>NC_054743.1:657357-1257357 GCF_018143015.1 Lytechinus variegatus
TTTTTACTGTTATATAATTGAAGAATTGTAAGAGCAATTACATTCATTTATTTAGCTATTTTCTCTTTAAATATATTCATAGCATATAATGATTAAGAATTGTTATGTATAAGAAGAATTGTAAGAGCAATTACATTCATTTGTTTATTTCCTTTTTGATTAACGACATTTATAGCATAGAATGATCAAGAATGTTCCAGTACAACTTTGTTGGTCATAATTAATCTTTGAGTACTCTTTGTTAGTTCTGAATAGAGATTGCTTTATAATAGACTTGTATTCGTAGTGGAAATGAACAATAGGCTCAGCTATTTTTTTGACATTGTTGATTTCAATGAGGTCATTCAAGAGTGTTTCAAATGTAGACTGCTCTAGAAATGGCAGAATGTTCTTAATGACAAAATGTAGTTAATACTAGTACCTTCCATAATAGGGAATACTAGAAGTATCTAGAATAGTTGTAATTTGTATATAAGCTGCAGTTTCTTCAAGGACTTCATCATATCAGATCATCATAATCAGATCAGAACTCAAGAGTTTCACGCCAGACTTTATGTCAGAGCCGAGTTTATTTCCACCTGAAATACTGTGGAATTATTTGCACACCATCAATGAACTGTCTGCAGTTATTTTGAGAGAGGAATTCTCAGTTCTTATCGAGATCATCAACCTGTTTTAATGATCACCCTTCAACCCATGGATTGCTTAAATTGACTGTTAATCATCATCAACATCGTTTTGTTTTAATTTTTATGGTTAATATACTCGTATTTCCTGTAATAACAGAAAAGGAAACCAAATTAAAAAATATCTTATTGTTAATTATCGCATTATCGTAACAGAATATTCCAGAATGTCTCAGTAAAGCTTTGTTAGGCATGCCTACATCTATTTAAAGGCTGAGGAATTTGATTATTTCGGAATAGAGATTGCTGCACAATAGACTCGTAGTGGCAGTGAAATGAACAATAGGATAAGCTATGTTGTTTACATTGTTAATTTCACTGAGGTCTTTTAAGAGTCTTCTAAAATTAGACTGCTCTAGAAATTGGCAGGTTCTTTTTGTATACAATATTAGAAGCTTCCAGAATAGTGAATAATTTGTATAAGCCTTTAGGTCAGAGCATAGTTTATTTCCAACTGGAATACAACATTTATCTTCTGTGGAATTATTTGCACGCCATCAAGGAATTGTTTGCAGTCACTTTGAGAGATGAATGCTCATTTCTCATCGAGATCATCAAGCTGTTTTAATGCACGCTTTTCAACCCATGGATTGCTTAAATTGACTGTTAATCATCATCAACATCGTTTTGTTTTAATTTTTATGGTTAATATACTCGTATTTCCTGTAATAACAGAAAAGGAAACCAAATTAAAAAATATCTTATTGTTAATTATCGCATTATCGTAACAGAATATTCCAGAATGTCTCAGTAAAGCTTTGTTAGGCATGCCTACATCTATTTAAAGGCTGAGGAATTTGATTATTTCGGAATAGAGATTGCTGCACAATAGACTCGTAGTGGCAGTGAAATGAACAATAGGATAAGCTATGTTGTTTACATTGTTAATTTCACTGAGGTCTTTTAAGAGTCTTCTAAAATTAGACTGCTCTAGAAATTGGCAGGTTCTTTTTGTATACAATATTAGAAGCTTCCAGAATAGTGAATAATTTGTATAAGCCTTTAGGTCAGAGCATAGTTTATTTCCAACTGGAATACAACATTTATCTTCTGTGGAATTATTTGCACGCCATCAAGGAATTGTTTGCAGTCACTTTGAGAGATGAATGCTCATTTCTCATCGAGATCATCAAGCTGTTTTAATGCACGCTTTTCAACCCATGGATTGCTGAAATTATAATATTGTGTAATTTTGCAACTTTTGAAGTTTGACTTTGCCCCACGTTTCAAGCACTGTACCTCCATGTGAACCATAATCATATCACAATTATAGGGTATCATTTTAAAGAGAATTAAATGATTTATTCATTGGTATCAATCACACATTAATGTTTACCAAAACCGAGGAGTGATTATCAACCAAAGTAAGATTTCCAAACTTTATGAGGGTTTATATACGTACATGTATCATATCAATATCTTTTCGGATCCATTATGATGTTGAAATATGAAATATTACTTCTGTTATCCAAGTTATCAAGGGGTTCGAAGAAATCCCAAACTTGTCTCGTTCGGTGTGTTAATGGTAGTGCACATTGGTGTTTACTTTAAAATTCGTTTGATATGTACGTGATTAAGTGCTGTTCTACTATACGAACTGGCCAAGATATATCCTTTTATCACTAACTAATTGAAGTCATTTTTGCATGAAAAAGTTTTGGTTTAATCATATCAACGATAAAGTATAGACCTGAAATGAGGAAATAGTCAAAATATTATCAATAATATCAATTCATAGTACTAATTTCGTCGATTCCATTCAAGGTTAATAGTTATGACTGATATTGACTGGAAAGGCCCTGTCTTTTCCTTGTTGATGCAACATGTCATGATCTGTACCTCTGTCATTTTAGCATTATTATCTCCCCAGGGGCAATCATATTTATTGCTGTACACATGAGTGACCAAATTATTTCCAGACACCCCCACACGAGTTTTGCCCTGTGTGCAAGATAACACCCTATACAAGTTTTCGCGGGCTAATTTTGGCCCATAAACAGGTTTTCGCGAGACTATGACCCCTGAAAAGATCCGTTTTCGTGTTTCTCAGGCCCGGTGCTTACGATCGGGAAGAACCCGAACACTTTTCAGAAACGATGAGGAAAATGCTTGGGGGGAAAACATACCCTTAACACGTTTGGCCAGTCTTCAGAAAAGCTTTTGAAAAAATACCCTATATACATTTGACCCCGTGATTGACTAGTCTTTCAAAACCAACTTTTTTGTTAAAATTCGGTGTTTTTTTATACCCTTAACGAGTCCTCGCGTTTAAAACTGAGAAAAAAAAACCACCCCTTTAAACCCGATTTTGGTCACACATGACTGGCCACCCCCCAGATTACCTCTGTAATTTTTGCCTCTGCCATTATTACCTCTGCCATTTTTACCTCTACCATTCTTACCTCCCCTCCGTTATTACGTCTGCCCTTTTCCCTCTGCCATTTTCACCACTGCCATTATTACCTCTATCATTTTTACCTGGCACCATGATCCCATGCCGCCTGCGTGCTGAAAAGAATCATTACTTTACTAACGAGGGTTCATGCTGGTTGCGTCCAGCATGGGGAATTAATTTTGATTACTCCATGCCTCTAGCGCCCCCTTAAGCCACTTCGCGCGCTACACGCTGTAATAAATTGGTGATTTTCCAACCAAAGGTTATTATGTTTTAATTCAGAAAGAGTAATAATTTTGAAAAAGGGAACATTTTATTTTTTTATAAATGGCATTTTTCCAATTTTGAAGAAGATTTTATCCTATGGAGAATAGGGGGGGGGGGGGGGACTTGCTTCCCCTGGCCCCCCTCCATGTTCTGCCGCCCCTTGTAAATAACTATTTCGAAAAATCTGAGCCCAACAAATCTAGTCTTCTTTATAAACCGGTCGTAGCTAAATGAACTACTCGCTGGTCTCCCGTGGAAGCCCGTCGCACCCAAATTTGCGAGGGGTCAACAACAGATGGTATATAGAACCAACAATAGAATAACTAGCTGCTAACAAAACTAAACTAGACACAAAAATATAAACTCATAGCCTATCTGTTCCGTTCTCTCTATATGAAGATCATCTTCTCCCGGAAACGCCCCCTTTGTCACGGCCCCGTTTATTTCAACTACATTTAATGAGAATATACTTTTTAACTGTTGATCATAATTTCCATAGCTTGTGAAATTCCGTTATAACTATATTGGATGCATACACCATGAAAATAGTTTCGTTCTGTTTAGCATAATTGGTCGGCTGTAGTTAAATGTAGGTAAGTAAATCACCCATTCATTCATACCGAACACACTCATACAAAGAAATTAAGGAAACACCCTGAAAAATGTCCACTGATGGGTCCCCGTGTAATTCTTAAACACAAAAGAGTCATTTCAATACTTTGTTGTGTCGATGTCGACACCATATCTGCAGGAGATGACTAGCGGTTTACTAGGCCTACTGGCGGCTCAGCGTCGACGAACATCTGATGTCGACCCGTTGACGGTCTTCCAAAATATCTGGACATTTACGTTCGTCGGACTCTGAATGCGAACGATTGAATCCAGAACTACAACTCTGTTTGAAAGAAAGAATCCAAACTTCTAAAAATTCATCGCAATATTATTGCCGAACCGTTTTAGATCACATCAACCATACGCAAACACAACGTATTCTATTCCGGATTGAAAAATTACATTTGAAAATATTTAATTCTGACTCTTCTGACAGTCATGATTAATACATTTTCACAATAAAATAACTAACCTAAGTAAACTTTTAGATTTTTAGCGTTACATTTAATCATATTATTTATCTCCAAGAATATTCAAATCATTCCTACCACCGCAAGTGAGTTTTCCAAAATTAAGACAAATAATAGAGTCAACGTTTGCCATGTTTGGCTTGGGAAGATTAGCAAACAGGCTAAAAGGAAATAACAGAGCTTCCATTGCTGGTGGAAATAGAAAATGTCTCGGACAAATCAGAATACGTGATGATTGATTTTCTGAACCCGAATACACGTAGCCTTGCCCCGACTTGATGCTTCGGACACGGTTCATGGCCTTTACCCCTAACATCCTTTTTGGACCCGTAAACATTCAAAGTACTTTGAAATCACTAAAATTCGTAATCGTAAGGATTCAAATGCTTAAATGCCTTTAAATCACACCGATTTGCATTCGTTCCCACGGTTAGTCAGTTACGAATAACTTAGACAGAGAATAAATGAAATAAATAGCATAAGGAAATATGCGCTTCTAATAAAGCCAATAACAACATCGAAAAATGTTGTCACATATGATAATTTGTCAGACTACATTTAATTCTCCTGACCAATCGGTCCCAAAATTGTGAAATACATATTTACCACTCGAGATAAGGCTTGGTATCCTATGAAAAGAATTGTATAAATCCATCAATTTTATACCCCCATCATCTCCATGAGAACAAATCGACCTATATGAAATATCAAAATTCTATTTAGATTACCATCTGACATCGTTCTCTATATTTAGCTTGGTATATCACGCGAAATTCTACAAGCAATGACATCTCTCCTCTTCAAAGAGAGGAACAAGCAGTATCCATTATGGGAACAACGAATACCAAAACATTGCCTCCAGATCTCTACCGTTTAGCGAAACCAGTAATTATATATTTTTCTTTTTCCAATAGCATTAATTTAGCTAAATGTTTTTGCTTTGCTTTATTTCCCGTTAACATAAAAAATCAAACCATATCGTACGAAAGATAATTCAAAAGCTTACGTGTACAGTTTTTGTTCATTTTATGCTCATGATCATGTTTCTCCATTGTTGATAATCAAGTAGAACCCCAACATAATCGTCCAGTTGGGTATGACTGCATTTTTTTTGCTGGAAGTTGTAGTATAGGGTGTCTACTCCAAGAATCGGACGGAGGCCACCCGGGCACCCTTAGGCAATTTTGTATTGACGTCATAGGCCAGGCCCACTTTTTCACATATCTCTTAAATCATGAACAATCAAATGCAAATATATGGATGACTGGGTATCTAAATCACGCATAGGTCACTTAAAGGTTGTCGAAGGTCATAAAAGGTCAAATTGCCTTACAAATATAAGTAAGACATATAATGCGGAACATACCTTGCTTTAAATACAAACAGGTTATATATTATGTGCATTGCAAGGTTTAGTTTGAGAGTGTGAATATATTGGATGTTATACCTTGGCATCTTGAGGAAAAAAAATGAACCACACCAGCTTTCAATTACATTCCAATTAAATATAACTTTTCTATTTACGGAAAAAACACATCATGTTTGAAATCACATTATATATGATGCAAAATAAATACACAATACGCGAATCGCTACTCATTTAAGACATGTCCAGGGCAATTAAACTTTTATTTAACGTCAGAAAAGGACAAATTGGGTCACAAATGTAAGTAATGCAACACATAATGTGAAATATATTATGTTTGGAATACAACCAAGTTTGACATTATTTATGTAGGTCTATTTTTGGCTGAAATTATGGTGATGATATGCATATTAAGATTCTGACAAAGGCTACTTTGGCAACCTTGGGCAACGTCCTTTTTTTTACGTTATAAACCACACTATCCTTTTCAAATAGGTCAACCTGTAAATTATGACTTATCTAGTGTAAAATGTAAACATATCACGTTTGGTATCAAATAAAAGCTTATGGAAAATGAAATGTACAATGGAAGGTTAGAAAAAATGAAGCACATCGAAAGGTCACCTTTAGGTCGTTTACACGCATGAAAGGTTAATGATCGCTCGGCTGTCACGACTTTATACACAACGTTTAATTTATCATTTTGTACTAATAATTTAATGGGATTCCAAATAATCTACACCAATGTATCATTTCACACCATGTCCTGTTATATTCCTCTTACCAACTACCCTCTGTACCATACCTCTTCGACCAGATGGTCATAGGATTCTTCTTCACCAACAATACATGCCTCTGCCAGAGCTATGTTACTTCCATTCACACTTGCAGTGTGATTTATGAAATATATGATTCGACGGCCAACCAGCTTTAATCCCTAAAAAATATAAAATATAAAAAACAGGGTGACGCTGACTTATAATTTGAATGATATTGTTTTAAATCCTTGGGAACAACCACTGTGTCATAAACAAGTACGGGTAGGCCCAATTTCCTGTTTCATATACTATCAGCTATCTTCTAAAGAAGTAATGGCAGCTAGATGCATGTATAGTTATTTTCTCTGACGACACTAACATTTCTGTTTTTACCCTTTCTACCAGTGTTCTCATTTTGAGTTAATAAGTCTTTGGCATACTGATGAAAAAAAAAATTGACATTGAAGGTATGACATTGAGGTTTGGAGAAAAATGCTACCTTTGCACAGGTAATTCCCTATCAAGTTGTGACACCATCTTGTGTCAATTTTGCAGGGCCCACTCTAAACTTGCTGCTTGAATAGGATCTTAATCTACAGAGTCCGATGCTGAAGAAGTGGACTGGTGTAATATTTCAGGCGATTCACCATACGACTCAGTATGCTCTTGAGAGATTACTTTTTTGTTTCACAAAAATACTTATAAATTTTCTTTCTGAGCAATCGTATTATCTTAGTAAATTAAGGTACTGACACGGGCTAGTGACATGGATAATAATTTGTCCGATTCTAATCAATGGATGTAATTACATGAATCACAGTAGAGTGGTGAAAAATTTATAATTTCATCTTGATATAGAATAATATAGAAACTATCGCAATATATCGTAAACATAATTTGCACTGCTGGAAATGATGTCTTATAAAATCATAATCATAAGGTTATTCATACTGGAAGAAATAATAAGCGGCCGATAATGCAGTATTCCTTCTGAGTAATTTTTACTAAAATAAATCATATTGACATACCTGAAGCAAACGATGAATTACATGCACATACATTTATTGCCCTAATGAAAATCATGTCCTATAACTGAAACAAATTATATTGAGAAACAAATGCAAACGATGCATGTAGATGCATAATTTGCATTGATGGAAATGACATGTTAGATAGTATTGTCATTTATACTGAAAAAATACTCCGTCAATCATGCAATATTCCATCCGAGTATTTCTTACTAAAACAAGTTATATTACGATACGAGGAGCCAACGATACATATCCAAACATAATTTGTACTAATGGAAATTATATCCTATACAGTAACTAAATTCACATTAAAGGAAATTATTCACTGTCGATAATACACCATTCCCTCCGTTTAATTTCTATCTAAACAAATTATATTACGATACATGAAACAAACGATACATATGCATACATAATATTTACAAAGATGGAAATTATGTCATATATGCATGTGGTAATGCATTTCATACTGAGACAAAATAATTATACGCTATCAGTAATGCAGCTTTCCCTCGGAGTAATTTTTACTGGAAAAAATATCAAGATACGATACATATACATACACAATTTGCGCTGATGGAAGTTATGTCCTAAATAATATGGTAATATAATAATAACAACAATAACAATAGTAATAATACCAACATGCTTATATGGCGCATATCACTGCCAGAACGGCCCTATGCGTTTAAGAGGCGTTAGCCCCGCGGCCTGTTACGGCGCAGTGGCATTTCAAGGAATAAATTCCTGCCAGGTACCCATTTACCTCACCTGGGTCGAGTGCAGCGCAACTTGGATAATCTCTTGCCGAAGGAAATTACGCCATGGCTGGGATACGAATCCACACCCTCTGTTTCAAAGCCTTAGGACTAATCCACTTGGCCACAACGCTCCACGTAATGTATGTCTATGATTTTTTTTAACACATAAAATACTTGCAGATTGTCAATTTGGATTCAGACGTAATCACTCAACTACAAATGCTTTAATTGATTTGCAGGACAAATTGACAATGGTAATAAAATTTGAATTGGAAATTTTATGGATTTATCAAAAGCCTTCAATATATACCCAACAAAAAAAGTAAGTTCCCCCTAAGGGAACAGAGCAAAATATATGATAGCGTGAAGCCTGCGGGGGGCATGGGGTGCACGCTAGAGGCATGGGGTAATCAGAATTAATCCCCCATGCCGGATGCAGCCAGCATGAACGGTTGCTACTAAGTAATTGCCCCGTTCAGCACGCAGGCAGCATGGGGTCAAAGCCAGGCGAAATTCAATTTAATCCCCCATGGCGGATGCAGCCAGCATGGGCCTCTCTATAACCCCATTCAGCACGCAGGCGGCATGGGGTCAGATTATGGCGCATTTTCAAGTTAAACCCCTGTGCCGGACGCAGCCAGCTTGGACACCCACTAATAGGTAATTACCCCGTTCAGGACGCATTCGGCATGGTGTCAAAGTAAAATGCATTCAAAGCTAATCCCCAATCCCGGACGCATCTTCCCCACCCCTGTGTTTACAGTGCTTGTCGGGCAAGTTCATTTCACGCCCATCATATGTCTTTTTACACGACCCACTTCGGCTACACACCCGATCCTCGGGCAGCGGGCCCTCTTAACTTAACTGGAAATACGTATTTCCAGTTCAGTGAGCGGACCACGGCTCGCTTCCAAATAACCGAATAAAAATTTTATGCCGCCCTCATAAGCCCCAAATCGGGAAGTGGTTAGGTATGGGTGTTCTTTTCTTATGTTGTAATACCTTTGCTAAAGCGCTAAACCTATTAATAAAATTATGGATGGTACTAATACTTCATACCTGTCCAAAAGCATATTAAAATACATGTTTAACCTAATGGAAATGAATGAATTCAACGTTGACTAAAGAATATCCTCGTACACTCATTGGTTTTGGAATAAATCACCACTCAGGCTATACCATTCCCGTATGCTTGGCACCATATGAACTCTTGTGAGTGGCATCTTCATTCGACAAACTAAAATAATGAATAAATCATTAAAAAACAATCAGAATAGTTAGAATTCATTTTTGTCTCTATCGTTTTAATCGTTCAATCTAAAAGTACAGAGACGGCGGAGTCGGTAGGAAGTTTCAATCCTCACCCCCTTCAGCAAAAACGCACATGAAAAAGCCGAAGTCTATATAAATTTGTGATTTTTGTTGGCCGGTCCACTCCCTCGATCTCACATTCAGCTCAACCCCTCTATTGTAAAAAAAAAAATCAGCGGTCCCTGTTTTTTTGTTTATTTAAAAAATCAGATATTTTGGTTTTGATGCTAACCAGCGTAAGCGCCCCAAATGTTTGTTTGCAGTTAACGGAAAAAAAATGGGAAGGTGTTTTTTCTATATAAAGAGTTTAGTTGCAAAAGGGGTTAGGTCCGCTTTTGACCATTCCGAGAAAAAGAAACATGTTTGTTATTCTCACTTACTGCAATATTTTTATGAGAAAATAAATTGTCATGAAATACTACCCTATCATGTAAACATAAAATTGAGTATAAAAGAAATCTACCAGTATTCATTTTTTCTATATATTCTTTTAAAAATCATTTATGTGGACCTAACCCCCTTTGCAACTTAACTGAAATGAATCCAATCGATTTTGATTAAAAAAGTGATTTTTTCCTTGCCACTTTTATTCATGTTTTCATCAGAGCGAATAAAAATTTACAGGTTTTGAGACAGAGAACAATAAAATTTATGAACAATGGACCTAGCCCCTTTTGAAAAAAAGTGATTTTCCCTTGCCATTTAGGATCACTTCTGAATAGGAATTTCAACTTTTCTTTGGTATGATCTTAATATAGAACTACTAAAAATCTATACATTGAGACCCAAAAATCAAATTTGATGAAAAATGGACCTAACCCCTTTTGCGAGTGAGCTCTTCATATGATTCTTTTCTACCACGCTATTCGCCGGTTGAAAAAAGAAAGAAATTGGCGAAAAGGTGGGAAAATCAATAAAATTTAGATCGGTATCAACATATTTTTGGGGGGTGGTAGGTCACAAATGAGTAAAGATTGTAGGATTGAGAGGGTTTTGTCGGGACACGCCAGACAAACATGTTTTCTTCAGGGGATGCCTTAACGTAATTTCTTCTCCTATATCATTTTATTTCCTCAATTTCGGGCGAGGAAACGTTTGGTTCATTATTGGTTTTATTTTAAGTGATTATGTTTTCGTCAGCTTTTCAACACATATGTTTTCATCTGGGAAAGAAAAGGAGAATGAGATGACGAGCTTCTAAAACCTAACATGTTATGAATTTATTCTGTAAAATGACATGAATTAAAAAAGTGTTATTTTTTAACCGATTCACCCCGTCCCACAGCTCAATCCCTGCATCATAAAAAACATGGCTGTCCCTGTATAACACAATTCTTTTCCAAAATATTTTCGTTTGGACGCTAACCACGGTAAGCGTCTTAGTGCGATTTTTTTTGGTCGTAACGGAGGAAAAAACTGGCCAGGATGATGGTTATTTTTTTTTCTAAAGCTTTACAAACAGAACATCGGAGAGAGGAGACAAACAAGCAATATCAGAGTGTAGGTCAGAACATTTCCATCGGGGGGGGGGGGGGGGGGGTAAGTCAAACAAGAATAATAACAAAAAGTCATCAGTTTGACAAGGGTCTGAGGACAGAGTTGTGACAAACAAAACGTGTTTTTTTAAAGTAATCTAACCAAACAAATAAAGTCATGCTGTTATTCCTTTAAGTAGATATTCATGGAATTCTAGCAAAAGCGCACTTCTCTATTCCCCTTTTTATCTCTGTCTCTCATTCTCTCTCGTTCTGAGCATTTTTTTTCTAGAATTGCCCTAAATGATTCTTCTTTCATCCTTATATTTTTTATCACCCAAGGGAACCGCTTTTACGCAATATGAATCACTGATAGATGTCATAAGCACCTGTGTTGTGGGGGAAATGAAACAAAGTCTGTTTTTTTTAGATACTGGTTGTTGGTCGAAATAAAAAAGAGTATCCATAACAGCTTTTTGTATTGCTAAGTACGAAAAGCATTCAACAGGTCGTCCTGCCGATAAACACTAATCTTCCTTTTGTTCGGGGCGTTGACCATCTGTATCCAGCTCTTTTCGGAAGGAATTTGTTTGAGTGGCCGCCCAGACATTCTTTTGTTCGGGTAATGCCGATATATCGTGTACTACATGGACGTTTCCCTTTTGAAAAGAGCATATGAACGCTGTGCTAAACTGCTTTCTTTTTTTCTTCTTTTTTTCTTCAAAATAATGAGAAGAAGAGGGATGATGGAGTCAAAAGTGCACCTAGATCAGCTCAAAGTACTAAGACATTACTCTCGTACAAGATTTTTGTTTTTCTGAAAATGCAATCACAAATAGAGATATATCTCCTTGATGAAACAAATAATAAGACAAAAGTGGTGAATAAACGCATAGCTTATTACGTGACGATCTTGCAGAAAAGATTTTAGCGTATACCAGGGCTCCACACTAACCCATTTTTTCTACTGGTCCAACCTATTCATGTCGGACCAGTAGATACCCAGTTTTTCAAATTTTTACTGGTCCGAACCTAAAATCTACTGGTCCCAAAAAGTAAAGAAAACATTAAAAAAAGGCGCAAGTTTATTTTTCTAGCCTTTCGTGACCCCCCCCCCCCCGTAAAACGAAGGAATGAAGGACAAAAAGAAAGCAAGACAGAAACGAAGAGAGTAAGAAAGACAGAAAGAAGGAAGGAATGAAAGTCAGAAAGAAAGAAAGGATGGAAGGAAAGAAGGAAGGAAGGAAAGAAGGAAGGAAAGAAGGAAGGAAAGAAGGAAGGAAGGAAAGTAAGAAAGAAAGGATGGAAGGAAAGAAGGAATGAAAGAAGGAAGGAAAGAAGGAAGGAAGGAAGGAAAGAAGGAAGGAAAGAAAGAAGGAAGGAAAGAAGGAAGGAAAGAAAGAAGGAAAGTCAGAAAGAAAGGATGGAAGGAAGAAAAGAAGGAAGGAAGAAAGGATGGAAGGAAGGAAAGAAGGAAGGAAAGAAGGAAGGAAAGAAAGAAAGGATGGAAGGAAGGAAGGAGGAAGGGAGGAAAGAAGGGAGGAAAGAAGGAAGGAAAGAAGGAAGGAAAGTAAGAAAGAAAGGATGGAAGGAAAGAAGGAATGAAAGAAGGAAGGAAAGAAGGGAGGAAAGGAGGAAGGAAAGAAGGAAGGAAAGAAGGAAGGAAAGAAGGAAGGAAGGAAAGAAGGAAGGAAAGAAGGAAGGAAAGAAGGAAGGAAAGAAGGAAGGAAAGTAAGAAAGAAAGGATGGAAGGAAAGAAGGAATGAAAGAAGGAAGGAAAGAAGGGAGGAAGGAAAGAAGGAAGGAAAGAAAGAAGGAAGGAAAGAAGGAAGGAAAGTCAGAAAGGATGGAAGGAAGAAAAGAAGGAAGGAAGGAAGGAAGGAAAGAAGGAAGGAAAGAAGGAAGGAAAGTAAGAAAGAAAGGATGGAAGGAAAGAAGGAATGAAAGAAGGAAGGAAAGAAGGGAGGAAGGAAAGAAGGAAGGAAAGAAAGAAGGAAGGAAAGAAGGAAGGAAAGTCAGAAAGAAAGGATGGAAGGAAGAAAAGAAGGAAGGAAGAAAGGAAGGAAGGAAGGAAAGAAGTAAGGAAAGAAGGAAGGAAAGAAAGGATGGAAGGAAGGAAGGAGGAAGGGAGGAAAGAAGGGAGGAAAGAAGGAAGGAAAGAAGGAAGGAAAGTAAGAAAGAAAGGATGGAAGGAAAGAAGGGAGGAAAGGAGGAAGGAAAGAAGGAAGGAAAGAAGGAAGGAAAGAAGGAAGGAAAGAAGGAAGGAAAGAAGGAAGGAAAGAAGGAAGGAAAGAAGGAAGGAAAGAAGGAAAGAAGGAAGGAAGGAAGGAAGGAAGGAAGGAAGGAAAGAAGGAAGGAAAGAAGGAAGGAAGGAAAGAAATAAAGAAAAAAAATTAAAAGAAAGATTGAAAAGAAAGAAGGAAAGAAAACAGGAAGAAAACAGAGGAAGAAAGCTAAAACTATTGTCATAAATAATTTGTTTCTTTTTTGGCTCAATTAAAATAGCTACGAAAGAAAGTCAGAAACCAAGTGTATCAACACACACATAAATGCATATGTGGGGTTAATATGTATTCAGACGATACCACCCGAGACCTGATCTGTTTGAACCAAACAGAAGTGAAATTTTACCCTTTTACTGCTTACAGATGACAGAGTTACTCCAATTTTTAGGAAATATGGACATTATAAGAGCCTTTCATGAGTATGAACCGTGAATTTTGACAGTTCTGTGAGAGATTTCTGCCAGAGTTTAGCCAGGCTTCGTTCGTGCGGCCAGTGGAGAATTCACCATGTGGATTGTGTGGCTGACTACATGTACACTGCATGCTGTATAGTACTCTAGTAACACGTGCGATTCATTCTGTGTGTATTCTGTGTGTGAATTGCAGAATTTAACGGGGGGAAATGGTTTGCTGTGAATTTGACCATTTCTGGAAAAGTTATTGGCCCAACAATGGTTTTCATTACTGGTCATGTCGGACCCTTAAATCTTGCTATTTTTGGAAAAATTACTGGCCCGACAATGATATATTCTACTGGTCATGTCGGACCAGTAAATCTTCCAATTTCTGAAAATCTACTGGCCCAACAGCGATTTTTACCGGTCTGGGACCGTTGGACCGCCGCTAGTGTCGAGCCTTGCGTATACTCTCAGAACAACGATATAGATCAAATTACGTGATCAGGTGCCTATTGCAGAAAGAGTTGCAATCCATTGCAACTGTAAAAATCATGCGCAACTCGATTTTCAACCAATCAACAGCGCGCATTTGGGACTTGTGATTGATTTGGCTTGCGTTTAAACGTAACTCTTTCTGCATTGGGCCCCTGGCCTAGTGCGCATGCATACGTGCTCCTCATAAAACTTATTTTCCCCGTCTGATTCCAACGAAATAATCGGGTAAAGTCGAAATGATTTCCTATTTGCGGGATTTTTGTTATTGAAATAGGTTTATAAAGGAAATAGTGGCAGAGGTTTTAGTACATAAAGGTTTCGAAAAAGTTCAAAAACTCCATCTAATCAAACCAAACAAATTTCGGCTTCTGTAGAAGCCCTTCGTCGCCCGTCGCGCCCAAATGATTAAAATTTATCACGGCAGCACGCAGGGGGCATGGAGGATTATTTTCAAGAGCAACTGGTGGTAGGCTGCAGGTGGAATGGTGGATTAAATTGGACAGATTTTGCACAGCAGCACGCAGGGGGCATGGCGGATTGTTATTTAGAACATCCGGTGTTAGGTTGCAGGGGGAATGGCGGATTAATTCATAGAGATTAGACGCGGCAGCACGTAGGGGGCCTGGCGGATTATTTTTAAGAGCAAGTGATGACCGCCTGCAGGGGGCACGGGCTTCTTAATTGGAGCGTGCTCTAGGGGAAACCTGCAGGGGGAATGCTGAGATATTTTTTATCTCGTCCCTAAATCAAATTGCTGTAGCTTTTGAACAGATTTTTTTGAGATATATTTCATAGGTGGTTTTCTACACTCATTAAGCAACTCCTGGGGAAAAATAAGATTGATCGGTTGAGTCATGCATGAGTAATCAAAGATCGAATTAAAAATGACCATTTTGGAAAGTTACAAGAGTCGTTTCTCAGATTGTGCAAATACAAAGTTGGGCAAAAGTTGTTCGAAATTCGAAATATGTTAAAATTAACATAGGTTCATGTGCTTGATTTTTTTGCTATAGAGCTTCAAAGTTCACCCAAATTTATGTTCTTAAGAATTGCGCATTTAAAAGAATTTGGCATTTTTAGACCGCCCAAGATTACTACAATGAGTTTTAACCTCTATTACTCAGTCAAAATACATGAAAAAGTCATTAAATTTCGCAAGAGAGTTAATAATTATTTTATCGTTAGAATGGAGAATCTATTTATAGTGCTATTTGTTTGCAATTTTATGTTCAACAGCACTGTCAGTTCTTAAAAAAGGCGTAAACGATAACAAACCCCATTCTAAAAATGTAAAATTTTAGTAAAAAACTACAAACGTACAATAAATGCTGCACTTTATTCAAAATCCATGTCATTTTCACCAAAATTTGCAGAGTTGTAGAGGAAGGTATACCTAAAAGATACAAACTAAAAAAATAGGGGTTTATGTGCTTGGTTTTAAACTATCGGCATTTTTATTAGAGCAAATGTGCTTTTTAAACACCAAAAATGCGTCGAATGCTTTGTATCTATCTGAAGAAAAAAATCAAAACCACTCTACCATTTATTCAAACTTGGGGAAATATTCGTGATTCTTGGCAGCAATGCAGAGTAAAGTATTTTGAAATTGTAGAATTTTATTGGAATGGTCCATGGAATAATTCCATTTTTAGCTTCATGAAATAACGCATCGGATCTGCAGTTTAAGTGCAGAAGATAAGAAAAATCAGTTCATACCCGCAGCTAATCAATCACCTGTTCATCCATTGTGACGTCAGCGCGCAGAGTGTAAACTATGCGCAGATCGTAATGCGCACAAATATAACTGTGGAACGTCCTTAAACTGATCATGAGAAATTGTTAGGAAAAGATTACATTCAACAGTAAATCTTTTCAAAATGAATGAACCTTTGTTCATTTTTCTTCAAATGTTCATCATATTCATTCCATTATATTTATTTCACATTTTTGCACTTAACAACCACTTGTACGACGTGTTCTCTCTTCTACACATTCTCTCCAATCACTCTATTTAATGACTATTGGCAATTTAATGTATGTTTTCAAGTCTCTTACAATAAAAGAAACAAACGAAAACAGTATTTCAATTAATACCACCATTTAATAGAAATAACAGATCAAACAAATATATCATTCAAATCTATTTCAATTATAAGGATAAGTTCATCCTGTTGATACAAGGATAAATTTATCTTCATTTCAGAGCTACAGGAGGATAAATTAAGCTCAATTTCCAAGCCACACGAGGATAAATTTATCCTAATTTCAAGGCTACATGAGGATAAATTTATCTTAATTTCAAAACTACATGAGGATAAATTTATCCTAATTTCAAGGCTACACAAGGATAAATTTATCTTAATTTCAAGGCTACATGAGGATAAATTTATCTTAATTACAAGGCTACATGAGGATAAATTTATCTTAATTACAAGGATACATGAGGATAAATTTATCCTAATTTCAAGGCTACACGAGGATAAATTTATCCTAATTTCAAGGCTACACGAGGATAAATTTATCCTAATTTCAAGGCTACATGAGGATAAATTTATCTTCATTTCAAAGCTACACGAGGATAAATTTATCTTAATTTCAAGGCTACATGATGATAAATTTATCTTAATTTCAAGGGTACATGAGGAAAAATTTATCCTAATTTCAAGGCTACACGAGGATAAATTTATCCTAATTTCAAGGCTACACGAGGATAAATTTATCCTAATTACAAGGATACACGAGGATAAATTTATCTTAATTTCAAGGCTGCATGAGGATAAATTTATCCTAATTTCAAGGTTACATGAGGATAAATTTATCTTAATTTCAAGGCTACATGAGGATAAATTTATCTTAATTACAACGATACACGAGGATAAATTCATCCTAATTTCAAGGCTACACGAGGATAAATTTATCTTCATTTAAAGGCTACACGAGGATAAATTTATCTTCATTTCAAAGCTACACGAGGATAAATTTATCTTAATTTCAAGGCTACATGAGGATAAATTTATCCTAATTTCAAGGTTACATGAGGATAAATTTATCTTTATTTCAGGCTACATGAGGATAAATTTATCCTAATTTCAAGGCTACACGAGGATAAATTTATCCTAATTTCAAGGCTACACGAGAATAAATTTATCTCAATTTCAAGGCTACATGAGGATAAATTTATCTTTATTTAAAAGCTACACGAGGATAAATTTATCCTAATTTAAACGCTACATGAGGATAAATCTATCTTCATTGAATGGCTACACGAGGATTAATTTATCTTAATTTCAAGGTTACATGAGGATAAATTTATCTTTATTTCAGGCTACATGAGGATAAATTTATCTTAATTTCAAAGGTACACGAGGATGAATTTATCCTAATTTCAAGGGTACACAAGGATAAATTTATCCTAATTTCAAGGCTACACGAGGATAAATTTATCCTAATTTCAAGGCTACACGAGAATAAATTTATCCTAATTACAAGGCTACACGAGGATAAATTTATCTTAATTTCAAGGCTACATGAGGATAAATTTATCCTAATTTCAAGGCTACACGAGGATAAATTTATCCTAATTACAAGGATACACGAGGATAAATTTATCTTAATTTCAAGGCTACATGAGGATAAATTTATCCTAATTACAAGGGTACACGAGGATAAATTTATCCTAATTTCAAGGCTACACGAGGATAAATTTATCCTAATTTCAAGGCTACATGAGGATAAATTTATCCTAATTTAATGGGTAATCGAGGAAAAATTTGTCCTAATTACAAGGATACACTAGGATAAATTTATCTTAATTTCAAGGCTACATGAGGATAAATTTATCCTAATTACAAGGGTACACGTGGATAAAATTATCCTAATTTCAAGGCTGCATGAGGATAAATTTATCCTAATTTCAAGGTTACATGAGGATAAATTTGTCCTAATTACAAGGATACACGAGGATAAATTTATCTTAATTTCAAGGCTACATGAGGATAAATTTATCCTAATTACAAGGGTACACGAGGATAAAATTATCCTAATTTCAAGGCTACACAAGGATAAATTTATCCTAAATTCAAGGCTACACGAGGATAAATTTATCCTAATTTCATGGCTACACGAGGATAAATTTATCATCATTTCAAAGCTACACAAGGATAAATTTATCCTAATTTCAACGCTACATGAAGATAAATTTATGTTCATTTCAAGGCTACATGAGGATAAATTTATCTTCATTTCAAAGCTACACGAGGATAAATTTATCTTAATTTTGAGGCAATATGATGATAAATTTATCTTAATTTCAAGGGTACATGAGGAAAAATTTATCCTAATTTCAAGGCTACACGGGGATAAATTTATCCTAATTTCAAGGCTGCACGAGGATAAATTTATCCTGATTACAAGTATACACGAGGATAAATTTATCTTAATTTCAAGGCTACATGAGGATAAATTTATCCTAATTACAAGGGTACACGAGGATAAATTTATCCTAATTTCAAGGCTACACGAGGATAAACTTATCCTAAATTCAAGGCTGCAAGAGGATAAATATATCCTAATTTCATGGGTAATCGAGGAAAAATTTATCGTAATTTCAAGATTACACGAGGATAAATTTATCCTAATTTCAAGGCTACACGAGGATAAATTTGTCCTAATTACAAGGATACACGAGGATAAATTTATCTTAATTTCAAGGCTACATGAGGATAAATTTATCCTAATTTCAAGGGTACACGAGGATAAATTTATCCTAATTTCAAGGCTACACGAGGATAAATTTATCCTAATTTCAAGGCTACACGAGGATAAATTTATCTTAATTTCAAGGTTACACGAGGATAAATTTATCCTAATTTTAAGGCTACACGAGGATAAATTTATCCTAATTTCAAGGCTACACGAGGATAAATTTATCCTAATTACAAAGATACACGAGGATAAATTTATCTTAATTTCAAGGCTACATGAGGATAAATTTATCCTAATTACAAGGATACACGAGGATAAATTTATCCTAATTTCAAGGCTACACAAGGATAAATTTATCCTAATTTCAAGGCTACACGAGGATAAATTTATCCTAATTTCAAGGCTACACGAGGATAAATTTATCTTCATTTCAAAGCTACACGAGGATAAATTTATCCTAATTTCAAGGCTACATGAGGATTAATTTATCTTAATTTCAAGGCTACACGAGGATAAATTTATCTTCATTTCAAAGCTACACGAGGATAAATTTATCTTAATTTCGAGGCAACATGATGATAAATTTATCTTAATTTCAAGGGTACATGAGGAAAAATTTATCCTAATTTCAAGGCTACACGGGGATAAATTTATCCTAATTTCAAGGCTGCACGAGGATAAATTTATCCTGATTACAAGTATACACGAGGATAAATTTATCTTAATTTCAAGGCTACATGAGGATAAATTTATCCTAATTACAAGGGTACACGAGGATAAATTTATCCTAATTTCAAGGCTACACGAGGATAAACTTATCCTAAATTCAAGGCTGCAAGAGGATAAATTCATCCTAATTTCATGGGTAATCGAGGAAAAATTTATCGTAATTTCAAGATTACACGAGGATAAATTTATCCTAATTTCAAGGCTACACGAGGATAAATTTATCCTAATTTCAAGGCTACACGAGGATAAATTTATCCTAATTTCAAGGCTACACGAGGATAAATTTATCCTAATTTCAAGGCTACACGAGGATAAATTTATCTTAATTTCAAAGCTGCACAAGGATAAATTTATCCTAATTTCAATGCTACATGAGGATAAATTTATCTTAATTTCAAGGGTACATGAGGATAAATTTATATTCATTTCAAAGTTACACAAGGATAAATTTATCCTAATTTCAACGCTACATGAGGATAAATTTATCTTCATTTCAAGGGTACATGAGAATAAATTTATCCTAATTTCAAGGCTACACGAGGATAAATTTATCCTAATTTCAAGGCTACACGAGGATAAATTTATCTTCATTTCAAAGCTACACGAGGATAAATTTATCCTAATTTCAAGGCTACACGAGGATAAATTTATCTTCATTTCAAAGCTACACGAGGATAAATTTATTCTAATTTCAAGGCTACACGAGGATAAATTTTTCTTAATTTCAAGGCTACATGAGGATAAATTGATCTTAATTACAAGGATACACGAGGATAAATTTGTCCTAATTACAAGGATACACGAGGATAAATTTATCTTAATTTTTAAGGCTACATGAGGATAAATTTATCGTAATTACAAGGGTACACGAGGATAAATTTATCCTAATTTCAAGGCTACACGAGGATAAACTTATCCTAAATTCAAGGCTAAACAAGGATAAATTTATCCTAATTTGATGGGTAATCAAGGAAAAATTTATCGTAATTTCAAGGCTACACGAGAATAAATTTATCCTAATTTCAAGGCTACACGAGGATAAATTTATCCTAATTTCAAGGCTACACGAGGATAAATTTATCCTAATTTCAAGGCTACACGAGGATAAATTTATCCTAATTTCAAGGCTACACGAGGATAAATTTATCTTAATTTCAAAGCTACACAAGGATAAATTTATCCTAATTTCAACGCTACATGAGGACACATTTATCGTAATTTCAAGGCTACACGAGGATTAATTTATCCTAATTTAAAGGCTTCATGAGGATAAATTTATCCTAATTACAAAGGTACATGAGGATAAAGTTATCCTATTTTCAAGGCTGCATGAGGATTAATTTATTCTGATTTCAAGGCTGCATGAGGATAAATTTATCTTGATTTCAAGTTAACACGAGGATTAATTTATCCTAATTTCAACGCTACATGAGGATAAATTTATCTTCATTTCAAAGCTACACAAGGATAAATTTATCCTAATTTCAACGCTACATGAGGATAAATTTATCTTCATTTGAAGGGTACATGAGGATAAATTTATCTTAATTTCAAGGCTACACGAGGATAAATTTATTCTTGTTTCAAGGCTACACGAGGATAAATTCATCCTAATTACAAGGATACACGGGGATAAATTTATCTTCATTTAAAAGCTACACGAGGATAAATTTATCTGTATTTCAAAGCTACACGAGGATAAATTTATCTTAATTTCAAGGTTACATGAGGATAAATTTATCTTTATTTCAGGCTACATGAGGATAAATTTAACCTATTTTCAAGGCTGCATGAGGATAAATTTATACTAATTTCAAGGCTGCATGAGGATAAATTTATTTCAATTTTGAGTTAACACGAGGATAAATTTATCCTAATTTCAAGGCTACACGAGGATAAATTTGTCCTAATTACAAGGATACACGAGGATAAATTTATCTTAATTTCAAGGCTACATGAGGAAAAATTTATCGTAATTACAAAGGTACACGAGGATAAATTTATCCTAATTTCAAGGCTACACGAGGATAAATTTATCCTAAATTCAAGGCTACACGAGGATAAATTTATCCTAATTTCATGGCTACACGAGGATAAATTTATCTTCATTTCAAAGCTACACAAGGATAAATTTATCCTAATTTGAAGGGTACATGAGGATAAATTTATCTTAATTTCAAGGGTACATGAGGATAAATTTATCTTCATTTCAAAGCTACACAAGGATAAATTTATCCTAATTTCAACGCTACATGAGGATAAATTTATCTTCATTTCAAAGCTACACGAGGATAAATTAATTCTAATTTCAAGGCTACACGAGGATAAATTTTTCTTAATTTCAAGGCTACATGAGGATAAATTGATCTTAATTACAAGGATACACAAGGATAAATTTTTCCTAATTTCAAGGATACACGAGGATAAATTTATCTTAATTTCAAGGCTACATGAGGATAAATTTATCCTAATTACAAGGGTACACGAGGATAAATTTATCCTAATTTCAAGGCTACACGAGGATAAACTTATCCTAAATTCAAGGCTACACAAGGATAAATTTATCCTAATTTCATGGGTAATCAAGGAAAAATTTATCGTAATTTCAAGATCACACGAGGATAAATTTATCCTAATTTCAAAAATACATGAAGATAAAGTTATCCTATTTTCAAAGCTACACGAGGATAAATTTATCTTCATTTCAAAGCTACACAAGGATAAATTTATCCTAATTTCAAGGCTACACGAGAATAAATTTATCCTAATTTCAAAGGTACATGAGGAAAAATTTATCCTACTTTCAAGGGTACATGAGGATAAATTTATCCTAATTTCAAGGCTACACGAGAATAAATTTATCCTAATTTCAAGGCTACACGAAGATAAATTTTCTTCCCTGTCTTACCCTAAGTCTTTATTTCCAATTTTAGGGCAGTTCTGGTGAAATATATATTCTGAATTACTTGTTTATACCATATCGACATAATATGCAAATTTATGCAAATTACTTGCTTATTTGCATAGATACAGCGTGTCTCTTTGGATGAATCTTTTTCTTTTGACTCAAGGAACATTTGTGCCAAGTGGGACATTTGTACTAAAAAATGCAGCGTTCAACCTCTTAAGAAGTCTACTACTAGATCTATATAGTTGTTGCCATGATTTTGAAGATCGGCAGGAACATTTTCTGTGCATCATTGAACCCAAGTTCTCAGTGTACCTGCTGAATGAGCACAATTGTACAGAAAGTCTGAACAGGCCTTGGCTATTCAGGCAGGATAGTATAAATTAAGTTTTTACTATTTTGAATTCCTTTTTTTAACATATTTTTTTTTTGTTTTGGAGTACCATTATTGCTGCGGGTGTACAGCTGCGTATAAAGTGTTAAAGGTCAAGTCCACCTCAGAAAAATTTTGATTTGAATCAATAGAAATATCAGACAAGCACAATGCTGAAAATTTTATCAAATTGATGTAAAAGAAGAAAGTTATGACATTTCAAAGTTTCGCTTATTTTTAACAAAATAGTTATATGAACAAGCCAGTTTCATCAGAATGAGAGAGTCGATGATGTCACTCACTCACTATTTCTTTTGTTTTTTTATTGTTTGAATTATACAATATTTCGATTTGCACATATTTAACGATTAGGACCTCCTTGCCTGAAGCACAAAATGTTAAAATAACGGAATTCCACGTGTTCAGGGAGGAATGAAACTTCATTTCACATGACAATGACAAGAAAATTAAAATATTTCATATTCATATAATACAATACACAAGAAATAGTGAGTGAGTGACGTCATCAGTTCATCATTTGCATACCGACCGAGATGTGCTTGTTTTGTGAAATGAAGCGAAACTTTAAAATGCCATAACTTTCTTATTTTACATCCGATTTTGATGAAATTTTCAGTGTTATGCTTGTTCAATTCTTCTCTTTTTATTCAAATCAAGTTTTTGTTGGGGTGGACTTGTCCTTTAACCGATAAAGGCTATATTGCATGATCAACCAGTCTTAAACATATGATTTCAATTGTTTTGAGTAGATATGAAGGATTTTGTTTTGATGATATAACGTTGATAAAACCTTCTAATTTGAGTAAAAAAATATTACTGCCACATGTCAATCATTTGTACATGTTTCAATGTAAGTTATATAAAATCAATGATTTTATAAAATCATAGTGCAAGTGGAGTAGGGGGCGAGTGTTCATCACTTTATAGGCTATAATGCAATATTACCCTGATTATATTGACATGATTTCAATTGTTTCGAGAGTAGATATGAAGGATTTATTCATGCCTTGATGATATGAAGTTGATAAAATCTTTCAATTTTGATTACCGGTAAAAAGAAAATAGCCACAAATAAAAAAATTGTCAATCATTTGTACACGTTTCAATTGAAGTGATTTAAATCATGATTTAAATCAAAGTGATTTAAATGAGCCAACCCTGACCCTTTGGCAATCAATAATAGCAGAAAACATAAACAAAAGTAAAATGTGCATACATTTATGATTTTTGGTTGAGAAACAGAGATTGCATTGTATACAGAATATTTTGTGTACTTACAGTATTGAATGGACTATTATCCATATTTTTTGGAGAAAAAATAAACAAATATGTGAATACATCATAAACGTAAACGGTTGATAATCAATTTAATCCATTTCATGTCTGATATCGTGCTGAAGCAGTCTACAGTTTTAAATCAGTTTATAAAACTGCTAAATATTTTACTTCAAATATACAATGTTAGCATGAGGTTTGAATGAACCATTTCTGAATTTGAAAAAAAAAAAATTTCATTTTATTTTATGCTTGTCAATCATAATACATTTAGTACATTTTTCTGTCATTGAAATACATTTTTTCTTTTGTATTTCAGATGAGACGATTTTTGGTCTACTGGAAACGGCACTTCAAAAATTAGACCGTCATGAGCAGCTGCTCCTGGAAATTGCAAGGAGGCAGGCGGGGGCAGGGCCAGTACAAGCTGACTCGGAAGAAAATGATGCTGTGGATCTTCCACGCTTGCCATGTGAGTCACGGGAGGATCTCCAGGAGCTTAACACACTCCTGGAGAATTCTGGAGCTGCCCGCAAAAAACTGGTAAGCCAAATATTCTTCATAACATAATTGTTTGTGTTTTTTTTTTGTCCTTTGTCATCTATAAGAGTATATGGCCATGCCTTTTAAACTTGCCCCATTTGTGTTACGGCACTGCACTAAAATCCAAAATTGATGCACCTATCAGAATGAAGGTGTTATTTTTGGAGAAAAAAAGTCAACTTTGTCCCCATAAAAGTATACATTTCGTACAAAGAAATATCCTGAGGATTTCAATACCGGTAGTATTCAAAATAAAGTCAGGTGAAGTGGTAACACCTTCACCCTGTTGCATAAAACTTCTAACCGGAGTTTTTTCCGGTTAAAATCTGAAAACTCCGGTTAAAGTCCAAAAACTCCAGTTACAATATTTTTCTGGATTTTTTACTGTTTTTTCCATTGCATAAAAACATACCAGAGTTTTCAAAAGTATTAATGCAATAAATTTTTAGGGCGTTTTAAAACTCAGGTTGAATAACCTAAGAAATAGGTCTACATAAGCTGAGTTTTTTAACCCGAGAAAACTCGGGTTAGAAAAAAAGTTTTATGCAACACCATCCTTATGTGGGAAAATGTTTGACTTTTGAGGGCCATATTTGTTCACATTAATTTTTTTTGGTAGCCCCTGTATCTTTCCTCAAATCGCTCTGACCTGTAACTTTTCACCATATTTGAACATATGGCTACATATAGGGTGACGCACATAAGTATGCATATCCTTGGCTTGGTTGACATCTATAGATCTATTTGGCTCCGGTATTTCGGCCTGATTTGTAAGGGCACACAAATAGCAAAAATTGAACATGCCGCATTCACTGGCTGAACAATGCCATTTCCAAAAACTGGTTCACATTGGAGGGCACTACTTTAACCCTAATAGGCTTGGGGGGGGGGGCGAAAAGGCCCCCACCCCTCGACATTTTTTGCGATAAATTTTTATTGGAAGAAGCTGTGGCCGCGATTTTTTATGACTATTTTCTTTGAAGTCCATTTTTACCTTCCCAAAGAATTCCATTTACTTTGTACATAGAACATTTTTTCCGTCCCATCGCGCGACAGGACGGAATTGACGTGCCCTGGAAATCGTCTTTAAATCGTATCTATCGTATTGTTATCTATGGGACACTACAGTAACAAATAGACACCACCTGACATGGTCAGTCTTGCTTATCAACTTTGATAGAATTCTCTTTGAATCTTTTAAAAAACCAGTGATATTTTCATTCCGTCCCATCATGCGACTACAATTCAATGTTGCCATGAAAACAAAACGCATTTTAATTTTTTTTTTTTTTTTTTTTTTGCAGAATGATACTTTCACGTGAGAGTCACATATTAGTGAGGGTAAATGGCAGCTAAAATATTTATTTTTGTGAGCATGAAACTCTGTCAAATTCCGTCCTGTCGCAGTCCCTTATTTTTGGCTTTGACCCTCGTGTAAAATACATCGATATATCTTTCAGAAAAATAATCAGCTCAGTCTTTTTTATTATATGGCACACTACCATCGTGCAAATTTTTTGCCATGCCCCCCCCCCAGTCTTATTGCGGGTTAAAGGCATCAAGCATTTTTTTTTTTTTTTTAATACCAAATGCTAATGAATGTGCTAATGAACCATCTGATCGAAAATCAAGAGTACAATTCTATTTTATCTCTTACAGATCAGGATCATCAGCCTTGTAGGAGGTACTGGAGCCATAGTGGTCAATAATACTTTGAAATCCATTGTGGGACACAATGTCAGTAAGACATTTAACATGATCGGGACGAAGGGAAAGGAGTCGTTTGCGGCTCTGCAAAGCATCAACTCCGTTATCAAAAGTAAGTCTGCTTTGCTCTCAACCAAGAGTTTTTTTCATCCTTTTATATTTTCATCATGAAATCATTTTTTTTTCTTTTTCATATATGACTACTTTTCAGTTCACTTTGCCACATTCTTCGTTATTTCTATTATTCCTTGTGAATTTTAACTTCTCAGAGATTTATTTGATACATGGAGAATTACATTCAATGAAATTGTTTATGCTGGAAGATTAGCCTACTCCCGTTATAAGGAGTAAGATACAAGATTTCATAATAAGGCAGTACTTCCAGTCTTAAAGGGGAAGCTCACCTTTGAATTTCACTGGTTTTGATAAATGTAGAAAAAGAAAAGAAAAATATTAGTGAAGGTTTGAAGAAAATCACCCCCAAAATAAGAAAACTATGAATATTTGAATCTTTGGTTCAGTGACGTCACATGCGAGCAGCTCTCCTAATTTATTACTGTATTGTTTTATGAAATAAATATCTTATGTAGTTCCTCTTATTGATGATTTTTATCTTTATTCGTCAATATAGAGAGTGTCCGTGCTAACCGTGGCATGAAAGAAACGACGGACAAGGACATTGCGTCATGGTGTGGACGATGGTTCACGAACGCGAGAGATCGCAAAGGAGACCGGCTGGCCAGGAGGCTGGCGAAGCCGCAAATTGCAGAAGATGTGCTACCTGTAGAAGATGTGCTACTTGTAGAAGAGGAGATTGTGGGAGCAGATTCCGACTGAACAAAGATTTAGAAATGAAGTTTATAAAGAAAGAGTATAAATTTCTCTACAGATTGGAGCTAAAATGATATAATTGGATAAGAAATTTAAAAAAATTTCAGGCATTTTGAAATTTTACATATTTCCATGTCATAACTAATTATTTTGATCCAGTTTTCATAACTTTTGCTCCAAAATGGTAGACATGTTTTAACTATTACTTTTATGAGTATGTAAAATCTGGACTGGGCATGTTTTTAAGTGCCTTTCCTATTTGAATAAAAAAAAAAACATGAAATGGCAAAACCTTTTTGTTCATGTCCATCTACTACTTTTAGTGTAATCTTATTTTTAGAAAAAAAAAGATAACAATTTTCAAACTTGCCTAAAAAAATGTACTTGCCACAAAATAGTGCCTATGACTTTCGGTGCTTCACATTTTACTCGAGAGTAAACTGTTACTTGCCAAGTAACAAAAAAAAAGGAAAAGAAAAAAAATGTTCACTTCTTGCCCAAAGAATTAAGTGGGCAATTATTGAGAACTGAGATAAATGATTTTCAACAAATTACAGTACTGCCATTCCATTCTTGCTCTATTTGTTTTGCAATATTTACAGGGTATTTTTATTACCAAAAATTTCATGAAATTAGGCTAAACAACTCATGTTGCCAGAATTCCATCACAGCTCGATCTTATTTTCATTGTAAGACAGATTTTGGAGCTAAATGTATATATATCTTTTTTCGTGTTTTCAGCACACATTGGCTATAAGGTGGTACAGTCTACCCATGTTGTACAAGCATGAATAAATTTCGTTATAACAAAGGGATTTTCCAGGATCCAATTCGTGCAAAGGTATATGTATGTGTTCACTGTCCTGTATATTATAGCAAGTCAATTACCTTGTTGAAATGTGGTACTTGGCTTAGTCCCAAGTGCCTCGTCATATAGGGAGTAGACTGTACTTTGTTAATATTCCACCAGCTATAGGTTTTTGTTTTATGACATCAAAAAGTGTTTTATTTTTTTCTGAAGTAGGTTAAAATGGTCGTCAGCAGTTTCATTTGCTGTGAGAAACATTGTGTACGCTGATGTGATACACTTCAATTGTGATACCATATCGCTAAATGTGAACTACGCATGTTCTTTGGGGATAACTGCAGTGCACTCTTTCAAACATGGCTGCACAAACTTTTCCGACTTGAAATACTACAGGAAACTAGGCATATGCACTGAAATCTACACTTTGTGCGGATACATGACAACCTTGTGATTTTGTTTTGAAAAATATTTCCTGTGCCATCTTTGGCAGCAGAAATATTATGCACATTGTACCTTAAATACATTTTAGGTACCATCATTTCTCCAAGAAGTTTAGTTACAAAATTTACAGATGAGAATACTTTCTACATCATTTTCTATTTTAGTTCTTGAGTATTACCACATATGTGGTAATTATGAATGCTGGGTTAACTGGTCAGTTACTTACAGTAACAAATTTTTGGTTTTTTCATTTAAGTTGGTGCTCAGGAATTTGTATGTCGATTTTATTTCTTGATGGCGAATAATACTCGACAACCTTTTTTTTTTAGTAAATTGTTGTGTTGACTTCACTGTTGTCCCACTATTAGTTATCTGTAGCTTTTGCAATGCTAACTTTTCAACTATGCACATAAGTGTTAGTAATTTGTATAACCTGTAGTTAATATCTTTCATGTATTTTTTTTAATCTTAGTTGTAGAATATTTTTAGATAAGTGCCTAATTGCTGTTTGTTTGCCAATTTATGCTGCAGGTATTTACGATACCTTCTGTACTTGTATTCATATGCTGAAAGTTCTTATTATCCAACAGTTGTGTGAGGAAAAGAAGTTTGCTTGCATGGTATTTGCAATATTTAAAAACTCTTTCTCATGTTGTATTCCATGGGTATCGCTGGCTGTAACGAACCCATCATTTTTCAGGTATTCAGGTATTCCAGATATTAGCTTTGTTATTGTGATAAGCCCAATGACTGCTCGATGACAATGTTTATCATTCTAAGAAAGACGATCTGATTGGATTTTAGAGTGTGTAGGTCTAAGGTTAAGGGTCACAGAGGATAAGTTTGGAGATTTGCCTTGAGATATGAACTTTAAAAACTTACCGAGAGCACCATAATATATAGCAATACGATCTATTAAATCTTTTCTTTTTTTTGTAATAAGATGATATGTCAGAGGGGTTGTACTCTGGAATTACCTTTTATAGAAGACGGAGTCATATCTTTGTTGTATGTTCACTGTTAATGTTAGTGTTTTTTAATTCCATAATAAACCTTTAAAAATAATGTAATGTTGAGCTCTCTCTGTAGTTTCATTCTCTAGATAATACTCTGGATTGATGATACATGTAGTCATGATGCATAGAACTCCTGTCCATTTTGAAAGGTTGATTTAATATCTTAAATTTGTTCTGGGTTAATTTAAAAGAAAAAGAGAGAGAAAAAAAAGAATGATTTTGAAAAATGCTAACATGTTGGATATTTGTATTTCCATTCCAGATATTCGATTTGCATGCATGGTTGTATAGAATCCATATCTGCAGCCCTTCCAACTCCATGTGCCACAGATATTTTGCTCCATACAGTCCATTTGGGGACTGTATAGGCTATGCGAGTTTCATGTGGGCTTAACATGGACTGCTGATATGGGTCCCATATGGGCCATGTATGTTTTATGTGGGTTTAACATGGACTGCTGATATGGACCCCATATGGGCCATGTATGTTTTATGTGGGTTTTATGTGGGCTTAACATGGACTGCTAATATGGGCCCCATATGGGCCATGTATGTTTTATGTGGGTTTTATGTGGGCTTAACATGGACTGCTAATATGGGTTGCCCATATGGGACCCATACATGCAGCTGATATGGGCCCCATATGGGCCATGTATGTTTTATGTGGGTTTTATGTGGGCTTAACATGGACTGCTAATATGGGTTGCCCATATGGGACCCATACATGCAGCTGATATGGGCCCCATATGGGCCATGTATGTTTTATGTGGGTTTTATGTGGGCTAAACATCGACTGCTCATATGGGCCCCATATGGGCCATGTATGTTTTATGTGGGTTTTATGTGGGCTTAACAAGGACTGCAGATATGGGCCCCATATGGGTTGCCCATATGGGGCCTATATCGGCATATCCGGGCCCGTATATCCCATACGGGGCCCATATGTTATGTACGGTGCAGATGTCATATGGGTCCCATATATCCCATATGGGCCCAGATATGCCGATATAGGCCCCATATGGACTGCCCATATGGGCCCCATATATGCAGCTGACATGGGGCCCACATACGGAGCCTATGTGGGGCCCATATGGACAGCCCATGTTAAGCCCGCGTAAAACCCGCATGGCCCATACGGGGCCCATACGTTATGTACGGTGCAGATGTCATATGGGTCCCATATATCCCATATGGGGCCCGGATATGCCGATATAGGCCCCATATGGGCTGCCCATATGGGTTGCCCATATGGGGCCTATATCGGCATATCCGGGCCCGTATATCCCATACGGGGCCCATATGTTATGTACGGTGCAGATGTCATATGGGTCCCATATATCCCATATGGGCCCAGATATGCCGATATAGGCCCCATATGGACTGCCCATATGGGCCCCATATATGCAGCTGACATGGGGCCCACATACGGAGCCTATGTGGGGCCCATATGGACAGCCCATGTTAAGCCCGCGTAAAACCCGCATGGCCCATACGGGGCCCATACGTTATGTACGGTGCAGATGTCATATGGGTCCCATATATCCCATATGGGGCCCGGATATGCCGATATAGGCCCCATATGGGCAGCCCATATGGGGCCCATATGTATGCCCAGATGAACCCACATGTAGCCCATCTGGGCCCCAGATACTTTGCTGACTGGGTATATACTGTGTAGACAGCAGGCCTTAACTATTATATTCAGATTTACATTTTAGATTTTAATCTGTTTTAATCTGTTTTGTCCTTAAACTGTAATGATGTAACCCTTTCATGCCATTGTCAAATCATTTGAGAGAATAATACTCTTTTTTATGCCTCCGCCCACCGTAGGTGGTTGCCGGAGGCATTATGTTTTCGGGTCGTCCGTACATCCGTCCGTGGGTCCGTCCCGTTTTCGTTCTCGCAATAACTTAAAAACCGTTTGACGAATCAACTTCAAACTTGGCTCATGTATGCATATGGGAGGGACAATGATCTGATTAGATTTTGGGGTCACAAGGTCAAAGGTCATAGAGGTCGTTATGTACATAGAAATGGTTCGTTTTCACCATAACTCAACAACCATTCGACCGATCAACCACAAACTTAGCACATGTATGCATATGGGAGAGACAGTGATCTGATAAGATTTGAGGGTCACAAGGTCAAAGGTCAAGGTCAAAGATGTCATTGTATAAATGAAAATAAATCAACGTGAAGTGCCATTTACTTCTGATTTGGTAATGGCGGAGGCATAAAGTTCGACCACGCGTGGTCGAAGATTCATCTAGTTTTTTTATGCCTCCATCCCCGGAGATGTGTGCTGGAGGCATTATGTTTTATGTTAGTCCTTCTATTCCGTTTTTGTTTTTGCAATAACTAAAGAACCATTGAATGTATCAACTTGTGTATATATTGGAGTGATGATGGTCTCATTAGTTTTTGGGGCAGAGGTCAAAGGTCACATACATGGAAATGACTTGTTGTCCTTATATGGGAGTGACAATGATCCTCTTAGATTATCAGAGTTTTTGAAAGATTTGACAAGGGCGAAGGCATTAATTTGGACTGTGCACAGTGGAGAATCCATGTATTTTTTTGTCTGGTGGTTGAGGCATTGGTATTAGAGGCAAGGACCCAGTTTCATTTCCCAGTGGAGCCATTTTTCAACCTTTGCAAATTTACAAAAGGGGGGGGGGTAGGACACTACTATCATTCAACTGATTTCACATTTATTTATTTTTTTATCAAGGAAAGTTGCAAAGCTGTTGTATATTTACAGAAATGCACAATGCACACGAGTTTAGAGCGTAGCTTCTAATTGGTTCCTCTTTTATTAGGCCATGCTTTTAATTAGCATATTCTTCTTCAGAGCTTTTATTAAGGCTTGGCCTTATTATTAAGCTTGGCCCAGTAAAAGTTAAACATTACCATGAGGCGCCAATGGTATTCTGTTCAGGCATTTCTTTCCCTACAATGAAAAAGAAATAAATTTTCAACTATGTATTTACATGTATATTGAAATTAGACTTTGTAAGTGAAATTAGTCCATAGTCCAAATTCTTTTGTTTTCTTACATATAGCACTATAATCATTTCATCGGATGACATCGAGATAGATGACATGCCAAGCTACTCTACTGCAAGAGTTCAGGAAAGGTAGGGAAAAGGATCTCTTATTGAATTTTTCAGCAAGTATCACACATGAAGAAATTTCCTCCCAAATAATGGAATGATGAGACTAAAATATAAGTTGTATCTTAAAGAAAAGCCAGTAGCCAAAAAAGAGAGGTAATCTGACCGTTTGAGAATGGCTTGTAATATCAAGGAGGTGTCCTTTGGATCATGGCTTCTTCTGTGGTGTAATTTTCTTAGTGATGAAATAAGGGTCAGATATTACAGTTTTTACATGTGCCCAGTACATGGTTTAAAGGGGAAACACAATAAACCTTTGTGCCTTTAATGAATAGTAATTTTAATGTACCGGTATTAGTCTAGGAGCCAGGGGGCTTTATTCAGAATTTTTGGTGGGGAAGGTTTGACAAGCTTATCCGGGGTAAAATTGTGCGCTGATTCCAAAAATGTCACTCTTATTGACCGTACTCACGCCATTTTGGTCATTTTGGCCAAATTTTGACCAAAAATGACCATTTTGACCACTCTTTGGAAAATGGTCCCTTAACAGACTGCTTTTGTAGCCACATGCAATTGAAAGGGTCTATCTTAAGTAAAAATGCACACAGATTTCAGATAAAGTGCTTTCATTTGCCAAATCACAATAGCAGTGGTCATTTTGGCCATAATTTGGCCAAAAATGACAATTTTCATGATTTTTTGGCCGAAATGTGTTACAAATATTGATGAGAGCTACGACTGGATGTTTTTAGAAATCCACATTTATTTTCAAAATGTGCGCTGGATCATAACCATCAACCTCATGTAATTTATTCCGTCAGTTTTGACCTATGAGGGTCATTTTGGGTACTTTAGACATAACTGACCATTCGCGCAGTTTGCATTATTAACTTGTTCAAATAGGCAGGAAATTGAGGTCTTCAGCATGTTTTATCTTCTTCCCTTATAAAATGAGAACGCATTTCAAAGTCCTTGTGTAGAATTTTATGCTGTGTATGTATCAGTCTAAATGACCCTTTTTAACAGTTTAAGGTCATTTTGGCCACTTATGACCCTTAAAATGACCAATGACATGAGTTCAATTTATCCAAAAATATTTTGAATGTTACCAGAATCGTTAGAAGGGCATACTGTGACACCTAAGATTGTTGTGTTTTATCTTCTTCCCTTATACCATGTGTTAAGGATTCAAACTTTGCTATGCTCCTATGCTATCCCCTATTGTTATGCTCAATTAAGTCCTGGACTGAATAAACCATTGTTAGGCTCCAGTGCACTCTCCCTGGCTTAACAGGTGTAACATTTTTGCATTGGGTGTGTTGCCTTACCAAGCACTCAGGCCTCACTATCTGCTCAGAAGTCAAACAGGGAGGACCTATGGGTCATTGGTTCAGAAATGCTATTAGAAAATTGAAGTTTTAGACTTGGATTTAGGGCAGATAGCGCTGCATTTTCCATTTTAAGCATCAAGAACATGACTGCTGAGAATTGAGGCCTTCCTGATGATTTCCTGCCTTTAGTCACAGACGTCAAACTGTAAGTGAAAATGATTTTTGATTACTGTTCATTTTGTATTATGATTGTGTCATTGAGAAAGTCAAGGTCATTAAAGAGGACCTTTGAATTCTATATAAAAGAGAAGAATGTTAGTTTATACTAAAACTATCTCCAATTTAATTAATGTCATGTTAATTAATATGAAGGAGTTGAGTTATTCTAGGACACATATTTAGTAACTTTTAAATCTCAGAAATCAGAAGGATTTTGTACTAAAAGAAATGCTTTTCAGGAAGGAGTCATTTTCTTGTTATACGTAAAACATTTTGAGCACTGATGTGAGATTAAAGACATATGAGAATTATGAAGATTGGAAGAAATCATTCCTTTGAATACTGGAATTAATCTAGGGAATCACCTGTATGAATATTGTGAAGATTTGCAGATAATATTCCTTAGATTGTTTATAGTATACCAGTCGAGAATTGATCTAGGGAAGTATATATATATATCAATATTGTGAAGATGTGAAGATATTATTATTCCTTAGATTATTCATAGTTTGGGTAATGTTTGTTTTTAGATGGGTTCCGATTCCGGTTCCTATTCCACTCGTGGTTCCACTGGTCGTTCCACTGGTTATTCCAATTCTGGTTCTGAGTTTGGTTCCAACCGCCATTCCAGTAGCCGTTCCGGTCCCATTTCCGGATCCGGATCCACCATGATTATGACTGTCAAATCCCGCTATGGACAAGATTTGTAAAGAGAGTCAGAGGGAAGACAGATCCGTCGTCAGTTGATGTAACTATATAACGATTCGTCAGTATCGATGAACATTGAACTTGAGTGATTATATCACCTTATAAAGTGGGTTACTTTGTATATTATTCCAAAGACTTTTATTTTATGTTATTTGTACTCAGAAACAAAGCCATTGAATCATTGTTCTACAAGAACCTGAATACAGTTTTAATAAATTCTTTGAACTGTATTTTTATTGTTCATGTAATTCATTTTATGTCCTCTTGAGTTACTTGGGTGTGACAATTGGTTGCGAGAATTTATTGTATGTCCTCTTGGGTTGACTTGGGTGTGACAACATGGAAATGCATTTAAATGTCCTTGTGTAGAATTTTATGCTGATTCCAAATGTATCGGTCTAAATGACCCTATTTAACAGTTTAAGGTCATTTTGGCCACTTATGACCCTTAAAATGACCAATGACATCAGTTCAATTTATCCAAAAATACTTTGAATGTTACCAGAATCGTTACAAAGGCATACTGTGACACATAACATTGGTGTATTAATCCTTGAAATTGAACATCTCAAAAGTATTTTGACCTCATGCAATTTATTTCATCAGTTTTGACCTATGAGGGTCACTTGGCGTACTTTAGCCACAACTGACCATTCACGCAGTTTTGCATATAATAAACTGCACATAGACAGGAATTTGAGGTCTTCAGCGTGTTTTATCTTCTTCCCATATAACATGGAAATGCATTCAAAAGTTCATCTTATGTAAAATGTGATGCTGATTCCAAATATATCAGTCTTAATGACCCTATTTAACAGCTTTAGGTTATTTTGGCCACTTATGGCCCTTAAAATGGCCAATAACATCAGTTCAATTTATCCAGAAATACTTCGAATGTTACCAGAATCTTAACAAGGGTGTGCTGTAATACCCAACACTGGTGAATGAATCCTTAAAATTGAGCATCCCTAAAGTTGACTACCTTGGTCATTTTGGCCACCTTGACCCCCGGCCAGCCCTGCTCATTGTGTATGTTAATTCAGGTGATATCGAACATGGTGAGGAGAAATTTTGGATTGCGTTAATATTAGCATCAATTATTGTTAAATGGGGAAGTTTGAAAGCTTCTTGGTGGAAATCAATGAAATTATTCCACACAGACCATAACTATTGGACCCTGTGGTCATTTTGACCACGTTTCCCTCAATATTGACCAGTGACCATGGACCCTAGGAATCTCCAATTAGTGGAGAGATCAGCTAAGAGAGAGACCTCGCATGCTTTGATGAGTCAAAAAGGGCTCAAATGCTGGTCAGTATCATTATCAGCATGAGCTACCAATAATCGGTGAAGAGTGCTGACATCGTGCATACATAAGGTTGTTTGACCATGGCACTGTGGTCATTTACATGATTTTAGCCACCTTGACCACACAGTAAATGTTTATGGAAACCTCACATATATGGGGCAGCAAATTCAGGAATGAGACATTTTAGCATCATTTACATGTTATTTTAAGACACTTTTCTAGATTAATTGTAGATTAATGATTCCAAATATATTAGTCTTAATGACCATTAATGAGCTAGTGGTCATTTTGGTCGCTTTTGGAGGATTCAAATGTTGTTGTCGCTCCGTATTGTTAATAAGATGTATTATATCAATTATTGATTTTAATATGATATGACTAATAGCACATTATCAAAATTTTGAAACCAATTTGGCCATTTTGACTATCTATCGCATGTATGACTTTTGTAAATAAACATGACAGGAGCAATGGTGGAAATGCGTTCAATCCCTTCGATTGGAAATATTAAAAGCTCACCTTGAGTAAAAAAATTGTGCCAAATACCTCACCATTTGGTCATTGTATGGTCATTGAGTAGCCATAACATCATTCCCTCCTTTTTTATTTAAATTATACAGATAACTATATTCTAGAGGAAGGCACTAATCCTGAACTCAAAGGTGCGTCATTACAAAGCTATTGGTCAAAGTGGATTTCACGAATAGATTTAACCATGATGCATTTTTATTACCTTTGCCATTTTGTATAATGTTTCACAAACCTCACATTGGCATGATTGGTAAAGTTGAAAGTGGAAAACTTGCCCTAAATTGTTAAAGAGTGACCAAAATTCGGCACAGAGAATAATTTCATATAGAGAATGTATTTTATTACCCAGTACGTCTTCAAAAGAATTAAGGGTAAATTTGCTGCTCACCAATCATGCCAATGTGAGCTTTGTGAATCACTGTACAAGAAAAAACAAAGATTGTAAAAATGAATGATAGTCAAAACTCTTTGTGAACTTCACTGTGACCTATTTTGCTTTGTAATGATTCTCAGTACAATTTGACTTTAAAGAAGGAAAATAATTCTGGCTATTTAGGAACATACAGTGATCAAAGGGGCCACATTAGACACTCACATGATATGTTGCACAATTTTTACTCAAGGTGAGCCTTTAATATTTCCCATGAAAAGGGATTGAACGCATTTCATCATGTTCATAGACCTACAATTGCTGCTAAGTCATGTTTATTTCAAAATTCACACATTGGATGAACGGTCAAAGTAGCCAAAATGGTCACATTTTGATTATGTACTATTAGTAATATCATATTGAATTAAATAATTTGTCACTGATTATGGTTGATACAACAAATCTTACAAAAATATAGAGCAAGAACATTGGAATACTTTTGATACATGTAATTGTCATTGTTAATTGTAGGAACCAAAATGACCACTAAGTAGTCATTAAGCCTGATATATTCTAAATCATTGTATTAATATGGTGCAGAAAGTTTTTTGTAATATGTTCTATCTAACATCGTTCTTGAATTTGTTTCCATGCATTACAAAATGGTTAATGTGCCTAAAATCATGAAAATGACCAAAGTGCATGGTCAAACAACCTTATGTGTACTTGATGTAAAGGTTTTTATCACATTCATTAAACTCTTGATTATTGGTGTAGTAGCTCAAGCTGAAAATAATATTAAGCAACATTTGAGCCCTTTTTAAATCAAATAATGTGTGGTCACGAGAAATTATTGAGGAAAGGTGATCAAAATTACCACAAAGTCCAATAGTTCGATCGGCCAATAACACTGATTTATATGGAATCATTGCATTGATTTTCACCCAAAAGCTTTCAAACTTTTCCAATTTAACAATAATTGATGCTAATATTAACACAATCCTGAATTGTCTCCTCACTATGTTCACTATAGGCTAATTTAGTATACACATTGGGCAGGGGACAATCTGGCCAAAATGACCAAGGTTGTCAAAAATATTTTTGGGACACTCAATTTAAATGATTCAACGACCAGTGTTAGGTGTCACAGCACACCCTTGTAACGATTATAGTAACATTCAAAGTATTTTTGGATAAATTGAAGTATTGAACAGATGGTATTGGTCATTTGGGGGCCAAAAAGTGGCCAAAATGACCATAATCTGTTAAATGGGGTCATTAAGACTGACATATTGGGAATCAGCATGAAATTCTACACAAGAACGACATATGCATCATTCCCATTTTATAAAGGAGGAAGATAAAGCACACTGAAGACCTCAAATTCCTGCCGATTTGCAGTTATTATGCAAAATTGCACGAATGGTCAGTTACCCAAAATGGTCAAAAGTCAAAACTAATGATATAAATTACATGAGGTCAAAATACTTTTGAAATGTTCATTTTAAAGGATTAATACACCAATGTTAGATGTCACAGCACATCCTGGAAACGATTCTGGTAACATTGAGGTATTTTGGATAAATTGAACTGTTATTGGTCATTTTTATGGCCATAAGTGGCCAAAATGACCATTAGGTGTTCAATAGGGTCATTAAGACTGATATATTTAGAATCAGCATAATATTCTATACAAGATGGATATTTAAATGTATTCCCATTTTATAAGGGAAGAAGATAAAACACACTGAAGACCTCAAATTCCTGCCTATGTGCGAATGGTCAGTTATGTCTAAAGTACCAAAAATGACCCTCATAGGTCAAAACTGATGGAATGAGGTCAAAATAATTTTGAGATGTTCAATTTAAAGGATTAACACACCAATGTTAGGTGTCGCAGCACACCTTGTAATGGTTCTGGTAACGTTCGAAGTATTTGGGGGTAAAATGATCTGATGTCATTGGTCATTTTAAGGGCCATAAGTGGCCAAAATAACCATAAGCTATTGAATAGGGTCATTAAGACTGATATATTTGGAATCTGCATAAAATTCTACACAAGATGGATTTTTGAATGCATTTGCATTTTATATTGGGAAGAAGATAAAACACGCTACGAGACCTCAAATTCTTGCCGACATGTATATGTGCACTTTATTATGCAAAACTTCGTGAAGGGTCAGTTATGTATAAAGTACCCCAAATGACCCTCATAGGTCAAAACTGATGTAATATATTACATAAGGTCAAAATACTTTGTGAGATGTTCAATTTAAAGGATTAACACACCAATGTTAGGTGTCGCAGCACACCTTGTTATGGTTCTGGTAACGTTCGAAGTATTTGGGGGTAAAATGAACTGATGTCATTGGCCATTTTGAGGGCCATAAGTGGTCAAAATTACCACAAGCTATTAAATAGGGTTATTATGACTGATATATTTGGAATCAGCATAAAATTTTACATATGAAGGACATTTAAATGCATTCTCATTTTATAAGGGAAGAAGATAAAACATGCTGAAGACCTCAATTTCCTGCCTATTTGAACAGTTAATAATGCAAACTGCGCGAATGGTCAGTTATGTCTAAAGTACCCAAAATGACCCTCATAGGTCAAAACTGACGGAATAAATTACATGAGGTTGATGGTTATGATCCAGCGCACATTTTGAAAATAAATGTGGATTTCTAAAAACATCCAGTCGTAGCTCTGATCAATATTTGTAACACATTTCGGCCAAAAAATCATGAAAATTGTCATTTTTGGCCAAATTATGGCCAAAATTACCACTGCTATTGTGATTTTGCAAATGAAAGCACTTTATCTGAAATCTGTGTGCATTTTTACTTAAGATAGACCCTTTTAATTGCATGTGGCTACAAAAGCAGTCTGTTAAGGGACCATTTTCCAAAGAGTGGTCAAAATGGTCATTTTTGGCCAAAATTTGGCCAAAATGACCAAAATGGCGTGAGTACGGTCAATGAGAGTGACATTTTTGGAATGAGCGCACAATTTTACCCCGGATAAGCTTGTCAAACCTTCCCCACCAAAAATTCTGAATAAAGCCCCCTGGCTCCTAGACTATATTTAAAACCAATTTTCTTTTTTCACATAAACTGAATCCACTGGAATTGGTTTATTATTTAGAGATAGACAGCAGACTGTTCCATCTTGATTTTTTTTATAATTTTAGCATTCAAATTTATTTATTCAGTCTGTTGATTTCATTGAACTATATCATGATTCAACCTGCAGTATTGATGGTTCAAAATATAGTTTAGTAGGCCTAATAATCGGATAAAACACTATATGTCATATGTATTTTCTAAGAATGTCTGCATTCGAAAAAAAATGTATTGACATGTTTATTAATAAATGGCTTTAAAAGTGAACTTATATTCCATTCTTTTGTTTTCATACACATAGCACTATAATCATTTCATCTGATGATGAGACAGATGACATGCCAAGCTGTTCTACGGCAAGAGTTCAGAAAAGGAAGAAATGTATAGCTATATCTCTAAATTATTGAAGTTTCCAGCTACCACAGATCACTTGTGAGTAACTTTGAGATTTACTGCAAAATATATCTCCCAAATTAAGTGTGTGGTTATGGGAACCTGGTGGTCCCTGCATCAAGCATATGGGAAATACAAAGTTAAATACTCAACAGGTTAACTTACTCTTTTGAACACACGAATCATTGCCAAATTATTAATGAAAGTAAATATGATATTGGAGGAATGACCTTTATGTAGAATATATCTATTCCAAAGGGACAATTGAAATGTAATGGAGTAACTAAATGTGTCATCTGATTACTGTGATGTGGTATATTGGCCCTCCCATTTCCTGAAACAGGCAAGATAAGCAAGTTCTTATACATGTATTTCTTTTTCTGGATGTCTTGTACAACATTCCATTTAGATAATAAACTTGAACTGACAGTATTATTATGGATAGGGGGGATACTGGGGAAAAAGAATCGGTTATCGATGTCACCCGTGATAGAATATCAATGTAAAGGGAGTATGTGTTCTACATTATGTTTGCAGAACTGCATGTATGAAGTTCAGTACACTTTAATAGAATTTGTTTGTTTCTGTCACCAGGTCTCGGCCAGAGTTCATTCAGCCGAATGAACCGAAGCGCGTGAAGACAGCCAACAGCCAGTTTGAATGTATGCTCTACCGGGAGAAATGGCATGCCATCAAAGCCAGCAAAGCTTTCTTCAGGGATAGCACAAGTGTAGCTTCACTGATGCTATCCACAGCTACCAAGGTAAACCCTGGTGTTCCAGTAGCATGTGACGATGAATTCGCCTTTCTTGTGGATACTTCCAGTCTTGAATTTGACCAGGACCTTACATGCGACGAGACCGGCAAATACAAAAAACCCAGTTATTCCCGATGTGAGTTGGCCGTGGATGGTGAACACAACATATTTTGGTTAAAAATGGGTCCCAAGACTGGTACTGAAAGATACACACTTCTCCGGAGGTATTATCCCCACCGTGATACCCCTGGATTTTTCAGGACAATATATGAGCTACAAAGGGATGGAGTGCAGAAATGTCCAGTCGTCTTAATACGATATGAGTGGAGAGGACAGAAGACAGCATTAAGAATGACGGCTCATGGTCACTGCAGACAGAATGATAGCCCCTTCATCCGATCAAAGAAGGCCTTGATTGAAGAACTGAAGAAGCCATCATGTCAGTCAGCACAGGACAAGCTGAACGAGAAGTTCAAAATGCAGGGTGGTAGTGTGGGAGTAGATGCATTTTCGTCATTGCCTCGTGACAGGCAGCAGGTCTACCGGCACGGTACAGGAGGGAAGAAGAAAACTGATTTCAACAAACTAATTGAGAAGAATGCATCTGGAGAATTTGTAAGGAGTGTTGAATTCGTCAATGATAAGTCAAACATGTCCAAAGGCCTTTATCCTAGATGAGTCGTTTACACAAACAAATCGAAGACATGAAGAGAAATTGTGCAGCAGGCAGTATCATTTCGTTTGATGGTACATTTGACCTGGGGCAAATGTATGTCACTGTTGCGTCATACAGACATCAAGATTTTCTGAATAAACGGAATGCAAAAAATGTACTCATGCCAGGCCCAGTATTGTTGCATGCAAGAAGAGATACTGAAACGTATCAGTACTTTGGACACCAGATTTCCAAAGCTCTGGGAAATGAACATGTACCCTTTTTCGGGACAGATGGGGAGAGTGCAATGTACAAGGGTCTGAAAAGCTCACCAAGCTTTTCCAATTCCAAACATCTTCTCTGCATGATCCATCACAAAAGAAACGTGCAAAGCAAGCTTGAGAAACTTGGAGTGCACAAGAACACTGCAAAAATTCTCAGATCGATCTATGGGGAAGAAGTCCATGAAGCACGTTACGAGGGACTTGTAGACAGCAGTAGTGACAAGGAGTATGAAGAGGCTCTTCTCAATTGGTCTACCAAATGGGACCAAATGGAAACAGAAGAGACAGGAAGGCCTCCTGCATTTGCGAATTGGTTCAAGCAATACAAATCCCAAGAAGTGAAAGAATGCATGTTGAAACCATTAAGGCAGCAAGCAGGAATGGGAGACCCACCGCGCCAGTATAGTACGAATGATTGTGAGTGTATGAATTCTATGCTGTCCAAGTGGATTGGTGGCAAGAAGTCATGGAACGATCTTGTCGATAGCCTTGAGGACTTTGTCAAGTCAAAGTACACAGAACTGGAAATGTCAATCATAGGCTTAGGTGAGAGACGACCAGCCAAGAAGTGTCTTGAAAGAACACCATTAGAATGGTCTAGTATGAAGTCAGAGGAAAATATAGTACTACTAGAGAGAGCGAATCTTAGTGTACCAGAACAGTCAGCTAAGGAGCTTTCAATATCTCCAGAAGAAAGTGGAATCGGAGGATTTACTCAGTATGAATTGCAAGCTGTCTGGAGCAAGGCTGGTACGATCATTGATTGTAGTCATAGCATCGTTGACTTTCCATCTACCAGTTCTCAATCCATTTGCTTTGATGGAAAGGATCACTTCAAAGTGTCATGGCACAATGACTTGTATGTTTGTGACAGGCAATGCAGATCATTCATTCTACACAATCGTCTGTTTTGCGAACATACCTTAGCAGTTGCTGAACAAAAGGAAAAATTGGCAGCCTTCCTCTGCAGAGTCAATACTAAAAAGAGAGCATCATCTGTTAATCTAGCCAATGACGTTCTCCAGAAACAATGTTCTGACAGTGGTAAAAAAAGAGTGCAAATAAGAAAAGAGGTGGCAATGACAAAGTGTCCCAACCTGTCACGACAGTTATCCCCAAACCCAGTCAAGAACAGCCTTTCTGCATTGCTCGTAAAGTGGGTGTCATCAAACGCTGCTATGGATGCAAGCAGGAGTTTGGACAGAAGATGAATATGCCTCCACATGATATAGCGTTGAAGAAAATGGACATCAGAGAGTGGGTGGATAGACTGTCAGGTTCTGTCATGCATTCAAAGAGCCTTGTACCAACATATTACCATTTGAAACTGAATTGTCTGAGATTAACCTATCCTTATACTGAATTGAAGGACGTAATTGTGTATGATGAAGTTCTTGAGCATTTGGACCCCGACCACAAAGTTATTCTGAGAAATTTTGGTCTTGATATTGCCTAAATAATGAAGATGTGTACATGCAGAACAAACACTCAAATACCATGAGAATTAACAACTGTTATTTGGTTGTTAGAAAGAGAGAATACTTACTGTACAAGAAAAAATAGTACTGAACAGTGGTAGGATAGTAAGTGCAAAAACCTCTTGCAAAGATACACTGTCACTTCCATACTTAATCACATTACACGACTTAAATAATGAGTTATGTGAGAGGTTTACATCGATTCCAAATGATATTCCAGATTTCTATTCAATAACAATCTATCTGAGTTTTTGTATAATAAATAGTCCCAATTTGTATGTTTGATCTCATTTAGTTCTCTTATTTTCTCGCCTCCACTCGTCTGTGGTGTAGAAAATGCGTCGATGCTCTTGCTTTGGGCGAGCTCCTCGATTCGTTCATGCACGGTGCACTAGCGCCAGTGATCTCTATGCCGGATACGCTGCTCGCGCTGCCGCGTACTCTGCACTGAATCGAGGCTTGAATCGAGGCCCAGAGGCTCGAAATTTATTTGGAAATCACGATTGTGTGGTATGCCTTAGATTCTGTAAAGATCGAGATTTGCATGAAATTAAGATTCAGAAAACAGTTTTTGTAAGAATTGTAAAAAGGCTGGTTTAAATTCCAGAAGAAAGTTGAGCAAGCTCGAGGACCGAGTCAAATAAAAAATCACGAAATTACGTTCTGATAAGTCTTGTGAGTGATGCTCTAATAAAAAACGAGAGCTTTTCGGAGAACAATATCCAGATCCTTACCATTGAGTATGCTACATAAAAATATGGTTATATATAAGGCAGGTAAAAATTGTGTAATGTGAAAGATCTGCTTGTATTACATTCAATTAAAAAATACAATGACAAACATCACAAAGCGAATCCACACGTGAAACCTATGGACCGTGCAGCAAAACAAACCACCAGCGCTGGTGCTGCGTTCTTCGAGTGACGTCACTGGTCACGTGATACTCCGAAAAGACGTTCTGCAGAATTTTTGTGGGCGGAGCGTATTGCCACAGAAAATGGGCAATTTTCCACTTTCATTTGGCTGTGAAATGAAAAATTATATTTTTCTAAAGAGAATGGTGCGGAGAATTGCGATGTGGGAACACTTATTCAACGAAAAATTGAAAGTTTTACAATTATTTCATAGGACCTTTAATGCCCTGTTTACATTGTACACCCCTATTCACGCATAATGGATAAGTCCGCACTCGGCTTGGTGGGTTCTCGCACTGGCGCGTCGGTGGTGTTCGCTCGAGCATTACATGCTCCACGTCCTGTGTATTCTCACTCAAAATGATCGTTTTGGCCCGTAAGTTTTCCTAATGATGGAGCCTGCACGGTCATGCATGAATGATTTTGGAAAGGGAAATAGGCGGTGCACAACTACGGTTGCTGGAGACAATGCCTGCCAAATTTGGATGAGGGACGCGGCCTGGGCAGAGTTAACAAACTCTATGTGTTAAGTGAATGGGGTTTTTGGCCGAAGAAGAAGATTGCGGAATAGGAAAGCGGAACATCAACAATACACTGTCGCCATCGATGGCGTCAATGCAAATATTGTAGAATAGGAATACGGAACAGCAATAATGCATTGTCGCCATTGATGGCGTCAATGCAATAATAACAAAAAAGCCTTGACACAACAATACTACCATACGGGCCTGCAAACATAGAGATATACACTTAATAACGCTAAAGGGCGTACTTCGTCAAATCGACCGGCCGCCATTACTCGATAGGGCTTCGCAGCCTGCCATGCGCGTACAGTACCTATGGGGCATGTACATGGATGAGCATAGAACCGGAACAAAGTGATGACATATGAGAGAGAAAGCAAATGGAAAAGCAAAATTGTAAATATTGCACTAGATTAAAGTTCAAATGAACAAAAAATCTAACAAAACTTAGGACAGGCATGCCTATATAGGCCCATCTATAGCACGTACCCTACATTACTATATGCCAACGATCAATATGCTACATCCCCAATAATTTTTGCTTGGGTCATAACATTTCGATAAAATGATATGACTTCTATTTTCTAATGATTTGGAAGTGATGAATTTTGAAAATAACATGTAGGACTAGGCATATCGTTCTAGCTCCTGATTAATAAATTTAATATGTTTTAATATAATTTGGTATTCAAGCTTACGTCAAAAAAATTCATAGGCCCTATCACAGTGTCTAATGCATCTGAAACACGAAAGACACGACTGCATTTTTTCAAGTATAATTTCCTAATTACTATGATGCTGATTGCTGATAATTTATTTCTTCACTTGATAATTGTTATAATTTGTTTTCTATATATATATATCTACAGAAATCATATATAGAAATTTAGAATAGGGCCAAAATCCTTTTTCCCCGTGGGCTTAAACGTCGATGTAACAAACATCACAATAACTCGTGAGTATCATAAAATTACTTTTTATTGATAATATTTAAAAATGATTTACGCATTGGTCCAGCTAATTGATGATTAAGATTTCAAATGTAGGCAACCATCGATCATATTGATTACTTTCTTACATGCGATCAATGTAGAAAAGTTCGTTGACAGCAAAATTTGCATATCAAATGCGCGCAATTATGCAATGTACAGGAGGCCTAAATTGGGGGGGGGGGGAAGGGGCTAGGATGCTTACAGTGTATTATTGACTTGCAAACATTTCAAAATTTCGGAGAGTAAAAAAATTACAATAAGTGCAACATAAAACAATTCACTTTGATTTTCTGGAAAGTCGGACTTGATTCAACCCGGCTGAAATACTGTGCTGATAGGCAAACCAGCTGAAATATTCTGTTGATATATCGCTGGTGTTAGTGATCCTATAATGATTCCAATGGACCAATATTATATGAACAGATCAAAGAGAGCATACTAGTAACATAAGGAGAGGAAGAAGAAAAAGGAGAAGTATAGGGGAAGAAAAGGGGCGGTTCTGGAGGATATTATCATTTGTATTATTACTACAATTAAAGAATATTATTACTAAAACTGAGTGTATAAAACAATTAAATAACAATGTCAGACATGAAAGAGATAATTGCAAACTTAATGAACTTATCATATAAAAGCGGTTGCAAAATTGTGATTAAAAAACCAAACATATTAAACGATAATATTGACAATAAAACTGACAAATACTTGAAATACGATTGTCCGCTGTTGGGTGATCGTCCTATAATCTCAGCTGTATATTCCTTTCTTTAAGTTATTGTGTTAATTAAGTGTGTCTGTGTCGCTTGAATATAACTTTATGGCAAAGATTTCCAAAACGTACCAGATAATTTTGCATATTCAGTTTCATTTGTCATTTTAAAAGAATATATTGAATTTGATTTTCTAGTTTTCTTTTGATTTCAATTGCTAGTTTATATGGACCTGAGTTTGATTATTCAGGGTTTTTATTTCCATTCATAAACAAAATTATCATTTTATATCGGGGCGCGGAATGGTATTGGAATTGGTGGGACAGTTTATGTTCATTTTCACTTCAGGGAGGTGTCCAAATGCACCCCCTGTATTCTTTTATTGATCAGTATGTTAAAGTGAATTTGCTTGGGTGCTTATGTCACTTTAATTACACCCATGCACCCCCTAAACAGTGAAATTAAATAAAAAGAAATATTTTTTAGTAACTTAAAGAGAAGCAAATAAAAAGCAAAAAGTTGGAACGGTAAAAAGTCATTCTCGACATTTTAAATTTCATTTTCAGTGCCATATAGGCCGGCAGGTTTTGGGATTTATTAGTTTCCTATGGGAAAAAATCATCACGTAGGTCTACACGTCATACCAATAGGCAATAGAACAAGTTTCAACAACATGCTTACTAAGAACAATAATGAGATGCCCTGCATACGGTAATTAATCAAAGATCAATACCGCTAACTTATACAAATCAATGTACATTAAAAAATGACATATTTCAAAAAAAAAATTAAAGCAAGGTACATATAGATAGGCCTACATGGACATTACAAAATCATCTCCAATTTAAACAAATTGGTCAAGAGAACATGGACTCAAATGACGTGAATGGAGGAAATGTGGAAAACGGACGATGCAGTACAAGGTCGGGAATTCCAGAGAAGATGGGCTAATTTACTGTCTTTTGAATTAATTTTCAATCTTTCTATTAACGTACGTTGTATATTTTTATTTTTTATTTGATATAATACATATTGTTATCTATTATTATCTAAAATAGGCATATGAACAGAGAGGTAAACGCAAAAAATCATAATATAGAACTCCCGAGAAGTCAGGTATAAATGCCAAATTCACAGTCTCATCCCCGTGTAATCACACTAATAGTTAATTTAGATACAATTTGTCATTAATATTATCGATTGTAATGAGATTGGATTCTTTTCTTCAAGAAAAGAGGCCGGAGACGGCATCCCTTTTTCAGCGTTACAACGCACGAGCTACGGGTACATCCGGGTACTTTTGCGAATCTAGACCTATCGAGCAATGGCCGACCCCGCTTCACGCAATCACAGACGTTAAGTACGCGCGCCTATGGGGACTCCGCACTCTAGCCTAGTAAGTATACATCTCTATGCCTGCAAAAAAACAGATCGAAAGCTCATGAATATTCATGAAACAATAGCGAATGAGCGAGTTACGTTGGGTGAGAGACATCGTACCGCTCTGTTATTGGTCAATTCCGAGCTGAATGCCTTCGCACACTCCCCTTTGCTCTGCCCATAGAAGTACGTGTACACACAACCTTTATATCATACGTGTCTATAGGGGAAATCTTGATTCAGATCTCGGCAATATCCGAAATCAACTCTTCAAAATACTGGTGCAAAAATACCATTTTACTAAAAAAATATCTATGTAAACTAATTCTTATATGACAAAATCAATTTTGAATTCCTTGCCAATATAATGACATAAAAAACACATAATATGGTGTTCATTTTCTGGCTGTAAAATTGGTTAAACAAAAAAAAGTTACTTGGGCAACAATAGCTGCCAATGGCACTAGACGGCTATCATTGCTATCTGCAACAATAGCTGCCAATGGCTCTTAATGAGTTAATACAACTGAGACACTTAAGAAATGTTGATGATAATCCTTTAGAAGGAATATATTTCAATTTAATTAAGTGGTCTGTCTTTGACAGATCACCTCTTAATTTCGTCAATTTCTTCTTCTTATTATATTTATTATTATTTTCATTTATTTATTCATTTTTAACGATTTTTTTTTGTCGCTAAGATATCTCAAAATAGGCTTGGTCAATTTTTTTGAATTTTATGTCATTTATAGGATCTGTCATGGACACGTCAGAATGGCTTTTACCGAAAGGTTGGGTGCTGTCGCGTTAGGGGGTGTTGACACTAACGCGAAGATTCGTCCAAAGCCCCCCCCCCCCCCCCGGTTTGGCCGAAAGGGTATGTTGGGGGCGTTAGGGCGCGTCAGTGTCGGCAACGCCCCCAAATGGCATAAACGGGGGGGGGGGAGCTTTTCCCAAATCTTTGCGTTCAGTACACTCAGCGGCTAATTGTGAAGGCGTACGGCCTAGTACAGTACGGCCGGACGGCTAGCCAGGGCGGCAGGGCGATGGCACGATCCGCTCATCGCTGCAGAAGCATATCTGAACAGTGGCGACAGAAATGATCCGAGTTTAAAGAAGCTTAACTTACCTAGAATCAAAATGAATCGTTGAAATGTCTTAAGAATATTTTCAAGCAAGTACTTGCATCACTCTTTCTTGAAAAATGCATGATTCTGCGGAAAAGGAACTCAATTTCGTCGTATCACCGTTTCGACATTATCGTCACCAGAGACAATGTAGCGCGGCGTGCGTTCGGGCATTGCGCAATACCAGGGGATATATACTTAGAGAAGAAAAGACCACGACATGGCTGCAATGCACGAATAGCTCAATTGGTTGAGAGCGGCGCCTCGAAACCGGTGGTTGCAGGTTCGAACCCTCTCACTTCGATCGATGATTTTGTTTTTTATTGTTATTTATTATTATAATTCATTATTATTATTGTCATTGTTTTATATTATGTTGATGATGAAGATTATGATGATGATAATCATCTGTGATATTTTATTATTATAATGATCATTATTATCATCGTTCTTATCTTTATTATTATTATTATTGTTATTATCACTATCATTATTATTATTATTATTATTATTATTATTAATATTGTTATCATTATTATTATCATTATTATTATTATTATCATCATTAAGTATTATTTTTATCATTATTATTATAATTATCATTATCGTTATTTTTTATTATTATTATGATCCATAGGACTAGTAACATGTTAGTATTTGGATTAATTATTATAATTATTGTAATTAAAATAATTCCTTCGTTTTTTTCTTTTCTTCTTCTTCCTCTTCTTATTCCTCCTCTTATTATTAGGAGTGGGCTATGAATGGGTGATTTTTGGTTTTACTGTGGGAACAGTTTTTTTGTGTTCCTTTTACCTTACCTCAACATGAAATGACAATATTTGAGGGGGTCTCGCGTTACAATAATAATAATTATAATGATAATTATAATGATAATGATAAAAAATGCTTAATGATAATAATAATAATAATAATAATAATACTGATAACAATAGGAGTGGGCTATACATGGGTCAAAAATACTTTTTTTTTGTAATTTCAATATGGGAACATTTTTTTTTTATTCCTTGTAATGTATCTCAACATGAAATGACAATATTTTTTGTCTAGGGTCCGGGAAAAAAGGTGTGCCAGGCCAAAATCCAAAATGGCCGCCAAAACCCCCCAAAATCACAGTTTTGGCCACAACTTCTGTATTTGGTGGTCTTTTTCTCTGGTTTTGGTGTCTATTCATATGTTTTAGGGGGCAGGCAATTTGTTTTTCCTATAATTAGCACTTATAAACCATTATTTGTAGAGATAAAAGGTAATTTTACCTAAATTTTCAAATTTTTACAGCCTTTTTTCAGCCAAATGTAGGTTTTATTGCCCTGGAGTTCTTGGATATTAGATGGTACGAGGTCAACAATAGCAAGCAGCTTCATAGAGCTATATTGCTTTTATTCCTCTACTACGGGTTTTAAGGATATTTGTGAAGTATATCTTATTAAATAAAAAATGTTAATTATCCATAGGGGCAATACAGTATACAATGTACATGTACTGTACATACTGCACTGCATATTTCCATGCATTAACTTTGACCACCATGACATGACAAGGCATGTATACTATAGTGTCATAGAAATAAGCTCTTAAGGTTTAAAATTACATTGTGAATTGTGAATTTGATTGCTTGTCAGCTGATGTACATGATGAAACCAGCAACGTAAATTGCACATAAAATATCACATATATACGTACATCACATATCTACATGTAGCCATATCTTCTTGGAGGCTTTTTTTACCTGGTTGTGGTGTCTAACTGGCCTATGTTTATGGGGTCAGGTAACTATATAATCATGGTAACGTTGATCAACAGCCAATCAGAACATAATGGTAAATTTTCATGCAACGGGGCCCAAAATACCTACAGTGTAAATGCCATGATGTGGGGTTAATTACCTTTATCCGCCCCCTGAATTAGCATATTTGACAAAACATGTCCTCAGTTTCTGAGACAGATCATATCTTCAATTTCTGAGGCATCTAATTCTAAACCTAAGAGCTCATTTCTACATGTATAACACTATAGTTTATACATGCCTTGTCATGGTGGCCAATGCATTTATGCAGTGCAGTATGTACAGTACATTGTATACTGTATAGCCCCTATGGATAATTAACATTTTTTTTATTTGAGATATCCGTAAAACCTATAGTAGAGGAATAAAAGCGATATAGCTCTATGAAGCTGCTTGCTATTGTTGACCTCGTACCATCTAATATCCAAGAACCCCACGACGATAAAATCTACTTTTTGGCTGAAAAAAGGCTATAAAAATTGAAAGATTTAGGTATAATTACCTATTAACTCTACAAATAATGGTTTAAAAGTACTAATTATAGGAAAAACAAATTGCCTGCCCCCAAATACATATGAATAGACACCAAAACCAAAGAAAAAGACCACCAAATAAAGAAGTTGTGGCCAAAACTGTGATTTTGGGTGGTTTTGGCGGCAATTTTGGATTTTGGCCCGGCACAAAAAATATTGTCATTTCATGTTGAGATACATTACAAGGAATAAAAGAAAACTGTTCCCATATTGAAATTACAAAAAAAAGTATTTTTGACCCATGTATAGCCCACTCCTATTGTTATCATTATTATTATCATTTTTATCATTATTATCATTAAGCATTTTTTATCATTATTATTATAATTATCATTATAATTATTATTATTGTAACGCGAGACCCCCTCAAGTAATAGTATGATGCCACCACAATAGTTTATAGAGTTATTGAGCTCTCGGTCAAGCATTATTTATCACTTGACCGTAAATGAAGAACTTTTCCTCGATGAGAACTTTAATTAATTAAATGCCTAGTAAACCTCCAATCAGAATAGCCGTCTCATGATCCAATATCTGAGATTACGCTTCAAGGCCTATGATTGGTCCATCTTCTCGCATCGACCGCCAACTTTTAGCCTCTCCATTCTGCCACAGCCATGGATGTTGAAGGAGCTCCGATGACCTGAAGAAAAACCGTCATTTCTCCCATCTTGAGACTTCAGACATACTTCATGACCCGGACTCTCGCAACAGAATTTAATAGGTGAGTTTACTCACTGAGTGACTTAGATTAATTTAAATTACAAAGCTAAAATTTCGCATCTTTCTTTGAGGAGTAGTCATGTAGCAAAATCTCTATTCACTCACGTACAATACTTGTTCGCCTCGTGTTTCTACACACACGCTCAGGCATATCCACTTCACACACGTGCAGTCACCTAAGTTAAATTATGCACATCGACATCCATAGAAGCGATCAGGCTATGCTTCGCAACCAATCATTCTTGTCTTTTTCAGTTCTCAATTCCACTCTTTATCACTGGGTCTCACTAGGTAAGCGTAGTTTCCCAAGCTCGATGTCGCGTTCCGTTTTCTTGAAATATACAAGGTTGGTCTATAAATAAACTAAGAACCCTAACTTAATAATGCTTAAACTAATTGTACGGTACTTATCCCTAATCACATCATCAATCAATCATCACTAATCAATCGATCACCATTTCTAATTCTAAGACTTAACAACAAATCCAATTTATTGGATTCATCATTCTCAACAAACACTGATCACTAATCATCTTCCTTCTATGCAAAGTGTGCAAGTCCAATTACTGATTCCTAAGAAAAATAAAATAAAGTTCAACTGAACTTTAATATAAGAAATTTTGAAGTTAACAATTCTGAACATTTCACAATAAAATTTGGATATTTACATCAATTTACATAAGTATAAAAATTCATTGAATATGGAATGAGCAATATTAAATTGTATAACTTACTCTACGTAGATAAGAATTTAACTGTAAGTCTGTGCATGTCACTCTTAAATTGAAAGAATGATAAATAGAATAATAATTAATTGCTAAGTTGATAAATCCTATTTAATAGCTAAACTACCTACTTAGTTCTGTACTTTATACTCCGTAGAGTTGTGTTCTCTCTCAGAATTATTTCCACTTAAAACTGTAAACTACTCTCCACAAAGGTTCCAGGACCAATGGATCTTTTCTGTCGATCTGACTTATGTGAGTAATCCTATCTAAACTGCCAGCAGTTACTCAATATCTTTCTCCATCCAATGTCACTAACCCAATACAACACACCAATCTCCAAAAATATCCTTATCCTATCAACCTCTCAACGGGCCTTGTTTACCAGCCTTACAGCGCCTACAAAACTCCCACTCACTTTGACGGTGTGAAGTTTGTATCAACATTCTGTGTGATGAAAAGCCTCAGAAATCCGTAAATATCCCTAATCATCACGGGTTCAAGAATAGACTCACATAGTACCTTTCTTAGCATTAAAGCCTACCGGAAACTCTAACCTCGTCCCTGCTGTCTGAGCATACAGCTAAGCAAAACAAGTCTGAAAGACCAACACCTTATCAATTATTCCTATTTCACTGTTAACTAAATCATCCATCTAACTATACAATGTCAATGCTCTAATGAAGAATTAAGCTTCATCCATAAATTGAGTTTACTTCAGTCTATACACATCAAGTATCCTTAATAAAATATGTGAATGACTGCACAGACAATTATTTACAAGCTATTTACAAATGCTTTCTGATTGTTAATCAGGTATTTACATCTCATCTATTGTTTCCGTCATTCTGATTATATCGTAATCTTAATCAGAATTAATATTCAGTATTCTGATATTATAACATTAAGTATTTTGATATTATAACATTAAATATTCTGATCTTAACAACTACGGGAATTGCATGCTTGACACTATGTAACACGTGACCTTAACATCCACACACTCATGATGGCTAGTTTTGTTTAGTTTTGATCCTATTTGTATATGATGTAAGAAATGTAAATAAATAACCAAAGTCATTAATTCTGAAATTAGAATTGAGTTAACGACTCTATCAATAAATATCGTCTAAACGACCAATGTGGAAAAATGCCAAAGTCAGATCAATATTCAAAGCAATACCAAAACAACACACATTCCAGAACAAATGTTACTGACCAAAAGATAATCTCTGTTTAGAGATTGAAAATCTGACACTAGCCTTTTCCACGTTGGTAGAATAATTTTATCAATGCAGTAATTTAATTTCTCTGACTAGATAATTTGATTAAGTATTCAGACTGTCAAGAGTCCTTAAAAGGACTGCCTAAATATAGTCATCAAGTCAGAAATAAATTCATCATATAAAATGCATAAATTATCCAATTTCATATATGAGTAATTGAATTATCCATTCAGGAGATTCCAGAAAGATAAATAGTCAGCATTCATGTTCACTATCATGACCATCAATTAATTTCTATCTGCTCCAAATATCTGTGTTCATGTCAAAAGGAACACAAATAAGCACCAATAAATGCTTTCATATCTTCTCTAGATATCTATCAAACAATCAGTAGACTTGACAAATCAATCAAAGTCTGCGAAAGAATAACAAAAGCTGCCCAATTTCTGTGAACAACTGATAAATCCAAGCTGACTATAATGAAATACAACAGAGTATTGGTTGCCAAAGATCGTCACGAACCCCAAAAAGGTGACGAATGATTTCAAATTCGTAGCTAAAATTATCATTATTCTCACTGAATTCCCTGAATGGAACTAAGTGTCATATTATGACGTAATGTACTCACAGAAGAATGCACAAGTTGAATGAACAATGAAAAGTGATTCAAGAGATAGAGTGAGTGAGTGAATGATCAGTTTCAACGATCCTACTCTAAAGAGCTTGCAGACGATATGACAAACTTTCGAAAACCTCGCCTATTTATAGACTTTTGGCCCCCCAGGATTTTGGCAATTTCTGAGCTCATTACATTACGCGGCGGGTTGTTATGTAATTTTAGTGCTTTAAAAACCACTCAATTTACATAAACATTACGCGGCGGGATGCTATGCAAATTCAGTACTTTAAAATACACATGATAGTGCGTCTGTGCGCGTATGCGCGCATCAGAGCTTTAGATCCAAGGAAGAGTTCAAAATACTGCCGGTAATCGTCTCAGAATAAAGGAAAATAACAGTATCCAAACATGAATGAAGAAATTCCAGCAATAAATTAGTGCTGTCATCAACTTCTAGGAAGTTACACAAAAGGTAAGATTCAAATTTTGACTTAGAGCTATTAAACGCTCATAAAATTTCATAACAGACCATACCGGTCCCATAAATAGATCGTACTGCTGGCTCTACGTGATTATGGCGTGACTCAGCAGAAATATACAAATTCCTCTGCGCTAACACGTATGCGCGCACACTAACAATTAATCCAAAGAAATTCACCAGTCAGCTCCGGAATTCAGGTCACAGTTCACATAGTAAAAACAGCTGATCGCCGGAACTTAACCTTTCATTCAATGACTATAGTGGCGTTCAGATACATTATGTAAACAAACAAAACTCCAGATAAAAGGAAATTTTGGAAATTTAAATATCTCTTTTAAGATGAGATTTTCTATTCACGAAGGGGGGTTTCCTTCACACTATTTTTATTATTATGATCCATAGGAGAAGGAGCATGCTATCATTTAGATTATCATTGTTATTGTAGTTAAAATAATTCCTTCGTTTTTCATTGCATTGACGCCCGACGGCGACAATGCATTGTTCTTGTTCCATATTCCTATTCCGCAATCTTCTTCTTCGTCTTCTGCCCAAAACCCCATTCACTTAACACATAGAGTTTGTTAACTCTGCCCAGGCCACGTCCCTCATCCAAATTTGGCAGGCATTGTCTCCTACAACCCTAGTTGTGCACCTCCTATTTCATTTTTCAAAATCACTTATGCATGACCGTGCAGGCGCCATTTTGTAAATTTCAAGTCCATTTGCATACCATTCTTAATTCCGTCTAAACTCCCGTATCCTGCATGCTACAGACTTCTAACAGATTGCAATAGATAGTCAAAGAGTTCTTCCATCATCTGCGACGTATAACTTGACCTTCAAAATGCCATCTTCATGCCCTAAATTCAAATCCGAAATAGCCTTCCTTCAAAAACGTCATATTTATTGAAATGTAAAGTAAAAAAATCGTAAAATGGCCATAACTTTTTTGTTTTGTTTCATTGTCAGCACATATTTTCAGGAGTTGATGACGTATTTATATCATGCATACTAATTAGTTTTCACGCGTCACCGATCTTCCGTAATTGAAATAGCGCCCTCTAAGGTTTCAAAAACGCTTACCTTTGAATGCTCCTCATTGTGTCATGCATGGCCAAACCCGTACCCCTTTTTGAATTTAGAATCTTCGAGAAATGTCCTTTCATGCCATTTAAAAAATATATACCTTACAACTGACGAAATATCTGAAAAATGCTCCCGAAAATCAGCAAAATACCCAAAAATGCACTTTAATGCCAGCACAACTTCAACTTGCTCTTATTTCCTTATTATTGAAGCTTATTCTTTCTAACTTGGCAGATATGAGTATTGATATATACTTCAACCGTTCGTCAACCTTTTGTAACAGAAACTGACAAAAACCTGACGTCAGCTTCAAATTATTGTGCAAAACCTTCATTTTTAATGTCTTTCTTTATATGGCATTTACTTCCGGTCTATTGCCTGCGCACAAATAAAAGTGGTATCAATGTCACCGCATTGGAATACTCTTTCCAGTGATACAAAATAAGACATAGGTTACAACAGAAAATTTCAAGATAAGTCAATCTGAACATATGTTATACTGCTCACAATGCACATATTTTCAACAACAACGTATGGGGCGCCAAATGGTCTAAAATTGTTTACTCCAGAATGTAACTTCCTATGGAGAGCAAAATGTGCTCAAATCCAATTTGATTAACATGTATTTTTTGTTAGTCCTCCCCTGCCACCGTTCCTCATCCAAATTCATTCTAATTTGGTAGACATGTTATCCATAATTTTTTTTAAAATGCTTTTTAGCCTTTATTCAGATAACATCACATTTATGCATACAAAAGTAATAAATAAAATATACAAAGTAAAGTGAAATACATGTCGCAATATAAGAAATGAAATATACATTATGATGATCATTTTTGTAAACATTATCACGACCCATAATGCAAAGAAATCCATTATTTTCACATGTATTTTCTGTATAATAATGTGGTATTGTATACTAAAAAAACAACAACAAACAAACATAAAGGCCCGTATTCACAAAAGAAGTTTAAACCACCTCTGGGTTTAAACCCCCTCCTGGTTTTTTGAAACCATGGTTTAAACCCTAGGGGGGTTTAAACCATGGTCTGATTCACAAACGATGGTTTCTTGAAACCATGGTTTAAACAGTGGTCTAAATTTAGACCATGGTTTAAACCATGGTTTAAATTTAGACCATGGTTTAAACCATGGGTTTTTTCCTACTGAGCATGCTCAGTAGGTCAGATGCTGTCTGCTACATCCAAAATGGAGGAGGCTAGGTGTGCTGTAGCTGGTAGGGAGAGAGCAAAAGGAAACTGGCAGACAGCCGAAAGAAACCTCCTCCTCCAAATTATCACTGACCGGAGGGAAGTTCTACTCTGTAGGAAGACTGATTTTAACAGCAATTTGAAAAAAAAAACAGCTGCATGGGATGAGCTAGCCAGTACATTCCATTCCAAATACGGTAATAAATGGAGCACCCATCAAATAAAAGACCAGTGGAAAAGGATGAGGATCAATGCAAAGAACACTCAAATTTCATCAAAGAATGCAGAAAGACTGGCGGAGGTCCACCTCAACCCGAGCCCAGTCATTTTAGTATGGTGGTGAAGGAGCTGTGCCCAATGGATTTCGAGCAATACAAAAATCCATACGACGATGACAATGAAATTGCTGCTGCAAACTTGGCATTTGGATCGCTTAGTGCCATGGCAACGGGTCGTGCCACTGAGTAAGTCCGTTTTATGGTTAAAATCAACATTTTCTAAGACTACATTTATAATCAGCTCTAACAAAATGAATATTTTATAAATATGAAATGCTGTCTGAAATTTCCAAACGACAAAATTGGGTTAAATTAAACTTCAAACTTTGGGCAAATCGCGATCGTCTGCTCATCGTCACTCGTCCGAGTTCAGTCCCATCCATTGCAATCCATGTTAAGAATTTTAACACCACCGCTAGCGAACGAGCTGGTCGCCCGGAACTTCGGGATGCCACCGACTCAGCTTGTCGAACGAAGACGATCGCTGCCAAATTAGGGTTTATAATCCCGGGTTCGATAATCTAATAAATTGGCAAATTTCCTCACAATATCATAGAATTTCATTTTAGTTGCTAGTATGAAGAATATTCTCAAATAACTACTTACATTGGCAGTGTAGAATGTCGCTCTCGTAAAATACGAAGCCTACATTAAAGTAAATTAGCAGCCAGCCGGCCGGCCAAAGGCAAAGTTGTCAAAGTTTTATAGCAGAAGTTCAACAATGAATTTGCATATACATCCATTGCGCAGAATCCAAACGTTGTGTTCGATTCAGAGCGTCATGTTTGTTATAAACTTGAAGTAAAATGATAAAATCAAAAGTAGATATGAACTTATCACGAAAGCCTATTATGATGTCCATCAAAATCAAGAGAGAGACAGAGTAAAAATAATCAAAAAGCAAGAAACACTATCTCCGTCATAATGAAAGTAATTAACGTCAATTCAACTCCATGGCATTACTGATAATAAATCAGGAGGAACGTCTGAACATTACCCATGAATGAGAGGCTGAAGTGATGAATCATCAAGAATTTCCTTGGGGGGAGGGGTATCAACGTTGGTAAAATGCAGATGATGACCGAGTTAAAAGTGATTTCATATCCTTAGCTGATTAGAAAATTTGATTCAAGTGTGTACTTGTAAAAAGAATTTATTATAAGTTTTTAAACGCTCACTCTTTTTAATTCCCCCTAAAACATGCTCATTCCTTTTAATTCCCCCTAAAATAGCTTCTTGAATTTTATTCCATGGAAAAAAAAGAGATCAATTATCTTAATTTATTCCCAGTAGCTTAGGTAGACTTGGGGGGCGGGGATTTTTAAATGTTTAATTTTCAAAGGAAAATAGGGAACGTCCTGTGGGTGAAATTGAACCCCTGAAATTTATGGACGGACCCCAAAAAAATTTGAAAGAAGGATTTTTTTCCAGCTGGAGTCTAAAAAAAATTGCAAGGAGGGGGGGGGGGGGGGGGGTGGAGTGTGGGGGATTTTGAAATATTTAATTTTCAAAGGAAAATAGGGTACGTCAACATGGGTGAAATTGAACTCCCTGAAAATTTGCGGAAGGACCCCCAAAAATATTACGAAGGATGTGTCCCAGCTTGAGAATCGAAAAGAATTGCGAAGGGAGGGCGTGGGGTGAATCCTTCTTGCCCCTGGCCGATCTTCTAAAAAAATCATGAAGAGGGGGGGGGGGTGTTACACCCACAAATGTAATAATCGCCCACAAATGTAATAACGCCCACAAATGTAATAACACTTTACCCACAAATGTAATAACGCCCACAAATGTAATAACACTTTACCCACAAATGTAATAATTTCACCCACAAATGTAATAATGCACTTTACCCACAAATGTAATAATTTTTGATCGCCCACAAATGTAATAATGACTTTACCCACAAATGTAATAAATTTGAAGGGATTTTTGGCAAATCTGTTCAAAGCTAAAATCGTATAGTAATGCGTTCATTTAGCACAAAAGTGCAAAGTCTCATTTCCTGACCCGGTTAATTAACAAATTATAATATAAGTCCAAAGTCTTTATTCCAAACCCGTTTTTTTCAAAAATTTTAATATAAATCCAAAGTCTTTATTCCAGACCCGGTTGTTTAAAAAAAATAATATGAGCCCAAAGTCTTTATTCCAGACCCGGTTGTTTAAAAAAATAATATGAGCCCAAAGTCTTTATTCCAGACCTGATTGTTTCAAAAATGATAATATAAGTCCAAAGTCTTTTCTCCAGACCCGGTTGTTTAAAAAATTATAATATAAATCCAAAGTCTTTTTCCAGACCCTGTTGTTTCAAAAATTATAATATAAATCAAAAGTCTTTATTCCAGACCCGATTGTTTAAAAAATGATAATATAAGTCCAAAGTCTTTATTCCAGACCCGGTTGTTTACAAAATAATCATATGAGCCAAAAGTCTTTATTCCAGACCCGATTGTTTCAAAAATGATAATATAAGTCCAAAGTCTTTATTCCAGACCCGGTTGTTTAAAAAATAATAATGCAGTCTTTTTCCAGACCCTGTTGTTTAAAAAATGATAATATAAGTCCAAAGTCTTTATTCCAGACCCGGTTGTTTACAAAATAATCATATGAGCCAAAAGTCTTTATTCCAGACCCGATTGTTTCAAAAATGATAATATAAGTCCAAAGTCTTTATTCCAGACCGGTTGTTTACAATATAATAATGCAGTCTTTTTCCAGACAAAGTTGTTTAAAAAAATCATGATATAAATCCAAAGTCTTTATTCCAGACCCGGTTGTTTCAAAAATTATAGTATAAATCCAGTCTTTATTCCAGACCCGGTTGTTTCAAAAATAATAATATGAGCCCAAAGTCTTTATTCCAGACCCGGTTGTTTCAAAAATAATAATATGAGCCCAAAGTCTTTATTCCAGACCCGGTTGTTTAAAAAATTATAATATAAATCAAAAGTCTTTATTCCAGACCCGGTTGTTTCAAAAATTATAATATAAGTCCAAAGTCTTTTCTCCAGACCCGGTTGTTTCAAAAATTATAATATAAATCCAAAGTCTTTATTCCAGACCCGGTTGTTTAAAAAATAATAATATAAGTCCAAAGTCTTTATTCCAGACCCGGTTGTTTAAAAAATAATCATATGAGCCAAAAGTCTTTATTCCAGACCCGGTTGTTTCAAAAATGATAATATAAGTCCAAATTCTTTATTCCAGACCGGGTTGTTTAAAAAATAATAATGCAAGTCCAAATTCTTTTTCTATACCCTGTTGTTTTAAAAATCATGATATGAATCCAAAATCTTTTTTCCAGACCCGGTTATTTCAAAAATTATAATTTTAGTCCCAAATGAGATACATTAATGATATTCCAGTGGAATAAAAATGAGAATCGAGCTTAGTCTTTTCTCCAGACGCTAATGGTAAATTGAAAATCAAGCATAGTCTTTGCTCCAGACCCGGTAACCAAAAGCTGAAACTTTATAGTAATGTGTTTATATAGCACAAACATGCAAAATCATTTTTCCAGACCCGGTTGATTAAAAAATTACAATATAAGTCCAAGTCTTTTTTCCAGGCCCATTTATTTCAAAAATTATAATAATTATAAAAAAAACAAAGACCAACGATCCTATTTATGTTGAATAACATTGTTGTTGTTGTTCGCTTGGGTTTTAAGGCGCGTGTCATTCAGATATGAATATTTACGCCTATATATCAATTTGTCGTTTTTGTGGTTATAAAATTTTGACGCATAATGGATTAGTGCTGCTTTCAGTAAATTTGAAAGAGATCGTGAAAGGCGGCTCATCACAAATCCTTGATTGTTTGAATAGTATTTTCTGGCCAACCCGGATCAGTAATTTGAACGGGCTTCTCAGCATGCGCGTGGTTGCTATTAAAAACAAGCACTGCCTAGGCCCCCCCCCAATACCCAATCAAGACAGTGTGATGCCTGTCAACAGACCTCTCCTTCCGAAGTTTGAAAAGAGAACAATAAAAGTGTGTAATATAAAATACATGATGTATGGTATACCATAACCAATATAAGGACACAATTAATTAATGCAGACATTCTGGGCTTGTGCTCGGTGCAATTAATGTCATGTGTTATTATTAAATGTTACATGTTTAACATGTTATCTGGAATATTCTATCGATTCATAAATGGGTGACACCCGTGTACATGGACTCAAGAGGAACTTCAAAATGCAGTAGCCAAATAGGGCCTACAAGTAAATTTATAGAGAGGAAAAGAAAATAACAAAACAAAATAAAACATATTACATACATAATTATGTACACAATATATACATTTATTTACAGGCGCTTTATCTTATAATATGTTATGCAGAAAGAACTTAAAAATAAGAGAGTCTATGTGTCCTTCTTACGAAAGACACAAGTGCTCTCTGGTGTGAAGCTTCTGATGAAGATAATGATCCCTCGAGATCTGCTGCCTCTTGGGAGTCTGTATCCACTAACAGCATTGTTCTTTCTATGATATATTTTGCACATTTAGTTATAAAATGTCTTGTTGCTTCGGGCACTCCACAAACATCGCATAATCCAGTTAGGGGTGTTTTGAAAAGAAATAGGTTTTGGTTTAATCCTAAATTATCCATTCTTAGACAGTGCAAAATGGATTCACTATTCTTGTGGTTCAAGGAACATTTAAAAGTTCCTGCTACGTTTTTTTGGATTCTTTTTAAGGGGGATACAGTTTCTTCCCATCTATTTTGCCATTTTTGCATATAATAAAATTTGATCAAACTATTTGATTCTCTTTTATTTAGTTTATTATGGATGTCAATTGTGGGATGTATTAACGCACCTTTGGCGGCCTTAACATGGAAATGTAGCGTAGTCTTTCTGTCAGACCCAGTTATAAAAGTCATTAAAAACACAACAAAAACAACAACAAAACAAAGACCCTGCAACGAATAAAGGTCAAGTCCTCTTCAGAAAAATGTTGATTTGAATCAATAGAGAAAAATCAGACAAGCACAATGCTGAAAATTTCATCAAAATCGGATGTAAAATAAGAAAGTTATGGCATTTCAAAGTTTTGCTTATTTTTAACAAAATAGTTATATGAACGAGCCAGCTACATCGAAATGAGAGAGCCGATGATGTCACTCACTATTTCTTTCGGTTTTCATTGTTTGAATTATACATTATTTCAATTTTTACGAATTTGACGATTAGGACCTCCTTGCCTAAAGCACAAAATGTATGATAAATTTCCACGTGTTGCAGGGAGGAATGAAACTTCATTTCACATGACAATGATGATTTAAGAAAATACAAAAGAAATAGTGAGTGAGTGATGTCATCAGTTCCTCATTTGCATACCGAGATGTGCATATAAATGTTTTGTGAAATGAAGCGAAACATTAAAATGCCATAACTTTTTTATTTTACATCCGATTTTGATGAAATTTTCAGTGTTATGCTTGTTGAATTTTTCTCTTTATATACAAATCAAGTTTTTGTTGGGGTGGACTTGTCCTTAAAAAAAATAATTTCTTGTATATTCCTTCCTTTTTTCTATGAAAAAAACCTAAATAACAAAACATTAAAATACATATGAAAAAAACTGCGAAATAAGATATCAGTAAACAATAGGGGGATTACTTCCCGAAAACGATAAAGTTGTAGATTGACGATCTATGATATATTATATAAAAGAAAAACATTCTAACAAGAGGGGATAACCATTCCATTCCATGTTTTTATTTGGCAATAAGTCATGATTGACTATTTTTGCCACCCACTGTATGAGAAGTAGGGTAGCAATTTTATTTAGTATTATTTTTATTACTTCTTTTTATCTCACCTGAAGCCTGTTGCATAAAACTTTTTACCTGAGAAAACTCGGGTAAAAACTGAAAACTAAGGTTAGTCTGATTTCCGCCATTGACTTTAGCACAGGCCAAAAACTCCGGTAAAAACAACCTGAGTTTTCTCAGGTAAAAAGTTTTATGCAACGGGCCCCTGCATAGCAGAGTGAGACTATAGGCGCCGCTTTTCCGACGGCGACGGCGGCGGCGGCGTCAACATCAAATCTTAACCTAAGGTTAAGTTTTTGAAATGACATCATAACTTAGAAAGTATAAAAACCTAGTTCATGAAACTTGACCATAAGGTTAATCAAGTATTACTTAATATCCTATTAGAGTTTCATGTCACATGACCAAGGTCAAAGGTCATTTAGGGTCAATGAACTTTGGCCGATTTGGGGGTATCTGATGAACTACAATCAAAACTTTAAAAGGTTTAGGATCTGATTCATGAAACTTGGACATAATAGTAATCAAGTATCACTGAACATCCTGGGCAAGTTTCAGGTCACATGGTCAAGGTCAAAGGTCATGTGAGGTCAATGAATTTTGGCCACATTGGGGGTATTTGTTGAATTACCATCTCTGTAAGTGTATTGGTCTAGTTTATAAAACGTGGAAATAAGAGTAACCAAGTATCACTTAACATCTTGTGCGAGTTATAGTAGTTTTCAAAGTCAGCACTGCTGCTATGTAGAATCGCGTGATGCAGATGAGACGGTCAGAGGCATTCCACTTGTTTATTATTATTATTTCTTGTATATTCATTCCTTTTTTATGAAAAAAACACAAAACCTTTAAATACATATAAAACAAAAAAATGAGGAATACGATATCAGCACACAATATGGGGATTACTTCCCGTAAACGATAAGGTTGTTGATCGACGATCTATGAGATATTATATAAAAGAAAATCACTCTAACAAGAGGGGATAACGTTTTAACAAGTTCTTCGGTACTTTAAATTTTCAGTGTACCAAGCACCATTTGTAATATATTCAGCATTTTTTTTATTAGTTACAATTCCAATAATCTCAGTGGCCTAAGATATATTTTCTGGGGTTATATTGCCCCGTTAAGTAAAGAGAGAGGGAGAGAGAGAGAGAGGATTTATGTGATCAAGAAGTGATAAGATAGGAAAAAAACTGATTTGAAATGACTGAAAGAGAGACAGGCAAAGAAAGAAGAGCCCCCTCCGAAACCCGTACCAGAGTTACGGAGTTAGGCTGTCCCGTCGGTGGATTCAGGTCCATCAACATCTTGAGGTTTAATCTTTCCAGGGGGCAAACGTGTGTGTGTTTGAGTTTTGTCAGACGTGCCTCAATGAGATATGATTATTTACGTCTGGGACCGACCTTTAACGTCACCATCCGAAAGACGTGACCAGGGCTCGAACCTCTGCATCAATTGTAACTTCCCCACATAGCTTGGATTACAGGCGCACGCCACAACGCCCAGTCTTTAAATATGGTGTAGTCTTTGCTCTAGACCCATGCAGTTATTTCAAAATAGGAAATTATTAGAAACGATAAAAACAGACAAACAATATTAACAAAGACGCCACAATATCATTGATGTAGAATAACGTTGTTGTTGTTGTTATTTTGGGTTTTTAAGGCGCGTACCATTCAGATCTGAATATTTACGCCTTTTATTAATTTGACGTTTTTGTGGTATGCCTTATCACAGGGTTTTATATTTTGGGAGATGCTGGTGTCTAAGTTCTTAGATTAATCTTTTGCTTAATTTGTATTTTAAGAGAACTGGATGTGGGGTAAAGACAACTCTCTAAACCCAAGCATTTTAACTGGGTTTAATTTTAAAGATTGGTCTTAGCTTTGAATTTTTTTCAATATTTGTTTATCTTATAAATAGCTGGGTCTAGACGAAGGTCTAAGCATAATAATAATGTTATTCAACAGGAATAAGAATATGACAAAGTCTTATGTTTTTAAGATTGTTTGAATTAATTTCTAAATGACTGGGTCTGGAATAGAGACAACGCTCTAAACATGTGCTTTTGTACTTGGTCTTAATTCGGAGGATTGTTGGTTCTTAGATTCGTTGTTGGGGGTTGGGTTTGATTGTTTTTTTTATGCTTGAAATAATTGTGTCTGGAGGAAAGTCTACAATCGATCTCCATGTTATTCCACAGTAGTTAGATTATTGGGTATTTGTTTTAGACAATTTTATTTTTAAATAATAACCAAGTCTGGAAAATGGACGTTTTCTTTGCAAATGCATACAATGTTTTGTAGGGGTCTTAAGTATTATTATACAAAAGAATCTGGGTGTGGGGTACAGACATATTTTTTACTGGGTGTAACTTTTGAAAACTGGTTTTAGATTTGATTTTCTTTTTTAATTCATTTCTTAGATAACCTGGTCTGGAGGAAAGAGTACGTTTTACAACTCATGTTATTCCAAAAGAATATGATAGGTCCTATGTTAGATGATTTTTTTTCCCGTAATTTTTGTAATGATTAGGTCTGGAAAAAAGACAACATTCTAAACCTCTTTTTAAAAACATGTTCTTAGGTTAAAGGATTGCTTGGTATTAGATTTAGAGTTATTTATATTTTTACTCTTAGCCTTATTTTGAAAAACAAATGACTGGGTCTGGCTGAAAGACTACGCTCTATGTCCATGTTATCCAGCATTAATAAGATTATGGGGTCTTTGTACGGTTTTTGTTGTATTGTTATTTACAATTTTTGAATAACAGGGTTTGGAGAAAAGGCTAAGCTCGATTTTCTTTTTTTTCCCACTGGAATATCATTATGGTCTCTTAGTTTGGACTTATATTATAATTTTTGAAATAAGTGGGTCTGGAAAAAAGACTTTGGACTTACATTATAATTTTTGAAACTACTGCGTCTGGAAAAAGACTTTGGACTTTTGTGCTATATGAAGGCATTACTATAGGGTTTTAGTTTTTAGTTTTAAATAACTGGGTCTGGAGAAAAGACTATGCTTGATTCTCAATTTACTCATAGCACGTATATTCACAATACGTTCAGTATAATTTAAAACAACAACAAAGACTTTAATTCCACCAGTTTTAATCAACTGGGTCTGGAGAGAAGACTAGGCTCTATTCTCATTATTAGCAACCACGCACATGCTGAGAAGCCCGTTCAAATTACTGATCCGGGTTGGCCAGAAAATACTATTTAAACAATCAAGGATTTGTGATGAGCCACCTTTCATGATCTCATTCAAATTTACTGAAAGCAGCGCTAATCCATTATGCGTCAAAATTTTATAACCACAAAAACGACAAATTGATATAGGCGTAAATATTCATATCTGAATGACACGCGCCTCAAAACCCAAGCTAACAACAACAACAACATTTTATTCCACCGGAACATCATTATCGTATCTTAGTTTGGACTTATATCATAATATTTGAAACAATCGGGTCTGGAATAAAGACTTTGGACTTATATTATTATTTTTTAAACAACCGGGTCTGGAATAAAGACTTTGGATTTATATTATAATTTTTGAAACAACAGGGTCTGGAAAAAGACTTTGAATTTATATTATAATTTTTTAAACAACCGGGTCTGGAAAAAGACTTTGGATTTATATTATGATTTTTTAAACAACCGGGTCTGGAGAAAAGACTTTGGACTTATATTATCATTTTTGAAACAATCGGGTCTGGAATAAAGACTTTAGGCTCATATGATTATTTTTTAAACAACCGGGTCTGGAATAAAGACTTTTATTTATATTATAATTTTTGAAACAACCGGGTCTGGAATAAAGACTTTGGGCTCATATTATTATTTTTGAAACAACCGGGTCTGGAGAAAAGACTTTGGACTTATATTATCATTTTTGAAACAATCCGGTCTGGAATAAAGACTTTAGGCTCATATGATTATTTTTTAAACAACCGGGTCTGGAATAAAGACTTTTAGTTATATTACAATTTTTTAAAACCGGGTCTGGAATGAAGACTTTGGGCTCTTATTATTATTTTTGAAACAACCGGGTCTGGAATAAAGACTTTGGATTTATATTATAATTTTTGAAACAACCGGGTCTGGAGAAAAGATTTGGACTTATATTATCATATTTGAAACAATCGGGTCTGGAATAAAGACTTTGGACTTGTATTATTATTTTTTAAACAACCGGGTCTGGAATAAAGAATTTGGATTTATATTATTATTTTTGAAACAACAGGGTCTGGAAAAAGACTTTGGATTTATATTATGATTTTTTAAACAACCGGGTCTGGAGAAAAGACTTTGGACTTATATTATCATTTTTAAAACAATCGGGTCTGGAATAAAGACTTTAGGCTCATATGATTATTTTTTAAACAACCGGGTCTGGAATAAAGACTTTGGGCTCATATTATTATTTTTTAAACAACCGGGTCTGGAATAAAGACTTTGGATTTATATATTAATTTTTAAACAACAGGGTCTGGAAAAAGACTTTGGATTTATATTATGATTTTTTAAAAAACCGGGTCTGGAGAAAAGACTTTGGACTTATATTATCATTTTTGAAACAATCGGGTCTGGAATAAAGACTTTAGGCTCATATGATTATTTTTTAAACAACCGGGTCTGGAATAAAGACTTTGTACTTATAATATATTTTTTAAACAACCGGGTCTGGAATAAAGACTTTGGGCTCATATTATTATTTTTGAAACAACCGGGTCTGGAATAAAGACTTTGGATTTATATTATAAGTTTTGAATCAACCGGGTCTGGAATAAAGACTTTGGATTTATATTATAATTTGTTAATTAACCGGGTCAGGAAAAGAGACTTTGCACTTTTGTGCTATATGAACGCATTACTATACGATTTTAGTTCAGAACGGATTTGCCAAAAATCCCTTCAAATTTATTACATTTGTGGGTAAAGTCATTATTACATTTGTGGGCGATCAAAAATTATTACATTTGTGGGTAAAGTGCATTATTACATTTGTGGGTGAAATTATTACATTTGTGGGTAAAGTGTTATTACATTTGTGGGCGTTATTACATTTGTGGGTAAAGTGTTATTACATTTGTGGGCGTTATTACATTTGTGGGCGTTATTACATTTGTGGGTGCAACAGGGGGTATGGACATATTTTTGCCCAAGGTTGAGCTTAGAGTCAAAATAAAATCATGAAGGGGGTGACTAACATTTGTAGTGTGCTGCTCGAACCTCATTTAAATCCTACGGCAACAGGCCTGTATGTATTTAGTTAGTATTAGTATTTTTTAGTATTATAAAATTTGCAATGAGTAGGAGGTCCATTGGTTAATTGCATTCAATGCGATCACGAATATACGCAGAAATTAATTCCGGTGTCAAGACACATTACATACAATTTCTCGTAAAAAACTATTTGAATGCAAGGGAGCTTTTGAATTTTCGAAAGCAATCTTAAAGGATTTGTGCAAGTTTTTATTTAATTTAATTAAAATTTTTAGTAAAACTTAACCAGGTTTTCAAAAGGGAGGGGTGACTGTCCCCGCTGCATATGGCCATGATTGCGATTTAAAGGACAAGTCCACCCCAACAAAAACTTGATTTGAATAAAAAGAGAAAAATTCAACAAGCGTGAGACTGAAAATTTCATCAAAATCACATGTAAAATAAGAAAGTTATGACATTTTAAAGTTTCGCTTCATTTCACAAAAACAGTTATATGAACGAGCCAGCTACACCCAAATGAGAGAGTCGATGATGTCATTCAATCACTATTTCTTTTGTTTTTTATTGTTTGAAATATGAAATATTTTGATTTTCTCGTCATTGTCATGTGAAATGAAGTTTCATTCCTCCCTGAACACGTGGAATTCCATTATTTTAACATTTTGTGCTTCAGGCAAGGAGGTCCTAATCGTCAAGTTCATAAAAATTGAAATATTGTATAATTCAGACAATAAAAAACAAAAGAAATAGTGAGTGAGTGACATCATCAACTCTCTCATTTGGATGTAACTGGCTCGTTCATATAACTATTTTGTTAAAAATAAGCGAAACTTTGAAATGTCATAACTTTCTTATTTTACATCCGATTTTGATGAAATTTTCAGCATTGTGCTTGTCTGATTTTTCTCTATTGATTCAAATCAACATTTTTCTGAGGTGGACTTGACCTTTAAGTGGATTTTTTTTGCAAGAGATAGTCATTTAAAGTGTCATATCCATGTATAAGAAAATTATATACCAATTATCAGTGGTACAATATTTTTATGCTTTATTGACAATCCTTGAAAAAAGGCCAATCCCCCACCCCAAGTTTAAAAAAAATCTATTAATAAAGGTTAATAAAAACATGAATGAAATAAATATCTTTAAATGCAATAACAAGAATAATTTTTAAATGTACAAGTTTTTATCAAGGGCAGCGGATAGGCCTTGTGGCAATATCATGTTTGATGGGAAATATCATCAAAAAATAATAATGCAATGGATGCCAACGTATATCTTTCTTTTTTCCCCCATAAATAGTATCGAGGATCAATTCCAAAGACCTCAGTTGGATTCTGACACTGTGGAGCACACCAGGTAATTTTATCTTTATATTTTTCTATAAAATATTTGAAAGGGCACATGAAAAAAAAAGAAAGCTCACCAAGAAGAGGTGTATTTTTCAATACCATTTTTTTCTTTGTACACCACTCCTAAAAAGAATTGAAAAATTATACAAAACACTCTCACACAACACTGTACACACTTATAAATGATAGATTATTCATATATACTAAACATAAAACAATAAGTACTAATAACAAGTGAACCCAATTTCTTGTTGTATCATTTTTTTAGAATCTCTGAATTTATAATTTTTCCAAATGCATTTCATTTATATTGAAAGATTAATAGCAAAGGTGGGAACTGGGAAATCAAAGAAAAATAAAATACTAGTCCTTACCATAGTCAGTTTCATGTCAGGTATAAATAATGTCAAACTTCATAGTACAATTATAATTATTGTGAACAAAATTTGGCAACCTACAATTTTCATTCAGAATTTTTCTCTCAGCTGATATTTATAATTTTTTCTCTTAATACTCAGTACAACATCAACACGTCAAACAAAACATCTTGAACAAGATTATTCCTTGAACAAAGGTATTGAACCATTCATTTCATGTTTATTCAATGGGAAACTGAAATACATGTGCACATTGATAACATTATATACATGTGAATTCATTTACTTTCTAATTGCAATTGATTATTGGCAATCCTTGCAAGTAAATTCGATTTCTGAGATGAATTATTCCTTTAACAAATTTGAAATAAATACATTCATGTATAAATAAATTTTCATGTGACCATTAAAGAAAACATTATACCCCCATCTCACTAGATGGCGATTCCGCTGCGATCGCCATAAATCGACAAAGCGTGGTATATCGTAGCTTGAACGTGGCTTGATCTTTTCAATCTTCTCCGTCGTACCTTGATCTTTTCTGAAGCGGCAAGGATCGCCACCATCTTCCTGGTCGCCACAAAATTTTGAACATGTTCAAAACTTACGTAGCGAGATCGCGGAGGTGCTAAAGCGCATCATAATCGAGTCAAGAGTGTATTACAAACGACATATTCGTAGCTGTAACGAAGCTCCAACGCACAAAGCGTAGTAGAAGCGCATTAAAAGCGGCACCGATCGCCCGTGTTTTTCAGGCCCGTTCCCAAGACAATTCTGCTACGCTGCTTCCGTTTACGAGGCGACTGCCTTGCGCTCGACACGCTTCACACCGTTTCCACCACGACGCTTTCCCTTTGGGTGACATGTGGCACACGTTCTCAGCCCGCTGCAGGCATTCGCGTTGCACTTTTGCTGCGCCGCTGATGACTGGCCAGCGATTGAGCAGCGACCGTCTGCGCTGCTATGAAACAACGTGCCGATGGTAGCGGATTATCACATTTTCAACAGATTACGAGGCGACACCACGACGTTTTCAAATATACTTCCCAGAAAAAGGACCAAAAAGGGAAGCTGCCCAATCTGTTATGCCGGCGGTCCAAGAGGAAGCGAACAAGAGGTTATGGTGGTGGAAGAGGAGGAGGAAGAGGAGGAGGAGGAGGTATAGTATAGGATGAAAAATCTAACTGCTGAGCCAGCTTGAAAGAGAGAAAAAAAAGACGCTCGCATGTCTTGATGACGAAATGGGTTACCTCCGCAAAAATATATAAATTGAAAATGTTTTAAAAATAGAATGAATTCTAACTACAGGGACAGTAAACAATATTAAAATTTTAATGATTCGATCACTGATGTATTGATTGGGAAAGCACACTTTGTGGGGATTCTGGCATTGTGCCCCCCCCCCCCTTATGAGTGCTCTCACATCAGTAGACTACTTCTTGAAAGCAAATTTGAAAGGAATTTACCTAACAATTTTGAGTGACAAACTTTTGTGGAAAAAAATAAACAAAATATAAAACATTTTTATGCTCTTTTATGAAATTCTGGATGCATCCCTCATATTAACTATTAGGCTCATCGACATCTTTTGAGTGAAATTTTAATATATATTGTATATTATGACTTAAGTGACAGCCAGGATCGGACCCAGTATCTTTTTGGCCTCCTCCTTCTACTGTCCTCGTATCAGGTCCTCGTATTCAACTTCTAATTGAAGTTGTTGTATAATGCTAAAATGTATAAGTCCAACCAAATTCTAGACATCCATCTTGGTCGGAGGTTGGCAATCGACTGAAAAATGTCTCATGTGCCGCGATCAATATGCCGATTGCTTGAAATCGTTTCAAGAGCCCATCATGAACGTAACACAATCGTTCCATTCGTAGCACCACCGTACCGAGGTCCTAATTAGCGTATGGGCCTCGTTGTACGGTCGCTTTGATCGCAGAAGCAGCGCATCACATCTGCCTCAAATCGTGGCAAGAGAGTGGCAGCGTCGTACTACCAGCGTATTACCATCGCCTTCAGCGCAGGTCCGTCGCAGTGAAGTTGTAGTGCAATCGCCTCGCAGGCTAAAAATAGAATTCGAGGACGATTCTGCTACGCTTTGCGGGATTTAGACAGATCGCCATGTTCGCCATGGTCGCCATCCTAGTGAGATGGGGGCCTTACATTTTATTTTATTTACTTTCTCCCCAAATAGAGCGATTTCACCATCAGAAGCTGAATCTCCTGATTCAACCCCAGTCCCAAGTGCATCAACAATCATCAATATTCCCATTTCAAGGTACGCCTATTTATGAATTCTCAATATTTATCTTTATGTATGAAGATTCAAAAGTTTAAGAAAAAATGCAAACTTCTCCAACTGAATAGTTGGATCATCTACATCTATAATTTTATGCACATACATACTTTTTTAAATCATGAAATATTTGCATAAAGGATACTTATATATTATTTTGATAAAATGGTGTGCGAGAGCTTTTTTAGCGTCAAATTACTCTATAATGAAATATTTTCATTTCAAAAACTTGAAATTAATAGGACTTCTTCATCAAGCTCAACTTCACAAGGAAGTCAGATCAGATCTGGTGTGACACAACTCATGCAAGGCCCCCTTTCAAGGTATTTCAAATAACTAACTCTCAGATTTCTCAAACTGTTTCTCTGATTTTTTATAAGAAATGAACAAATACATTACTTACATTGAATTATTTTTTCAGCATGTTCATCACTTTCAATATACCAATTTCATGTACATGTTGCATATAAATTAGTATTTAGATTACAATAGATTTTGTAACAATACTCCTTCAGTGATTATGAAATATAAATTAGTAACACAGACTGTATCTACAGTCACCAATTTACCCATTTCAAAGTATTTATGAATTCTCAATATTTATCCTTATGTACGAGAATTCAAAATTGAAAAAAAAAAAACATGTTCACTGCTCCATCTGAGTAGTTGGATCATCATTTTCAATAATACTTATGCAGGTGCACATACATACTTTTTTTAAATTAGGAAAAATTAGAATAAATAACAGATACTTAAATACAATTTTGATAAAACTATGTGCAAAGCTTTTTTGCTGAGTCAAATTACTCTATAATGAAATATTTTTCATTCCAAAACTTAAAATTAATAGGTCATCTTCATCAAGCTCAACTTCACAAGGAAGTCAGATCAGATCTGGAGTGACGCAACTCACGCAAGGCCCCCTTTCAAGGTATTTTAAATCACTAACTGTTGCTCTGATATAGAATTGAACATACATATCACTGTCGTTGAATTAAATTTTTTCAGCAGGGTTATCACTTTCAATATACCAATTTCATGTACATGTTGCATATGAATTAGTATGTAGAATACAGTAGACTTTAACAATATCCTTTCAGTTCGACATATGATTCTGAAATATTAATTATGTTAAATAAAATTCGTTCAAGTCCATACATTTCATGCATATACATGTATACATAAAAACATACATTTTTATCATTCCTTTTACAGCAAAAGACAACGATGATGACCTTTTCTTTTAATAAACAAGAGGTAAATTTCTAAATATGCATTTTGATGTTCTCTCCTAGTCATGAAGAAAGAACTCCAAAGCCGCAGTCTCGCGGATTAAAGAGGGGATGTACAGGTAATGCCCACCACAACACCGGGCCCAAACAAGCAACCCGCTCAAGTGAAGAAAGACTGGTTGAATTGGCGGAAGAAGAACACCAAATACGCCTCGAATACATGAGAATTGAATATGAATTTAACATGGAAATCCTCAAAGTCAAGAAGAGAACAGAAGAAGCTAAGCTCAAGGCAGCTCTTTCTTCCTGTGAGGATTAAATCCTCCTTAATGCCTTATTTCATCTCTGATTTTGATGAACTTTGCAGTGTTTTAATTTGTTTTGGTTTCTTCATATTTCTTCTGAACATTAACTTTAATAGGTGGACTTGTCCCTTACATTGTCATTAATTATAAATTCCTTATATCCTTCTTGTTTATTTCACTTTGATGTGAAATTACTTTAGATCTCAACCTGTAAGAGGTAGTTCCACCCTTTGACACAAATGACATTAACTGAAACAGTATCTTTTAATGCTCTTTATCTTGTCTTTTAAAAAGTTCAAGTAAGAGGTAGTTCCACCCTTTGACACAAATGGCATTAACTGAAACAGTATCTGTTAATGCTCTTTATCTTGTCTTTTAAAAAGTTCAAGTATTTTACATACAAGTTCTTTCATCAAAATTTTCATTTACGAAAATTAATTATCAGAGAGCATGTTCCAATCACACATGCCATCTCTTGTAAGGAGACTTCTATATATTTTTATGAGTGCATATATATATATATAAATATATTTATTAGACCACCAATGTCAATAAAATTGAAAAAAATATCTATTATGCATAAAACAAACGTCAATAAAGTGGAATTTAGACACTGTTAATGATCTTGTTGCTATTAATTTATTTCTCTGCCATTGTGTCTATGTACCTTATGCACATGAACGTTCAATAATTTCATATTTCCTAATTCCTAAAACTAGACTAAAAGTTGCATATCACGGGAGAAAAATGCAAGAAGTGATGGCTTCCACAATTATTATTTTGAAATGTATGATGAAGAAGTACCAGTACATTACATCATCAACATGCTTGAAGATATTTTTGAAAGGAACACACAAAAAAATATATACTACAGGTAATGACAGCTCTACGATTGACACTATGATGAGGCATCAATATCACAGCTATAAGAGTGATCAAAAATGGTAGAAAACTAATGCAAGGAGGATGAAGCAATCATGATGTTTCAAACATTGAAAGAAGAAATTAATACAGATCAACAGACAATTTTACAAGTACTGCAGCTAACCAGGCATACAAGGTGCATTGATGAGATATGTGTACATACAGAATCATGGTAGGAAGAGTCAAATAACTTCTTGACAAGAAAAACAGGATACCGCTCTTTATGTAGGATGTTTGTTTCTCAGTGTAGCATACAACTGCATTTGCATTCTGAATTACATTCTAAATAGGAAAATTAGAACTTGAATGCCCTCCATGTTAATCAAAATACATATTCATTATTTATTCGGATTATGTATTATATATTCTTTCCAGCTTTCACTTTTTTATTCCTTGTCTTGTGAACTAGCCATTATATAATAAATACAAAAATGACCAATCAGAGGGGGAAAATCAATATTTTTGAAGGACTACTTTGGGGACAAGCCATAATTTTCACTTTTGTATTGTAATACATGTACAGTTAACAATGGACCCTATGAGATTTTTTTGGGGGCTTTTCTTGTAAAGTTTAACAAGGCTTTTTACAGGGGCAAATTCATCCGTAGCCCTTGCGTATTCTTTTCCCTGCTTGCATCCTGATATTCTGTATTCGAAGCAGTTAAATTCCTCGCCCATAAACATAGATTAACCAATATACAAGTCATACAGTAATTAGTTATCAAGATAAAGGGGATGGACATATAACCTTTTAAATAAATTAATGCTTTTGGTAACAACTTTTCATGATGGAGGCACCCTCCCCCCCTGAAACAAAGGCCCAATCTTTCAGAATGTAATTCAGATATAAATGTAGCTGCATGAAAACCTTGCTTGCTGGAAAAATAATAATGAACGGTTGGAGGCAGAGCAGATAGTCCCGAGTGGCTACTTTACTTTAATATATTAAGGCAGGTCTGTGATATTTTCTTAGTGTAAATTCTGATGAAAAAAAATTGCACAAATGTGCGAGTGTTTTAATGTACCAAAGTATTTCATATGTAAAAAGCATGAAATTTGCACTATAGAATTCAGGATAGTTAAGTTTCAGATTTCAAACATTTTCATTCAGATAAAAAAAAGTCACTGCCCTTCCCATGATAAATCGAACGCCTCTAGCAGTTTCGCCTGCATAACACGAATCAATAAAGGAGCAGTGATGACATAGACAAGGCAAAAGCGATTTTGTGTCTCGCCCACGTATGAAAATAACCAGAAATATCGTGATTCGCGAGGGCATGCAACAGAATTGTATTGAAACTTCATTGTAATATGACTGGGATGGAATAACACTTGCCTTAAGAGCCTTGCACGTAAATTTTAATGTTGACCTGAAAATGACCTTTGACCTTATTGTGTGACCTCCGACTGCAGCATAACATGCAGGTCCCCCAAGTCCATCCACCATCCAAGTTTGGTTGAAAAGTGACTTACGGTTGCAAAGTTAGGTGTCATAAGAGAGTCTTGCATGTAAACTTTAACGTTGACCTGAAAATGACCTTTGACCTTACCATGTGACCTCCAACTGCAGCATAACATGCAGGTCCCCCAAGTCCATCTACCATCCAAGTTTGGTTGAAAAGCGACTTACGGTTGTGGAGTTATGTGTCATTAGATTTGTGACGGACGGACGACATTTGGATCCCTAAGTCTCGCCTTCACCTCTGGTGGGCGAGACAAAAAATATTAAAAGAGAACACCCATATGACAATAAAATGCTGTTTGTTGACCCAAAATGACCCTTTTTTACGTTGATCATATGACCTAATACTTGTGCAAAACAGTAAGCGATATTTGATTCCTCTCATGTCTGTTTCATGCACTTTCATAGTTATGACATTACCAAAAATTAACCTTGGTTAAGATTTCAATGTTGACAAAGCCGCCGTTGTCAGATCAGAAAAGCAGCGCTTTTAGATTCGCTCTGCTATGCAGGTGAAACAAAAATTACCAATATGTATATACATACACAGACATGCCTTAACGATTAAAGTGATCCTCAATTATCTGCTCTCTCCTGAGCCTTCCTGCGACAGCGTCGTGGAGGCCAGGAGGAAGGTGGACAAGTGGAGGCATTTCCTCAGGCTCAGGTCCTGGAATATCTGGCTCGTGCCGACCAAGAGAGATATTCCACAAGACCGAGCAGAACACTATGATTGCGAATGTAGTGTCCACCTTCAAGCGGAGATAATTGAGACAAGGGAACCTCCTCTTCAAACGACCAAAGGTCCGCTCAATAATACAACGCCCTCTTTTGTGGGCAGCATTATAAGGTACCTGTGGCCGTCTCTGAGGATTCAGGAGAGGGGTCATGAGATAGGGAAGACATGGGTACCTGAAATGGAAATTCAAGAAAAAAAAATACATGTAAGTCTCTTACTATTAAATTTATGTAGGGAATTGGACACACTAATTATTAAATTCTCTACGCAATTTATTTCAAAGCAATACGGTAGATATTTGAAAAATTATGATCCATTTCTTATTCTGGCCACAGCTGTTTGCACAAATACAAAGTAATAAGAGAACCAAATCTGAAGTTCTAACCTTATAAATTGATTCCAAAATGGTCAAATTAATTCTATTATATTGTAGTAATGAATTAATGATAAAATTATTGTCCTTTCTCAGTAAACCACATTAATATCTCATCCCCCCTTCCGTCAAAGAAAACTATGCTGATGAAGTCAGTTCTTTTTATTTGAGTAGGAATAATGGATCCCTTTTTTTCCATGAAGAAAAAATAAAATATTGTAATTGGATTTGAATTACAAGATTAATAAATTGGGGGGGGGGGGGGGGTGGGTTGCAATAGTTTGCGTGCATGTAGCATCTCAATAAAAAAAGTTTCATTAGTTCAGATTCAGATTCCATAGTCATTGAGATTACGACAATTAAACTAGATATTTTGGTGTAGGTTCCTTTAAGAAAGGGATACACTTAATGACCAATGTACATACCCACTATCTCCAAGAAGCCACTCAGCACCATCTGCCCTTGCCTCCAGCTGTTCCTTCAGTGAGCTCTCATTGAAAATCCGGGAATCATGAGTGCTGCCAGGCCACCTTGCCACAATACTTATTTTCCCAGCAAGATCACAAACTACCTATAAAATTTGAAAAAAAGTATGTGAATCACACATTTACATGTACATTGGACTTGAAGCTTTGCAGGAAATTTAACTGCACTTCCTTTCCTGATTATTGCAACATATGCTTCCGAATGTGTCATTTGACTTAACTGCCTGCAGTTACCTCCCTACATATGAATTTAAATGAGCGTTGGCAAATAATAGTCAGTCTCCTTGCACTTATATTCTTTAACTGATATGTAAAATCTCAACAAAGACCAAACATTTAAAATTTTAAATTACCATTTCATAATCATTGACAATGTAATTTTTGTAATATCCCATTTGCAATATTGAAATGAAAGGTAAGGATAGATGACATCTATAATAATCTATTCAAGAATTGCAATCTAGTGTTGAAACATGTATATGGCCTAAATCAGGGATTCTCAAATGGTAGCATCCACTTGTGGCATCCAGAACCTTGCAGAATGGTGTGTGGGAGTCGGTACAAAAAAAGGGGAAAAATAAATACATAAAATAAAATTTGATCTACTATTAACCTGGAATTACATGTTAGGTTAATAATTTTACAACGAAGGGAATACAAAAACCCGACTGTATTTGAAATTTAAATGATTATTTGATTTCCTTGGATTTTGTGTAATCTAGCATTCGATAACCCTATTATGGAGGATCAAACGGATGGTGTTCTTATTCATTGTATTTTTGATGTATTCATTAATGACTGGCAAAAAGACTATGTACATGTGTGGACATTTTTTTGTGTATGACTCGGTTGAGAATTAAACCCACGATCTCGCATTCATGAGGCCTACGCTCTACCACTGATCACCATGCCCGGTTTACTTTTAAACATTAATCTCAATAACGAATGCAGAAACATATTTAAACAAACATTCATTTGAGGAAGCCATTAATCATTTTTTTTTTATAATACATTGTGTAGCATGTTGGCATTTCTATTTCTTCTGTTAATTTCGAACACCTCTTGGCTATTCAAAGGTTTCATATTTTAAGCATTTCAGGGTGCTCTTCATCCTCGCCCCCACCCCTTTTTCCTCCCACCACAGTATGTAGCTCGTTCACGTGTTGACAGTGGAGCAGTCCAGATTTTTGGAGCTTCAAAAGAAGTAATTGAGCTGGTCTAAATAATATTGCATTATTTACATAATTCTGGAACTATTTGGTTGAAAATTAATTTGATTTTCCCCAAAAGTTTGAATTTCGGATGGGAAATACAAATTTACTTACCTGTACATTGACGGAATATCTTTTCTTCCTGTTCAAAAAGTATAAGGCTTGTTCACCACCAGGAGTCTGGATGTAAACATGGGTCCCATCAATTGCACCAATGACCCCTGGAAATCTGCAGTAGTCGTAAAATTGCTGCTGGGTTGTTTCAACTTCTTCTCTCGTTGCAGGAAACGTCATGAACTGCCTCTTCCTTCGGGTGTCTGGAAAACGAAGACCGAAGACCGGGGACACATATCACACTCGTGTGAAAGCGTTTGTAGTTCACGCACGAAGTGTGTACAAAGCAGTGCAAAGTGTGTACAAAACACGTGCGCGGGTTAGAATGGACTTTGGACCTTGCCCCCTACACATGTTCTCCCATTGACATAACGCATGTCCCCGGTCTTCGATCTTCGTTTTCCAGACCTGTTGTTGGGTGTCTGGAAAACGAAGACAGAAGACCGGGGCCATCGCATCCGTCTAGCTAAAATAAACCATTATTATATTCAGATCAAATTCAGGAATATTCCGATATTGGATATGTAATCAGTTATCATTGGTTGATAAGTTAATGATTAATTGTAAGGATATCGTTATCAACTAGGGCATAATTAATACCTAACAATTATAACGTACATAATTTATTTCACCCACGGAATTCAGCCATTGCAATTCTCAAAACTGTCATAAAAATGAAAACTTGCATACAATACACCTCATACTGCGCAATCACGTACAAGCAGACTCAACTTAAACTGGCGTTTGCAACTATTTTACTACCATTGACATTACGCATGTCCCCGGTCTTCGGTCTTCGGTTTCCAAACCTGTTGTTGGGTGTCTGGAAAACGAAGACAGAAGACCGGGGCCATCGCATCCGTCTAGCTAAAATAAACCATTATTATATTCAGATCGAATTCAGGAATATTCTGATATTGGATATGTGATGAATTATGATTGGTTGATAAGTTAATGATTAATTGTATGGATATCGTAATGTGAATGATAATTGATTGAGCAATATATCGCGCTCAGCTCAGCTGGCATTAAAATTTTATACCATTGACATAACGCATGTCCCCGGTCTTCGATCTTCGTTTTCCAGACCTGTTGTTGGGTGTCTGGAAAACGAAGACAGAAGACCGGGGCATCGCATCCGTCTAGCTAAAATAAACCATTATTATATTCAGATCAAATTCAGGAATATTCTGATATTGGATATGTAATGAATTATGATTGGTTAATGATTAATTGTATGGATATCGTAATGTGAATGATAATTGATTGAGCAATATATCGTGCTCAGCTCAGCTGCATGGCATTAAAATTTTACACCATTGACATAACGCATGTCCCCGGTCTTCGATCTTCGTTTTCCAGACCTGTTGTTGGGTGTCTGGAAAACGAAGACAGAAGACCGGGGCCATCGCATCCGTCTAGCTAAAATAAACCATTATTATATTCATATCAAATTCAGGAATATTCTGATATTGGATATGTAATGAATTATGATTGGTTAATGATTAATTGTATGGATATCGTAATGTGAATGATAATTGATTGAGCAATATATCGCGCTCAGCTCAGCTGCATGGCATTAAAATTTTATACCATTGACATAACGCATGTCCCCGGTCTTCAATCTTCGTTTTCCAGACCTGTTGTTGGGTGTCTGGAAAACGAAGACAGAAGACCGGGGCCATCGCATCCGTCTAGCTAAAATAAACCATTATTATATTCAGATCAAATTCAGGAATATTCTGATATTGGATATGTGATGAATTATGATTGGTTGATAAGTTAATGATTAATTGTATGGATATCGTAATGTGAATGATAATTGATTGAGCAATATATCGCGCTCAGCTCAGCTGGCATTAAAATTTTATACCATTGACATAACGCATGTCCCCGGTCTTCGATCTTCGTTTTCCAGACCTGTTGTTGGGTGTCTGGAAAACGAAGACAGAAGACCGGGGCCATCGCATCCGTCTAGCTAAAATAAACCATTATTATATTCAGATCAAATTCAGGAATATTCTGATATTGGATATGTAATGAATTATGATTGGTTAATGATTAATTGTATGGATATCGTAATGTGAATGATAATTGATTGAGCAATATATCGTGCTCAGCTCAGCTGGCATTAAAATTTTACACCATTGACATAACGCATGTCCCCGGTCTTCGATCTTCGTTTTCCAGACCTGTTGTTGGGTGTCTGGAAAACGAAGACAGAAGACCGGGGCCATCGCATCCGTCTAGCTAAAATAAACCATTATTATATTCAGATCAAATTCAGGAATATTCTGATATTGGATATGTAATCAGTTATGATTGGTTGAAAAGTTAATGATTAATTGTATGGATGTCGTGATGTGAATGATAATTGATCGAACAAAATATTGCTAAATTTTAAAATTCAATAACTTTGTTATCCGATTTTGATGAAATTTTCGGTATTATACTCGTGAATTCTACTCTATTCATTAAGCTATACATACTTTCAGCCCGGACCATCCCATTAAAAACTCCGTATAAAATAAACCTAATTGTAATAGAAAGCAATGTCATCGACCTAAGACAGGTGGCAAGCGCGCCCTTGTGAATGTATTTTCCATACGGTCGGCGAACATGAAACAATAGTGCGTCGCTTGCTTACTACTTTGCGGTTAAAACCGGCCGAGACGTTCCCACGCGTACATTTCGAGACAGCAACATTCAGTACGCGTTTGGAAGCCCTGTTTACACGTGCATCGGCTTTTGGCTCAGAACCATAAGCCGATGCAGAATTGGCTTTTATGGTCTATCTTGCACCGCAGAATCGGCTAACCCTCTCTGGGAATCGACGGGCGGACGACATTTATACCGTTTTCATACTGAAGGCGAAGTTGAGTTACTCCGGAATAACTCCCGATTGAGTTTATACGCTTGTACTGCGGACCGACTTTAAACCCCCTTTCATATTGGCAAACACCGCAGCGGTGTATCCGCAGTTGTTGCCATGGTTTCCAAGCGAGTTCGCGCCATACGTGCTGCGAGATCACAGCGATAAGTGCATACCGCATTTCCGGTGCGGAGTAACTCCGTTTGTAACCCTCTTCTCGAAGTGGGTTGAGTACACCGCTTTCAATCCGGATCAACTAATCTCAGACTTTTCGGTTACAGCCCGATAGACCGCGGGTCCGTTAGACCGCGGGTCCGATAGACCGCGGGCCCGATAGTCCGCGGGTCCGATAGACCGCGGGCCCGATAGACCGCGGGTCCGATAGTCCGCGGTGTGTGTAAAATTATCATCATGACAATATAATGAAATTCATGTTATAAAGAGGTCAATGATACGAGTCCATGGGGTTCTATAACGATGACCCACTGGACAATCGCCCCCTGACATCTACTTCAAGGAAAATATTATCCCCATATTTTTATCGTCGGGGACTGTTACCCCCCCCCCCCCCCCCCGGAAATATACCCTCTAGACGCCATACGGAGCCTCTAAAATGCCATCGACTTGACGACATGGCGAGATACTTTATCTTGCCATATCGACTAAATAAGCTTATTATGTCCGCATGGCGAGATACGTTATCCTGCCAAGTCAGTCCACTTATAAAAAGTTATGTGTCAACAGTCAACATGACGAGAACATGGCGATTCATCGGGATTCTTGCCGGGACTTGTACACTTCATATCTCGCCATGTGGACATATGGACTTGACAAGATAGAATATATCGCTATGTCGAAATAATAAGCTTATTAATTACTTAGGCGGCGGAAGTGGGGGGGGGGGGGCTTTCCCCCTAAATTTTTAGTTGAGAACCTTTTTTTGGTCGTCAATATCTTTTCTACGTCCCCTCTCCCTAAATTGAGGTAGACCACCCTAAAATATTTTTGCCCCCCCCCTAATTTTGGTTGATAACCTTCCTTTTTTTTTCCTTGTCAAAATATTTTGGTGGTCCCTCCTAAAATTTTGGTTGATTTGCTTGTCAATTTTTTACCTGTGTCCATCCCAAAGTTTCAGGTGGATCCCCCTAAATGTTTTGCCTTCGGCCGCCAATGATTAATTAAGACATGGTAAGATAAAGTACCACGCCATGTCGTCACGTTAAGGCATTTTCACAATTATTATTTTCATAATTATCTGGGACAATTGTCTGGAGAGTAAATTTCTGGGGGGGGGGGGGGGTAACAGTCCCCGGCGGTAAAAAAATATGGGGATAATATTTTCCTTGAAGTAGTTGTCAGGGGGTGATTGCCCTAATGGGTTATTGTTATAGAACCCATGCAGGCGCGGATCCAGGATTTCAAGGGGAGGGAGGGGGAGCAAATTTGATCTGATGTTTGGCGCCCATGTGTACTTTTCGAAAAATGGCGCCTACTCCCTACCGGTCAGACTAACTTAAATTATCTTATAATCACATTAAAAAAGAAATAAAGACCACTTTTTAATGTGTTCTTGAAAAAAAATCCATGAATACATAAATACCAAAAGGTAAGGGGACACAGGGGCGGTTCCAGCCTTCGCCAATAGGGGGGGGGGGGTGGGGCGGAAATTTGTTTTCAGCCATATTTTCCCCGATCGGCAGCTCGAAGATAATTTTTGTTTGTTTCTTTGAAGGGATAGTCTTTATTAGTCACTTCTTGGCTTTATTCTCATAAATTAATACATAATATCATAATCCTCATTTATATGATTCGAGCGCGAAGCGCGAGCTAATTTTTTGGGAAATTTTAAAGTTGAACTGATTCTGGGCAATGTTTGTTATCCTGAAAAGACATGTATGCAACTTAATAATTACTACGAACGCAAAGCGCGAGGGGAAATGAACTGATGAAAAAAATACCTGTTACATTTGATTTGACAATCAAATAATGCGAGCGCGAAGCGCGAGCTGAATCTCTTCGAAATTTTCACCCAAAGAAAGGAAATTCTAAGCACTTTTTTATTAACTCAAGCAGAATAGGTATATGAGAAAACAAATAAATCAAGCGCGAAGCGCGAGCGGAAAAATTTCTAGATTTAGTTCCATGATATTTACTGAACGAGACACTCTATTCATGATTTGTAAATCCTAAAAAAAAATGAGATTTAGACCTAAAAGGGGGCCACTCTGTTCATGTTTTGTAAATCATCAAAAGGATGAGTAATATGGGGTCTTCCTACATTAATAATGCGAGCACAAAGCGCGAGCAGAAAATTGTTTAATATTGTGATCTGAAAATGGATAATGATTTAAATTAGAGAAAGTTGGGTATCTGAATAAACATGCTCGAGTGTGTTTCATATTTAGACCTAGAATCTAGGCATTCTAAATACAACTTTAATCATGAAAATCATGAAACTTTGATAGTCCGATCTGAAAAAAGAGAGTCAATTTCAGCTTTATATTTCTAGCACTTTGTAAAAAAATTGTAAGGTGGATATGGATCGCACTTAAAAAAGAGCTGATATTATTATGACTTTGAGTTTTGACATAGGACCGGGACATCCTTACGACATGCCATCATATGAAAATGATGACTATCTTCCTATTAATCTTGCTAAGCGTGAGATGAAACAAAGGGACAATTTAATTATAAATTGATATCATATTTATTAATGCCTATTGAGGGCACAAAATCTGATGATATCATGGCATAAAAACTGGACATTTCACTTTTGTGATTATGAATAGGATGCATCAGTTAATATATTTGTAACCATTAATGCGAGCGCAAGTCGCGACCTATAATTTTTGATAAACTGTCATGAAAAGGGGATTTTAAGTAGTCTGTTGTATAAACTATATTGAAACATTTATATAACTCGCCAATCAAAATGCGAGCGTGCAGCACGCTAGCTGATGCGTCTTAACAATCGGACAAGAAAAGGGATATTTTGAAAACTTTATGGAATACACGAAAATATAGGTACATGATAAATCAAAATTTGCGAGCGCGTAGCGCAAGCAGCAAATGTTAACATTCAAACCATAAAATTGACATTTTTACAGAGCACTTTTCAAAAACCAATTTTTAAATTACACAAAATAATGAAAGTTCGATTTCCGAGGTGAAATATATATGTGTTGTATATTGACTTCCAAACTTGATATTCGAACTACATTTTGAGCAAGATATGTAAATCACCTAATAGGCAATGCGAGCGCGAAGCGCGAGCGAAAGTTTTATATAGTTGCATTAAAGATTCTTTTTATTTTCCAAGTCTTCCCCTCATCTTATTTCATGCCTTCGTCGTCCTTCTCTTCCTTTTCTCCTCTCTTTTTCATCCTTTTTTCTTCTTTCTTTCCTTTTTTTTTCTTTTTTTGCTCCGCCAAGGGGGGGGGGGGAGCTCGGCCCCCTGGATCCGCCTATGGGGAGAAGGGGCGGGAAAATATAACAAGCAAAAAAAAAAGGTTATCATCGCCAAATTAAGGTCATCTCGTCCCAAAATACATGTTTTATTTCGATTTAGAATAATGTATTTCTATGATTATAAAAGACCAAAATAGTAGGGGGACATTTTATATTGTGTCCCCCCGACTATTTTGAGTAGGTGGGACACGTTCCCCCCCCCCCCTTTCCCCCTGGGATTTCCGCCCATGATGTAATATCAGTGGGAGCGCGAAGCACGAGTGATTTTGGGGGGTTTCAATTTGGTTTAACTTCTCACCAGATTAAGCCCTACCAGAATATTGTAAACCGGAGCTGTAGTTTCTGTACTGTTGTTTTAGTATACCCTTCAATATCATTAATGATAACCTCTAGGGAATATGCAATCTCGACTAATTATCCTCATCAGTGGCATATTTATTCAGCATGGGTGCAGGGGGGGGGGGTCGAGGGCACCAAGATATAAAAATAGATGAAATGGGGGTTAGACGTTAAAGAAAATCTGAGATTTTATTCTTGAAAAACACATTGAGGTATCTCACAAGGCCTGAATAAATAATGAGAACCCGAAGCGCGATCTGATTTTTTTCCCTGTATTTTATCTTGAAAGCCTAAGTCAGGGGCGGTCCCAGCTTCCGCCAATGGGGGAGGGGCCATTTTTTCACCTATATTTTCCCCAATCGGCCGCTCAAAGTTAATTTGTCCAAGTGCCGTAATGAGCCAACAATTTCGAGGGGGCTCGATATGGCGTATCGCATAAAATTGATAAGAAGTTGGCAGTGAGCGAAGCGAGCAAGCAAATATGTTGACACTTTTATTACAAAAATACAAGGTTGTGATAGTATTATAGATTTTGACATGATATTTGGAAAATAATAGTATATTTCATCCTAATATCCCTTTCATTTCTCTCTATTTTTTCTAAGCGTTGATTCTCTCTTTTTTGTTGGGGGGAAGGGGCAAACGCCCATGTCCTGACAGTGATTTCCTAGATTTACTTTATAAGCAACATAAATGTGTTAAATCTCATAAGCCAAATGCAAGCTAAAAATCAAATTTCATGTATATTGTCCTGAAAATTTAACATTCTGGGCAATGTTTGTGAACCTGAACAGGACGCGTATGTAACTAGATAATTACCACGAGCGCGAAGCGCGAGCAGAAATGTTACATATTATGGCCTGGTCGAAAAGTTAGCCATTAAGAAGATTCATATTTCAACGATTGAACTGAACATTTTTGATATTCCAACCTAAAAAAGATGAGATTTCAAATCCCCCAATGGGACATTCGACATTCATTTCCATCTCTCTCTTTCTTATCTTTCTTCCCATCTTTCTCTCTTTTTAATATTATTCTCTTCCTATTTTTTCTTCTGCTTTTCCCCCTTTTCGTTTGTTTTCTCTTTCCCCCAATTACTTATCCCTCTTTCTTTTTCTTTCCTTTCCCCTTTTTTCTCTTTTAATCTTTTTTTCTTCTCTCCCTCCCCACTCTCCACTCTCTCTCTCTCTTTATTCTCTTCTTTTCCCCTCTTCCTCTATCTCTCTTTCCAGACACCCAACAACAGGTCTGGAAAACGAAGATCGAAGACCGGGGACATGCGTTATGTCAATGGTGTGAAATTTTAATGCCAGCTGAGCTGAGCGCGATATATTGCTCAATCAATTATCATTCACATTACGATATCCATACAATTAATCATTAACTTATCAACCAATCATAATTCATTACATATCCAATATCAGAATATTTCTGAATTTGATCTGAATATAATAATGGTTTATTCTAGCTAGACGGATGCGATGGCCCCGGTCTTCTGTCTTCGTTTTCCAGACACCCAACAACAGGTCTGGAAAACGAAGATCGAAGACCGGGGACATGCGTTATGTCAATGGTATAAAATTTAATGCCAGCTGAGCTGAGCGCGACATATTGCTCAATCAATTATCATTCACATTACGATATCCATAACTTATCAACCAATCATAATTCATCACATATCCAATATCAGAATATTCCTGAATTTGATCTGAATATAATAATGGTTTATTTTAGCTAGACGGATGCGATGGCCCCGGTCTTCTGTCTTCGTTTTCCAGACACCCAACAACAGGTCTGGAAAACGAAGATCAAAGACCGGGGACATGCGTTATGTCAATGGTATAAAATTTTAATGCCAGCTGAGCTGAGCGCGATATATTGCTCAATCAATTATCATTCACATTACGATATCCATACAATTAATCATTAACCAATCATAATTCATTACATATCCAATATCAGAATATTCCTGAATTTGATCTGAATATAATAATGGTTTATTTTAGCTAGACGGATGCGATGGCCCCGGTCTTCTGTCTTCGTTTTCCAGACACCCAACAACAGGTCTGGAAAACGAAGATCGAAGACCGGGACATGCGTTATGTCAATGGTATAAAATTTTAATGCCAGCTGAGCTGAGCGCGATATATTGCTCAATCAATTATCATTCACATTACGATATCCATACAATTAATCATTAACCAATCATAATTCATTACATATCCAATATCAGAATATTCCTGAATTTGATCTGAATATAATAATGGTTTATTTTAGCTAGACGGATGCGATGGCCTCGGTCTTCTGTCTTCGTTTTCCAGACACCCAACAACAGGTCTGGAAAACGAAGATCGAAGACCGGGGACATGCGTCATGTCAATGGTATAAAATTTTAATGCCATGCAGCTGAGCTGAGCGCGATATATTGCTCAATCAATTATCATTCACATTACGATATCCATACAATTAATCATTAACCAATCATAATTCATTACATATCCAATATCAGAATATTCCTGAATTTGATCTGAATATAATAATGGTTTATTTTAGCTAGACGGATGCGATGGCCCCGGTCTTCTGTCTTCGTTTTCCAGACACCCAACAACAGGTCTGGAAAACGAAGATCGAAGACCGGGGACATGCGTTATGTCAATGGTGTAAAATTTTAATGCCAGCTGAGCTGAGCGCGATATATTGCTCAATCAATTATCATTCACATTACAATATCCATACAATTAATCATTAACCAATCATAATTCATTACATATCCAATATCAGAATATTCCTGAATTTGATCTGAATATAATAATGGTTTATTTTAGCTAGACGGATGCGATGGCCCCGGTCTTCTGTCTTCGTTTTCCAGACACCCAACAACAGGTCTGGAAAACGAAGATCGAAGACCGGGGACATGCGTTATGTCAATGGTATAAAATTTTAATGCCAGCTGAGCTGAGCGCGATATATTGCTCAATCAATTATCATTCACATTACGATATCCATACAATTAATCATTAACCAATCATAATTCATTACATATCCAATATCAGAATATTCCTGAATTTGATCTGAATATAATAATGGTTTATTTTAGCTAGACGGATGCGATGGCCCCGGTCTTCTGTCTTCGTTTTCCAGACACTCAACAACAGGTCTGGAAAACGAAGATCGAAGACCGGGGACATGCGTTATGTCAATGGTGTGAAATTTTAATGCCAGCTGAGCTGAGCGCGATATATTGCTCAATCAATTATCACTCACATTACGATATCCATACAATTAATCATTAACTTATCAACCAATCATAATTCATCACATATCCAATATCAGAATATTCCTGAATTTGATCTGAATATAATAAAGGTTTATTTTAGCTAGACGGATGCGATGGCCCCGGTCTTCTGTCTTCGTTTTCCAGACACCCAACAACAGGTCTGGAAAACGAAGATCGAAGACCGGGGACATGCGTTATGTCAATGGTATAAAATTTTAATGCCAGCTGAGCTGAGCGCGACATATTGCTCAATCAATTATCATTCACATTACGATATCCATAACTTATCAACCAATCATAATTCATCACATATCCAATATCAGAATATTCCTGAATTTGATCTGAATATAATAATGGTTTATTTTAGCTAGACGGATGCGATGGCCCCGGTCTTCTGTCTTCGTTTTCCAGACACCCAACAACAGGTCTGGAAAACGAAGATCGAAGACCGGGGACATGCGTTATGTCAATGGTATAAAATTTTAATGCCAGCTGAGCTGAGCGCGATATATTGCTCAATCAATTATCATTCACATTACGATATCCATACAATTAATCATAACCAATCATAATTCATTACATATCCAATATCAGAATATTCCTGAATTTGATCTGAATATAATAATGGTTTATTTTAGCTAGACGGATGCGATGGCCCCGGTCTTCTGTCTTCGTTTTCCAGACACCCAACAACAGGTCTGGAAAACGAAGATCGAAGACCGGGGACATGCGTTATGTCAATGGGAGAACATGTGTAGGGGGCAAGGTCCAAAGTCCATTCTAACCCGCGCACGTGTTTTGTACACACTTTGCACTGCTTTGTACACGCTTCGTGCGTGAACTACAAACGCTTTCACACGAGTGTGATACGTGTCCCCGGTCTTCGGTCTTCGTTTTCCAGACACCCTCTTCCTTCTAGCAATAGCTTCTGACACATCTTTGACCATTCTACTGACAGATGACTGTGATACTGTTGCCTCATCACCGTGCATCCTCTGGAAAGATCCTATGTTAAAAAGAAATGAGATCAAATCGTCATTCGGAAAACTCAATGAAACTACTCTAAAAATTGTTAATGTCAACGGCAATAATAATAATACTAATCCTTATATTGACTTTAAGATCACAGTTTGAGCAATTTAATAGCCCTATTTAAAAGTTATTCAAAATCTAAGAACTAATTATCACAAAAAATCTGATACTTATACTGTAGCGTTGTGTTAGCGTGCCTCACCACCTATTCAGCGCAGGTGTGAACGCAGTTGGAAAACATTCCATCGTAAAGGACGCAAATGTTGGTCCCGAGTATAGGAGAGTCACAGCCTATGAACATTAAAACAATACACTATTCCTCAAAGAGTGGGGTGTTTACCCGGTGCATTGCATTTGCCGGTCCCGGCAAAAATTCAAGTCAATCTTGGTGTTCATATGCCATAATAATCAATATAAAGATTGTGGGCATTAACGGAAAGACAAGACAAAGTGAAGTCCATGTCATTATAACCAAACTTCACATTTTTATCTTAAGTAAATATAATTACAAGATAAGTGTAAGCCTTTGTAAAGCCTCATTATTTCACAACTGGTCAGAAGGCACTCTGTCAATTTCAAATCAATGGAAGATTTATTAGCATTTAAAATATACATAGGACAGCAATCTTTATTTGCTCAGAAAAGATACATTTTTGGTGTTATTAATAACAATGGTACATCAATTACTCACCAACGGCATAAAATCGTAGAACTGTCAAAACCTGTAGACTGACAGGAAGAGGATTGTTCCTCTCCGTGTTCCTCTTCTAGTCTGGTCTGTTAGCGAAATTATGTGGACACGGTGGACAAAAGCGTGATTTTTTCTCCAGACCTTTGTTTATGTATAAGAATTAAGAATGGGGTATGCTCCAAAAAAATCTGGCTGCAGGAACAGTGAAAAAATGGGTGAAAATGTCAGAATTTATGAGTTCAGATTTGTCTGATATATAGACTAGCGCTAGTGCAAAACTCACTAACAGTGCATTATTTTGCATTGGATTAGTTCTTGAATTCAGACCCTTTTTGAACAGATCTTTTGTTTGTCCTCGCATCTCAATGCACCAAATATCTGAATGCAGATGCTAACCAAGCCGAAGGGTGACGGTGGAGGGGGTTGAATGTTTTTGGATGTGTTGGAAATTGTGTTGCCATGGTAACAGTGTATTATTGCAAAAATAAGGTAAAAATCTTGCAGTTAGAACCACTTCCTCTGTTTTTAACCGATTCTCATGAAATTTGGCACACACATTGGTCTTGAGGTGAAGATGTCTAAGACACACTTTTGTGTGTCTTTCAGAAATCTTGTTGCCATGGTAACAACATATCATATGGCAAAATTTAGGTAAAAAACTTGCAATTTGAACTACTTCATCAGTTTTGAACCAATTCTCGTGAAATTTGGCTCACACATTGGCCTTGGGGTAAAGATGTGCAAGAACCTTTTTTTGCATTTGTCAGAGAGTGCATTACCAGGGTAGCCACATATGATAGCCAGAAATGCAGGAAAATTCATTGTGGATCAAACTACTTCCCTGTTTTAGTCAGTGCTCATAAAAGTTGGAAGAAATATTCATCTTAGGGTAAAGATTCATATTAAATTCTAAATGTCTTCTCTGCATTAAAATGTGGGGGTGTTAATCACCTTCATTAATATTTCTAGGTTTTGGGGGGAGGGGCAGGATTAGTCCTTTAAATCTGACATCAAAGAAGGTTAAAGGCAGCGGCCATTAGAAACATAAAAATGATAAACACTCTTAAAAAACGCATCCCCTCAAGGGCATAGGCTGGAGGTACACTGGGTGAATGTGAAACCTTCCGCTGAAGCAGAGGAGTTCCAACACTGGCAAGCAAAACGAAATGTGTACCCCTTCTACTTTCAACAGCTGATTTTCCAAACCTTAGTTCCACCTCCCCAAGATGTGCACCCCTCCCCATACCACTTTTAGTTCTACTTCCCCATGCTCAAACCAGTCTACACCTTTGTCCCTCAGGGGTCAATGCATTTTGAAAGCTAGACATTACTCTTTTTTTTTTTGGGGGGGGGGTCTTTAGAAAATGACCTCATAAAAGTTAAAGTTAAAGGATTATGACTAGGAACTTAACCCACCCCCCCCCCCCCGAAAAATAGGGGGCTGATATACTTTTTAAGCAGAAAATGCCCCCCCCCCCCTTCAAAGGTAAGAAGAGTCCTTTGCACTTCAGACCATTCATTTGAAGCTTAATGCATTCTGATTTGATAAAAAATGTTTACAGTACCCAATTAACCATGGTTTATTTATATTCTCCTACTCAGTCTTTTATTCATATTCATATTCCGTTCCTACTCTTTCTTTTTAACTTTCAAATCACTCTTGATTTTGAGCTTCACCATGCCATCTCCTTCTGTTTCCTATCTCTCTCTCTAAGTATATTTTTCTGACATATTTTAAAGTGTACCTTTAATCATGCAACTAATTATAGAAATATAAATATATACAAAAATCTCTGCACTTGTTTTAGAAATTCACTTGCAAATCCATGACTCAGTAGCATACCATATCAAAAATACATACATGTATGTGCACAATAGATTTTAGCCTTATATTTTCTTTCATTTATTTTTTTTTCTATATTTCTGTGACAGCTCCTGCTTCATGCTTCAAATAAAACATTGATTAATTGGACACCGGAAACATTTTTTTATTCAAAGCAGAATGTTTGAGGATTTAAATTAATATGCTGAAGTGTAAAAGATTCCCCCCTTTTTCTTTGGGGGGGGGGCGGTTGAGTTCCTAGTCATTATGATTTCCTTTTACTCTTTATGTGATAATTTTCTAAAGCCCCCCCAAAAAAAAAAAATGCAAGGGGTCTTTTTTTTTAAGAGTGATTAAGTTCCTCATGGTCATGGCCTTTAACCTTCTATATTTTTATGTTGTCAGTTTTTGAAGGACAAGTCCACCCCAACAAAAACCTGATTTGAATAAAAAGAGAAAAATTCAAAAAGCATAACACTGTCTGAAAATTTTATCAAAATCGGATGTAAAATAAGAAAGTTGTGACATTTCAAAGTTTCGCTTATTTTAACAAAACAGTTATATGAACGAGCCAGTTACATCCAAATGAGAGAGTCGATGATGTCACTCACTCACTATTTCTTTTGTTTTTTATTGTTTGATATATGAAATATTTTGATTTTCTCGTCATTGTCATGTGAAATGAAGTTTCATTCCTCCCTGAACACGTGGAATTCCATTATTTTAACATTTTGTGCTTCAGGCAAGGAGGTCCTAATCATCAAATTCGTAAATATTGAAATATTGTATAATTCAAACAATAAAAAACAAAAGAAATAGTGAGTGAGTGACATCATCGACTCTCTCATTTGGATGTAACTGGCTCGTTCATATAACTATTTTGTTAAAAATAAGCGAAACTTTGAAATGTCATAACTTTCTTATTTTACATCCGATTTTGATGAAATCTTCAGCATTGTGCTTGTCTGATTTTTCTCTATTGATTCAAATCAAATTTTTTTTGAGGTGGACTTGACCTTTAAGGACCTTCTCCGCCCCCCCCCCAAAAAAAAACCTACAAATATCATTGAAGGTGATTAACACCCTGCGCTATTATATGACGGGAATCAAACCCAAGTAAACACTTGCTTTTAGAAGGAAAATGAAAAATCAGACAAGTTTGTAGGTCATGGTTTGAACAATATCGGACAAACCATAAGAAAGTTGTGAATATATTAAAGTTATAAACATTGGTAATCACTATACCCATGAAGACTTCAAATTGACCGCATATATGATGTCATAGTGATGTAAGAAGGCAAGGACCACTCTTCCATGTACTGGAATAATTAATTGGCTAAAATTTATTTTTCAAAAGTTTTACTTCAATAATATCTTTCTTTTATGAGGACATAAAACATACTACCAGGTTTATATTACGGCCCCAATGGAATAGGGATTTAGGAGAAAACCAAAAATCCTGATAATTAATTACTTGTCTTATGGGAAAGTTGTCCTTGCGGCCTCACCCCTTGTCATAATTTACTTACCCAGTTGCCAATTTGAATTCTACATACTAGTAGCCTTAGGGATCTTAATTTTAAAGCAGCCATAAGTTTATTTCGCTTGTCCGATTTCTTTCAAACTTTCACCATTCTTATTTTTCTCCTTTTCCATGCACACATTATGACCAAGGCTGGATTCCCTTTCAACACTAAATATGAATCTTTACCCAAAATGAATATTTGTGTCCACTTTTATGAGCACAGGCTGAAAACTGAGAAGTAGATTGATCCACAATGAGTTTTCCCATAATTTGGCTATATGTGGTTACCAAGGCAATGACCTCTCTGACAAATGCAAAAAAAAAGGTTCTTGCACATCTTTACCTCAAGGCCAATGTGTGAGCCATAATTATTTCATGAGAATTGGTTCAATTAAAAACAAAAAGAAAAAAAACTGATGAAGTAGTTCAAATTGTAAGGTTTTTACCTAAATTTTGCCATATAATATGTTGTTCCCATGGCAACAAAATTTATGAAACACACACCAAAAGTGCCTTGTACATCTTTACTTCAATACCAATGTGTGTGCCAAATTTCATGAGAATTTATTGAAAACTGATGAAGCAGTTTGAATTGTAAGGTTTTCCCCAATTTTCACCATATGATATGTTGTTACCATGGCAACAAGATTTCTGAAAGACACACAAATATGTGCCTTAGACATCTTCACCTTAAGACCAATGTGTGTGCCAAGTTTCATGAAAAATCGGATGAAAACAGAGGAAGTAGTTCCAACTGCAAGATTTTTACCTTATTTTTGCAATGATAGACTGTTACCATGGCAACATAATTTCCAACACATGCAAAAAATGTGTCTTGCACACCTTGTCCTCAATACCAAAATATGTACATACACACCAACATTCAACCCCCTCCACCGCCATCCTTCGGCTTGTTTAGCATCTGCTTTTAGATATTTGGTGCATTGAGATGCGAGGACAAACAAAAGATCTGTTCAAAAAGGGTCTGAATTTAAGAACTAATCCAAGCAAAATAATGCACTGCTATTGAGGTTTACACTAGCGCTAGTCTATATATCAGACAAATCTGAACTCATAAATTCTGACATTTGAATTCTACATACTAGTAGCCTTAGGGATTTTTTTTTCTCTGTTCCCGCAGCCACATTTTTTGGAGCATACCCCATTCTTCATTCTTATACATAAAGAAAGGTCTGGAGAAAAAAAATCATGTTTTTGTCCACCGTGTCCACAAGTAGGGCATTTTTGACGCTAACAGACCGGACTATTCAAGTCTGCTTCAAGCATGTTGATAATGTAGATGACGCTCTCCTTGGAAAACCGATATCTGATCCTGAATGCTTCTTCACCATACAATTCAAAAGGGTCCTTCAGGTCCCGTGGACCTCTTTGTGGTCTCCCTTCTGGATTCTGTGTACATATAGGGGAAAGTTGCATGTTAAAGCAATATCTTTATTTTTTTTCAAATAATGTTAATACATGAGTTCATTGATCTAGATTGCCAATGAATTCCAAACTTGGACCAGAACAGATCAGGATATCGGGAAGTTCTAAAAGGTCAAGTCCACCTCAGAAAAAATGTTGATTTGAATTAAGAGAGAAAAGTCAGACAAGCACGACGCTGAAAATTTTTATCAAAATTGGATGTGAAATAAGAAGTTTATGACATTTCAAAATTTCGCTTATTTTTAACAAAATATTTATGTGAACGAGCCAGTTACGTCCAAATGAGAGAGTCGATGATGTCACTCACTATTTCTTTTGTTTTGTATAGTTTGAATTAAACAATATTTTAATTGTTACGAATTTGACGATTAGGACCTCCTTGCCTGAAGCACAAATTGTTAAAATAATGGAATTCCACGTGTTCAGGGAGGAATGAAAATTCATTTCACATGACAATGACGAGAAAATAAAAATATTTCATATTTCATATAATAAAATACAAAAGAAATAGTGAGTGATGTCATCAGTTCCTCATTTGCATACCGACCGACATGTTTTGTGAAATGAAAGGGAAACTTTAACCTTATCTAGGCCGGGGGGAGGCCCCCCTCAAAGAATAAAAAAAAAAACAATATTTTCGTTGCACAAAATTTTCTGACTGTGCTGCAAGCTGCCTTTTTACTTCCAAGTCTTGCGCAACTTTGGAGACCAATTTTGCGTCACCCGGGTAAGTGGTTCCGAATTTACGCAACATTATGTAAGTGCATGTCAGACCAAAAATTGCTCAAAAACGTGATTTCATGTACAAAGTCAATGCAAATTGTGTTTTCAAACAAAATTCATAAATTTATGATTATATTTAGTTTTGCTGGTCTAAATGTATTCATTTTATGTTTTTTTATGATCACAGAAGAGTCCCCAACGATTTTCATTGAAAAAAAAAGAAAAACAAAAGGTTGAAAAAAACAATGAAATATGTTAGAAATTGCAAAAACAATACATAAGAAAATAATTTGATATCGCAATTTTTTTCATGTACACTTGCTAAGAACACCACAAAAAGTTTTTATACCAAAAGTTAGTACATTTGGAGCTTTAGTTAGGGAGTAACAGGAAAAAGTATGATGTCGCATACTAATTACGCATAAATTAGCATAATCACTTAATAGTGATTTGCATGAAATAAATTACTATGTAAAATCTTGTAGATTATGTCCGAGGCAACCCGCGTGCCAATTTTCGGCGCGATCGTGTGGTCGATATCTTGGGGGGGGGGGGGTATATGAACTCTCAAAATACCCAGGACTAGATAGGGTTAAAATGCCATAATAACTCTCTTATTTTAGCCCCGGTACATCAGATTTTCATGAAATTTTCAGCGCTATGCTTGCTGAATTTCTTTCTTTTTATTCAAATCAAGTTTTTGTTGGGGTGGACTTGTCCTTTAAAGAGAATTAGTGCAGGTGAACAAAAACAAAATAAATAGTGAGGGGCATTTCGACTGTCTCATGTCACTGAGTTGTGCATATCACTATTTGTGAAAAATAAGCGAAACTCTAAAAGACCATACTGTAACTTTCTTAATCTTATTTTATAATCACATCCAATTTTGATGAATTTTAAGCATAATGCTAATTTGATTTTTCTCCATTTATTCAAATCAACATTCTTCTGGGGTGGACTTGATCTTTATTTAATGTTCATTTATAAAAAAAATAATAATTGTCTCAACATCTTTTCATTGCAACCAAGGGACGCAATGTTTTGATGTGATCAAGAGGATTAATACTACATGTAACCGCCCTTTTACAAGGCTAACGAAGATTTAGGACGTATGAAACGAAACTAGAACATGAATAGAATCACGAACGCTAATCACAATTACAACAGTAATCATTACAATGATTCAAGATTAACATGTGAAAAGGCCCTTGGAAGTACAGAACACAAATTTAATTTGACCAATGAAATAAAACCTCTTCTGACTTGTATATTCATACCTCTCTCAATCTTCGGATACGACGAACGTGATGAAGATAGGCCATGTTTATGTTTGCAAATCTGTCACACAATAAGAAATTGATACTGTATTAATTCATGCAAGGCAATAGGCATAAATAAACAATTCATATAAAGCATCTCATCATTCTCGTGCAACAAAAATAAAGACACTAGGACAGCTAACATTTATTAATCATTGTCAAGGAAAAAAATAAAATGTATTGAGATCTCAGTTCCATATTGGCCATAATTATTTGGCATTATTAATTTTCAGATGATCACAGTGACATCACCCCCCCCCAGAAAAGAAGGTTGCTCTAGATGCAAGGCAAGTGTTAGCCTGTGTTACAGTAGTAGCTAACATGGAAGGGGGATATTGCAGTTTGAATGAATCAACACAAAATTTATAGCTAGCTCGTCATGGCTGGGTGATTTCAATATGTTAGGCCTACACATCATCACTGTCTGAGCAATATATGAATCAGTAATCATTTGAATAAGCCCCAAGTTTTGTCCATAATATCAAGTTACCAAGGCAAGGGTGCATTTCTGAGGTTGTCAGACACGGGTGGGTAGCAGTCCATGTTGTGACCCTCCCCCCCCCGGTAAATAAATATTATGCATAGGCCTATGACATTAAATCGTTGGGCAGTAATTAGGAATTGCGTTGTGTAGTAATTTGAATTACTACACGACGTAAATAATTACGTTGTGTGGTATTTTGAACTACACGACGTACCGGTAAATAATTATGTTGACGTTGTGTGGTATTTCGAATTACTACACGACGTTATCATAGGCCAGCTACGTTGTGAAATTGAATTACGACGACACTACAGTCTACATAGCCATAGGCCTATCCATGTTTTTGACAGTCTCCTGCTTCCATATGAGTCAGACTCTCACTCAGTCAGACTCAGTTGAATTAGCACGCCACAACCTCAGTATTATCAGGATTATGCATTGTAAGTGAGCCGTCTCAGCTGTGTACGAGGAGTTATAGGCCTATAGCCTATTAAATGAAACAGACGGCTGCCACTACGTCAGCTTCTGTCAGTCAAGGATGGAATGCAAATCATCATATTCCATGGTTTCTTAAGTTACTAATAGTAGGCCCTATCATTCATTTAATTCGTTTGAAATTCGCTTTGTCCACGTTACATTGCTGCCCCCCCCCCCTCATGGAAAAACGCAGTATCTGACATTTTTTTCAATTTTCACTTTTTTTCATAAAAACAGTCAGTAAACATCCCTTTTTCATGTGACACATCCATTTTTCTGAATTTCTTTTGGGAAACCCACTTTTCAGTAACTGCAAAACGCAGTATCTACACTGAACTTACGGTTTCTCCACCGAAAAACGCAGTATCTACATGATGAAGCTTTTCCCCCATGGAAAAACGCGGTATCTACAAAACTAGTCTTTTACTAGACTTTGATATTTATGTTTGGATTTTATTTTGCTTTTATTTCTCAGTAAAGCATGTTGTCTTTAAAAAAACCTCTTTATAGGTAAAATATGAATTATAAAACTCGAATTGTCTAAGAGAGTCAGAAATTTGAAGTAAATGCTGATAAGATTAAAAATGAAAATTTGAAGCAAGTATGGGTTAAGGCTAACCCATCAGACCTGACTAGCATAATTTTGCATGCATTGCTTGCAGTGCAAATGAATGCAGCACTGCGCTGCAGCAACTCACAACTATAGATTTAGTCAGTGTCAGTGTAGGAGCTAGCAGCTGTCTGCTGCAGATATGTTTTCGAGGGGCAAATTGATGGTCTCTCTGGCCTTAAATAAAACACCCGGAGATTCATTAAATCGGTAAGTTAAGATATTTTCTCCTTAGATTTGTTGTAAAGATGAAAAAGTTATCAAGATGAAGTAAAATACCAACAGCCTAGGCCCTAACGTTAATTAATTTAGACAAGATGAGCATCATGTCGAGAATGGGTTGCTTGACTCGATGTGCGAGTGACAGAATGGCACCAGTAACATAGGCCTAGGCTAGATCTAGGCCCTAGATTCTATCTAACGTTAGATTAGGTCTATCGTTAGATTTAGATCTAGGTCTTCTAGGTAGAGATTTGCTTTGGCCTTTGCCTTTGGCTTTGCTAAGCCGCCATTGTAAGTGGCGGTGGTGCTTCCTGGGTGATAATCTAAGTTCTAACTTAAAATCTAAAGAGAGTCTAGATCTAGGCCTAGAATCTAACCCTAGACATGTTAGCCTAGGCCTACATCTAGATTTAACTTCTAAGGCTATGAGTTCGACTTCACAAGATCTAGATCTAGATAGAAGTCTAACGTCAGACGACTACTAGGGGACTAGGCCTAGATTATATCTACTAGGCCTAGGCCTACTACATGTAGAATCTAGATCTAGGCCTACATGTAGATCTAGATTCTAGATCTAGAATTCTACATCGTTAAAGTAGATCTAGGCCTACATGTAAAATCTACGTAATTTTTACTGGAATCGCGCAGAAACGCGACCGTGTGTGCAGACAAGCCAGAGGCAGAGCAAGAGGGACCGCATATACTTGGGGACCTTACCATATACATGAAAGGTCTAGATTCTAGACTCTAACTGTTAGATCGCACAAGTTAGAATCTAGGTCTAGATCCGAGAAACCTACATATATTAGGCCTAGATCTAGGCCTAAAAAGTTAGAAACTAGATCTACAGTCTATATCTAGACTCTAGTATAGGCCTAAGTTAGAAAGGTCTAACTTCGTAGACCTAGATCTAGGCCTAGACCTCTAGATTCTACTTCGAGAGATCTAAGGTCTACAATCTAGTTAGATCTAGGCCTTGGGTCTGACTTTATGTGTACATTCTTAGTTAGACTGTAGACTGAAGTGATATTGATTAGGCCTATACGTTTTGGGAGAGATAATGAAGAAAGTTATTTTCTTTTCTGTTATTAGTAAACCGGCCAAGATTATAATTTTCGTTTTTTCAACCAATTATTTCTTTAGTAAAGACTAGAGAACATTATATATATGTATCAAAATAAAATCTTACATGTAAGCACAAAGACAAAACAGATATTAAACAAAGCAATGCAGGAGGCATTGTTTATTACAACTTTATAATAAAGTTTTGTGTAATTTTCGGCCATTTTCATGAAGTTTGGGACTCTACCACAGAGGGCGCCCTTGTTTGTAGAGGGCGCCCTCCATGTTTCTAGGCTATTATTGAATTAAATCAAAGTACAAACACAAAACAGTTGAACACAGCTAAATTACATTGTGATAATTACAACTTTACAAGAATATACGTTTCGTGTCATTTTGACCATTTTCATGAAGTTTGGGACTTTAACACAGAGGGCGCCCTTGATTGTAGAGGGCGCCCTTCATGTTTCTAAGTTATTATTTCCCTTCTGAATTACACATTGATATATTGTTTATTGGAATTGAACCAATATCGACTGAGTAAGTGATGATAAAAAAAGAATGGAATTAATCTTCTTTATCATATGTAGATACTGCATTTTTCCATGGGGAAACCGCGCATTTGCTTCAAGTTTCCCCAAAGTATGTACATTTTTATCAATAACTAAAAAACCACAACAACAACAAATTTGTTTGGGGGGCCTGAAATAGGCATATTTATACTCCACAATTTGATAACAAAGGGATGATAAGAAATCAAATAGTTTCGAGCGGCTTTGAAAAAAACATAAAATGCTTAATATCTCAACTTGTGCAAAATGTAGATACTGCGTTTTCCATGGTGAGGCAGATTGTCATTGAGATTAATTACCACCCTTGTGTGAGGCGAGATCGCGATGATATTGAAGGATCGGGCGAAACTCGTGTATAACTTCCAAGTCCAACACAAAAAAGTGAACGAATGGGACTAGCATTGAAACACTGCTGCGGTAACGTAAAAAACAACAATGTCATGGTCTTTTCAAATGACAATTTATTGATTTTAAAAAGATATGAGGTATGCATATAATGTAAGTACGAAATTGAATGAAAATGTGCATCGGAAATATAACGATATACTTACGATTTGTGCTTAAACTTGGCCACTATCACACACGATACGGCGGATTTGGACGGAATTTATCTTCCAAATTTCGGCGCCAATTTTGATGAAAAAGTTGGACAAATCGATATTGCGCACGCGGTTAGAAATTAAACCACCCCAAACAGCAGTCTAGATTTAAACCAAATTATGACGTAGTCAAACCCCCCGGCGGTTTAAACTTCTTTTGTGAATAGCAAAATCGAGACCGTGGTTTAAATTTAAACCTTAGGGGGGGGGGGTGGGTTAAACCTCGACCATGGTTTAAACTTCTTTTGTGAATACGGGCCAAAGACTTTTTTAAATTCTGAGCAAATAATAAAATTGATTTATATAATACTTTGTTTAATAAAGATGTAAATAAGCTGTCCCATGATAAAAAAGGTTTTTTTTTCTATCTCTGTATTTTATAATAAAATACAAAAAAGAATAGGTCTCTACGTTTATACTTAAAAAGTGTACAACAATCTGAATAAAGAAATCATATATTAAGCACACAAAAACATCAACACACACATACACACAAACCAAACACACAAAAACAAAACAAAACAAAAAACAGTGAATGTGAAGGGGAAGCTGCAAGCAGCTTCCCCTTGGTTATGGTCAGTGACCATAACCTTAGAAATAGCGCCCTCTCTTGCAAAGTCTTGAAATAGTTAAATTGCCATAACTTCCTTGTTTGAATTTATTTTGGTCTCATGTTTTCAGGGTTTGCTAATTCTATCATTTCACATACTCCAACTGTGTTTTACGCATCAGTGACCATTCCTTTAAGAAATAGCGCCCTCTAATATTTTGAGAATGTATATCATCTAGAGTTTTCTCTCTATCTCCTTCTGTTTCTTGCCCCCTATTAAATCGGAGGCGTCAATGCATGCACATCGTTATGAAACGATTGCAGTTCTAGTTTTCTTCTTCTTCTTCTTCCTCCTCCTCCTCTTCTTCTTCCTCGAACTTCTTCATCTTTTTCTTCTTCTTTTTCTTATTCTTCTTCTTCTCCTCTTCTTCTTCCTCTTATTATTATTCTTATTCTTCCGCTTCTCCTTTTTCCTCCTCCTCCTTCTTCTTCTGCTTCTTCTTCTTCTTCTTCCTCTGCATCCCTTATCCTCTCCTTCATTTTATTATTATTATTAGTATAAATTTTATTATTATTATTATTATTGCTATTATCATTACCATTATTATCATTACTATAATTATTATTATTATTATCATCATTAAGTATTATTTTCACAATTTTTATTATAATTATCATTATCATTATTATTTTGTTATTATAATTATGATCAATGGGAGTAGTAGCATGCCATTATTTTGATTATTATTATTATTATTGTAATTAAAATAATTCCTTCGGTTTTTCTTCTTCTTCTTTTTCCTCTGCATCCCTCTTCCTCTCCTTCATATTATTATAATTACTATCATTATAATTATTACTAAATTTGTAATTTTATAATTATCGTTGTCTGTGATATTTTTTGGTTATTGTGGTTCTTCATCATTATCGTATACTCCTTGTTTTTCTTCTACATCATTTTCTTCTTCTACTACTACTACTACTTCTTCTTCTTCTTTCCTCTTTGTCTCCTTCATATTATAATTATTTTTTTACTATCATTATTAATCATTGTTGTTGGTGATATTATTTTTCTTGTTATTATTGTTGTTCTTCATCATCATTATCTTATTCTCCTTCTCCTCCTCCTCCTTCTTCTGTTTCTTTTTCTTCGTATTGTTATTGTAATTATTATTATAATTATTATTAATATTACCATTATTATTATGATTATTATTAGTGCTATTATCATTATTATTGTAATTATTATTATTATTGTTAGTATTATTAGGTGGTCTGTCATTTATGACAGATCACCTCTTAATTTCGTCAGAATTTTTTTATTTTTATTCTTTTTAATGGCAAGGTTTTTGTCGCCAAGTTATCTCGAGTTTGACAAAATTAATTTCATTGAAGTTTATACCATACATAGGGTCTCTTATGGAAACGTCAAAATTTGCTTTTTGATGTCATCAGGTCATGATGACGTCATCTAGGCGCCATTTTGTAAAATCACATTATCAATCATATCTCCATTATCAATTATCAAAAATCGATCAAATTAACATCACATCAACTTCAGGTCAAGAGTCATCAGGTCATGTCATCAAAGGTCACCTGGAGGTCACGACGCGCGCGTACGCGCGCGTCAAAATTTCAAAATGCTCAAAATCACTTTTTGACCAAACTAGAGTATGTTTCAGGTCATTTTAAGCATTTCAAAATTTTGCGCGCGCGCGTTTCCGCGCGTAACGCCTTAACGCAAAGCAGAAACACCGTTTTTTTTACATCATTGCATTGATAATAAAATTCTGAACAATTTGATACCTTGATCAACCTTCTACGACCATTAATAACGAAATTAACACCCGTTAAAGTTTGCAGCACGTGTGCGCGCGAGCTCTCACTATAGGCCATATATGGGCAAAAACATGCCTATTGCAAATTCACTGTAGCTCTTTAAATAGTCCGTTGACCCCCATTTTTTTTTTCATATATCGATAGAGTATTAGTTGTACATTTGATTTCATGTCACCATTGTCCCTAAATTATATCATGACGTCATCAAAATGGCGCCTAAACTAAAAATTTCATTTTTTCAAAAATGACGTCATCAAATTTATGCAAATTTGGTTGTAACTTCTCGAATATAGATCGTTTTTCGCCCAGATTTCGATATGTTGTAGTTTAGAATGTACTCTTTTTCCTCAGTATACATAAATATTCGTTTTGAGAAACGCATCATTGCGTAAAACAGCGATGAAAAGAGGCATGTCATTTTTCCTCATTTTGCGTGTAATCTCTATGGGACATGACTTTTTCTCAAAACTAGATTCGACATTCCTCTATTTCGTGAGCCATATCTCCATTTTTTCTTGTCGGTTTTCCCTGAGCTTTTAGTATGTTGTAGCTGAGATTCTGCGCTATCGCAAATGTGCCCTTCATTTTTTGATCAGATGCCGGGATCATGCCCGTATTTCACTTGCAAAATTGGACTTGTAATTCTCAAAATTGCTTACGTGTATTCTCTATGGGGAATATCGTGGCTTTGACTGCTTTCTAAAGGGCGCGGGTTCGAGTCCTGGGGTGAACAAGATGATTTTTTTTTCATTTTTTTTTCTTTTTGCCACTTCTTACATGATCCTTTATGATAATTAAAAGGTATAAAAGTTAAAATTTAGCAAGATAAAACAGATTATAATTGCTTTTTTCATATCACATGTATTTTGCGTGTAATCTCTATGGGACATGACCTTTTCTCAAAACTAGATTCGACATTCCTCTATTTCGTGAGCCATATCTCCATTGTTTCTTGTCAGTTTTCTTTAAGCTTTTAGTATGTTGTAGCTGAGATTCTAAGCTTTCGGGAATGTGCCCTTTATTTTTTGATCAGATGCCGGGATCATGCCCGTGTTTCACTTGCAAAATTGGACTTGTAATTCTCAAAATTGCTTACGTGTATTCTCTATGGGGAATATCGTGGCTTTGACTGCTTTCTAAAGGGCGCGGGTTCGAGTCCTGGGGTGAACAAGATGATTTTTTTTCATTTTTTTTTTCTTTTTGCCACTTCTTACATGATCCTTTATGATATTTAAAAGGTATAAAAGTTAAAATTTAGCAAGATAAAACAGATTATAATTGCTTTTTTTCATATCACATGTGTTTTGCGTGTAATCTCTATGGGACATGACTTTTTCTCAAAACTAGATTCGACATTCCTCTATTTCGTGAGCCATATCTCCATTGTTTCTTGTCAGTTTTCCCTGAGCTTTTAGTATGTTGTAGCCGAGATTCTAAGCTTTCGAAAATGTGCTCTTCATTTTTGATCAGATGCCGGGATCATGCTCGTATTTCGCTTGCAAAATTGGAATTCTCAAAATTGCTTACGTGTATTCTCTATGGGGAATATCGTGGCTCAATGGATAACGCATTTGAATCGCTTTCACAGGGGCGCAGGTTCGAGTCCTGGGGTAAACAATATTTTTTTTCATTTTTTTTTTCTTTTTACCACCTCGTACATGATCCTTCGTGATAATTTAATGGTATAAAATTTAAAATTTCGCAAGATAAAACAGATTATAATTACTTTGTTTCATATCACATGTATTGTCATACATGAAAGAGACCCTTTTAACAGTGCTTTATCATCTCCCGTCTTTCACAAGTATTCCATCCATAATGAATATTCCGTCGTCATCATGAAGATCATATTGATCTGCATGAATATATGTCTATCTGTCTATCTACCTACTCTGTATATGTATCTGTCTATCTATCTCTCTGTCTAATATAACATATTTATCTGTTTAGATATGTATATCTATCTATCGTTCTATATATCCATCAATCTATCTGCCTGTCTCTATCTTTCCATATGTATGTCTGTCTGGCTATCTATCTATATCAATCTATTTGTCTCTATCTATCTATCTATCTATCTATATGTTTGTCTGTCTATCTATGTTTTATTAATATAACCACCTATCATTTATCTCTCAATCGATCACTTGATCCATCCATCGCTCCATCCACCACTCCATCCATCTATATATATAATCATCTATCTTGTATCTGTTTGAAGATGTATGTCTGACGATTGTCATCACCACATCAATAATCACATTTAGCAATGGTCAAAACTTATTCTTAGGATGTCTACGATCAAGATTATCAATGATATCTAAATGATTTATTTCATACATCAGCCGACACTGAATGACAAATCATGACAGACCACCTAATTCGTCCACATGACGAATTAAATTCTAGTTATTATTATTATTATTATTAAAAACAAAATAAAACGCACCCTTTCGGCACTTCCGGGGGGGGGGCTTTGGACAAATGGATCGTTCCAGTGAACGCGACGTGACGTAACGCTCCAAGTGCACACTTTCGGCCAAGCCGGGGGGGGGGGGGGGCTTTGGACGATTCTTCGCGTTAATGTCAACACACCCTAACGCGACATCACCCACCCTTTCGGCATAAGCCCGTCAGAATAAGCTGTTCAAGGTCCTCAGGTCATGATGACATAATCTAGGCGCCATTTTGTAAAATTGCATTATCAATCATAATTATCTCCGTTATCAATGATAAAAAATCAACAATATTTACATCATATCAACTCTAGGTCAAGGGTCAACTGTCCATGCCTTCAAAGGCCACCTGAAGGTCACAACACGCGCGTCAAAATTTCAAATTGCTCAAAATCACTTTTTGACCAAATTAGAGTACGTTTCAGGTCATTCCAAGCATTTCAAAAATTTGTGCACGCGCACGTATGCACGCATAATGTCTGAACGGAGAGCAAAAACACCGTTTCTTACATCATTGCATCGATAATATAATTCTGAGCAATTTGATACCCAATTTAGCTCTCTACGACCAATAATAACGAAATTAACACCCGTTAAAGTTTGCAGCACGTGTGCGCGCGAGCTCTCACTATGACAGATCACCAGGTGATCTGTCATAGACAGACCACCTAAAAATTCTGACGAAATCAAGAGGTGATCATCACCTCTTGATTTCGTCAGAATTTTCTTTCTTTCTTTCTTTATTAGGTGGACTGTCTATGACAGATCACCTCTTAATTTCGTCAGAATTTTGTTTATTATTTCTCTATTTATTTTTAGCACCTATGTTTGTCGCCAACTTTTCTCTGAATTGGCTAAATCAATTTGCCTGTCATATATAGAATCTATCATAGAGACAGCATACTAAGCTTTTCAACGTCATATGGTTATGGTGACGTCATCTACGCGCCATTTTGTAAAATTCTCAATTTGACCATATCAACATACCGAATCATCAAAAATCAACCATATTTACATCACATAAACTTTAGGTTAAAGATCATTTGTCAATGTCATCAAAGGTCATGTAAATGTCATGACGCGCGCGTCAAATAAAAAAAATTCTCCAAATGGCCCATAAATTTTTTTGGGTACGTTTTAAGTCATTTTAAGCATTTCAAAAATTTCCGCGCGTAATGCCATAACGAACGCAAAAACACAGTTGTTTATATCATTGCATTGATGATAAAATTTTGAGCAATTTTATACCTTGATCAACCTTCTACGACCATTAATAACGAAATTAACACCCGTTAAGTTTGCGGCACGTGTGCGCGCGAGCTCTCACTACACTCACTGTAGCTCTTCAAATAGTCCGTTGACCCCAATTTTTTTTTCTCATATATCAAAAGAGTATGAGTTGTAAATTTGATTTCATGTAACCATTGTCCCTCAATTTGTTCATGACGTCATCAAAATTGCGCCTAAATTGAAAATCTTATTTTTTTTCTAAAATGACGTCATCTTTTTTACGCAAATTTGATCATAACTCCGTAAATATTGATTGTTTTTCTCCCAGATTTCGATATGTTGTAGTTTAGAATGTATTCTTTATAATACTTCTAATTAACATAAATTTTCATTTTGAAAAACGCATCGTGGCGTAAAACAGCGATGAAAAGAGGCATGTCATTTTCCTCATTTTGCGTGTAATCTCTATGGGACATGACTTTTTCTCAAAACTGGATTCGACATTCCTCTATTTCGTGGGCTTATTTCGAAAGGGTGGGTGCTGTCGCGTTAGGGTGCGTCAACGCGAACGCGAAGATTCGTCCAAAGCCCCCCGGCTTGGCCGAAAGGGTGCGCTTGGAGCGTTACGTCACGTCGCGTTCACTGGAACGCATCCATTCGTCCAAAGCCCCCCCCCCCCCCGGAAGTGCCGAAAGGGTGCGTTTTATTTTGTTTTTAATAATAATAATAATAGTAATAATAATACTAACAATGATAATTATAATAATTACAATAATAATAATAATAATAATAATAATAATGATAATAGTAATGGTAATATTAATAATAATTACAATAACAATAAGAAGAAAAAGAAGCAGAAGAAGGAGGAGGAGGAGAATAAGAAAATGATGATGAAGAACAACAACAATTACAAGAAAAATAATATCACCAACAACATTGATTAATAATGATAGTAAACAAATAATTATAATATGAAGGAGACGAAGAGGGAAGACGAAGAAAAAGAAGTAGTAGTAGTAGTAGTAGTAGAATAAAATGATGTAGAATAAAAAGAAGTATACATTGTAGGATAATGAAGAAGAACAACAATAACAAAAAAATATCACAGACAACAATAATTATAAAAATACAAATTTAGTAATAGTTATGATAGTAATTATAATAATATGAAGGAGGGGAAGAGGGATGCAGAGGAAGAAGAAAAAGAAGAAGAAAAGGCAAACGCCAAGCGTTGTCTCGCCTGCATATTGCAGTCATGAAGAGAATGTATGTCAAAACTATGCTATATGACTTCCGAGGCTGTCAGCAGTTTAGGGGGGGGGGGGGTGAATTGTGGTTCTGACAGTTTACATATGCAATAATGCTATAGGCCTACTTTATCCCTAGGAAATGAGATAACACTAAGAATGCTGTTAATACTATGAAGCTACATGTATAATGATTTCCATGGAAGTAAGGAAATGAATGTTAGTGAAAAAGAATGTAATTCATAATAATGTGAGTGAAAACTTTGACAGCTTTTCTATTGAACCTTTGGCAAATTTGTGTGAATATTATAAATGGTGCCAAGAACTATAGCTCATTAAATAAATAACAACAACAGCTTTTAAATATACAAGTAAAATACAAAATCTGGTTCAAGTATAGAGAGTACTAAGTTCTTAAGTAAAATGTTCATTGACCTTTGACCTTAATCAAATTCAACTCACATTCGAAATTGACCTGCACCTTCAAAAGATGGACCTCTTGTATGAATTTGGCAATCCCACCTCGAAGCTGTAGAAAGTTACTGGGTGTACAACATACTGATAGCACAGTGCCAGTCATGGTAAGTTCATTGACCTTTAACCTTATTCAAATTCAACTCATATTCGAACTTGACCTGTGCTTTCACGAGATGGACCTCTGGTATGAATTTGGTGATCCCACCTCGAAGCTGTAGAAAGTTATTGGGTGTACAACACAATTGTTGACGACGCCGCCGACACCGGAAATAGTGATACCTATGTCTCGCTCCGCTATGCAGGCGAGACAAAAAACCGAAGGAATTATTTTAATTACAATCATAATAATAATCTAAATAATATAGCATGCTCCTTCTCCTATGGATCATAATAAAAATGAAAATAATAATAATTATAATGATAATTATAATAATAATGATAAAAATGCTTAATGATAATAATAATAATGATAAGAGGAGGAATAAGAGGAAGAAGAAGAAAAGAAAAAAACGAAGAAATGATTTTAATTACAATAATTATAATAATTAATCCAAATACTAACATGTTACTAGTCCTATGGATCATAATAATAATAAAAAATAATGATAATAATAATTATAATAATAATGATAAAAATATAATATTGTGATGATGATAATAATAATAACAATAATGACAATTTTGCTATCACTGACTAAATTCCATTTCATGAAATTTGTCGGTGATTTTCTCCGACAAATTATTGGAAACCACCGACTAATTTTGTTGGTGGCTTTCACCTACCGACAAAACTCATTTTTCACCGACTAATCCAATTTTCACCGACTAATCCGCCTTTTGAGGGCCTTCGCAGCTAAAATCGATCAATTATAGTTGATTTTTAATATAACATTTGAATAAATTCCCTTTTTTTCATTTCATTAAGAAAATTCAAAGAAAATGTATTTATCTTTAGTCAATGACAAATAAAAAGTAGACATTTCAAGAATCATATTTTCATCTTTAAAACTATATTTTCATAAATATTAATCAATACACAGGAAACATCTTCAAATGTACACAATTTTTCACACATAATTTTCTTCAACCTGAATAAATCATTGTGCATTTTTTAATCAATAATGTCCAATAAATTAAAAAAAAAACTGTGGTGTCATTGACTTTTGTACAAGTTTTTCAACATTCATTAGTCTTGTTGGTGTTGGTGTTGCTGTTGTCATCATGGTTGCTGGAATTTATGTTCTTTTTGCTGCTGCTCTTGGTGTTGTGGGTGTGATTGTTTCATTGCTGGTGCATTGCTACTGATGTTGCTCAAGATGTTGCCTGTGTGGTTGCTCTTGTCATCGCTGCTACTGCTGCTGTTTACAAGTGTGGCTGTTGCATTCCCTGATGCATTGATGTTGCCGCTTGTGTTGTTTCCTGTATGATTGCTTAATCCTTGACATTGGCTTTGTTTCTACTGTCGTTGTCGCTACTGCTGTTGATGTTTATCACTGTGGTTGTTGCATCTCTTGATGAAGATATTTATGTTGCGCCCGATGTTCCCTGCATGGTTGTTGGAGCTCCTGCTGCTGTTGATGTTGCCAATGTGATTGTTGCATTTCTGCTGCAATACATGTAGGTATTTTTGCTGTTGCTCTTGATGTTGTCGGTGCGGTTGCTGCATCTCTTATTGCAGTTGAGGTTTCGGCTGCTGATGCTGTTGTTGCTCCTGCTGCTGTTCATGTTTATTGAAGTAACTGAAATGGAATTAATTTATAGAGCATGTGATATTTTATTAATAAAGATATTACTTTCCATTATTATTGATACCAAAGTCATTTATTCCTAATTTAATTATCGTTGTTAAAACTTACATTTTTTAAAACTTTTTTAAAAATAATTTTTATGTCTGAAATAGTAACTTCAAGTTCTAAATGGTTAAAATATTGTCACCAAAGCCTTATTAACCCTAAATATTTAGAAGCCTAAGAAGACTGGGAAAGGGGGGGGGGGGGGCTGATTCAACCCCCCCCCCCCTATGATCTCGGCCATCGATCGTGCAATTTCAATGAAATTGGCACGCGCCTTACCCATGGCATAATTTACAAAACTATATCAAATTCTGCGAAAAATCTCACTGCTCATTAATTATGAAAATTTATGCGTAAAATCATAAGTTTGCTCTAATTAATAAAATAAAGCCCCTAAAATGCTCGTTTTTGTTTCACATACTCTAGACAGGCATCTGATCAAATTTATTTTTCAAAAATGTACACATCACATTTATTTTCTTATGTATTCTATTGTTTTCTAAATTTCTTATGTATTTCTTTGTTTTATGACTTTTTGCTTTTCATTGTGTTTTCAATGGAAATTTTCGGGGACTTTATTTTTACCATAGACAAGATAAAATTAAATGATTTTAAGCAGTAAAAGGAAAAATAATGATACATTTTATGAATTTTGGCTAAAAACACTATTTGCATTGGATTTGTACACAAATTCATGTTTTTGAGCAATTTTGGGTTTGCATGCACTTACGAAATGTTGCGTAATTTCGGAACCGCGTACCTCGGGGTCACAATTTTGGTCTCAAAAGTTGCGCGAGAGACTTGAAAGTAAAAAGTCAGCAAGCGACACATTAAAAAAACTTTGAGCAACGGATTTATCGCGAAAAATGTCGAGCCCCCCCCCCCCCGTCTTCTTAGGGTTAAACAACGAAAACAAAAAATGCATAAGAAAAAAATTAAAATGTACATGTATACACAATTGATTTTAATGACTTGAGTTTTTCTCATTGGTTTACCAAATAAAGGGAGTCAAAATCCAAAATTATCACATTTGTTTTTTATTTCTTGATTTAGAGCCAACCTGCTGATTTCTGAAGTGAGTGCACAATCAACAGGCAAGATCCTGAGCCCCCCCCCCCCCTACCAAGATCATTTGAATAAGTGAGGTTTAATGACTGCTTTTGTAGTCATTAAATTTATCTGATTTATACAGGCCTGCAAAAGATATAAAAAAAATTGTTCTTTTTGGGGTAATTTTCCAGTGTTCCTAGCTGACAAAGCAGAGGGTGATGGTGTGTGGGGGGTCTAATAGGAATGCAGAACAATGGAACTTTCATTTACTACTTTGGCAATAGAAAGCAAGTCACAGCATCTAGCATTGATTGATATTGGCTGTTTTACAACTGTCCAAGAAATATCACCATTAATCATTTAAGCATCTAAGCACTTATAGACTTATAGATGTCACTGTTTTCAAATATTGACTGGTAGAAGACCAAATAAAGAAGAGAACAGTACTGGTAATTTAATTTTTTTTTAATGTGACTACTTTCTTCGCCAAAGTGAGGCAGTCGTAATTAAGAATGTTTTAACTTACAAGTGACATCACATTTCCTGCCTTCTTGTCTGGCTCTCCAAAACCTTCAACCATTTATACTTGGGTAACTTTGTATCTCGCATCCGTCTGAAAAGTTTGGGTGAAGCCTCCACCTGAAGGAAAAAGAGTATTGAACTAATTAAAATATTTGCCACAATCTTGTATTTCTTCTCACATGTATATGTACATGTCTAAAAACAGGAAATAAAACATCTTTTGATTACCAGAATTCATATAGAAGGGGGTAAATAAAGGGTTCAAGCTTTTATTATGTTAATCAAAAATAAAAATAGTAAATGACATATGCTCTGGCTGAGAAACTTAGAGAAATTATTCCTCGTAATGTAGCTTGTATGTACATACACATGAGCAAGTAGTGAAAAATGGATTGAGGGGTGTGAGTAGGGGCTACGCAAACGGAAGGGGGGGGGGGGCTGGGGTCGCATGTTAACTGTAGTTTTTAAAGTGAGCGAGCTGACCATGCAAAAAATCATGACCAAATGGTAATTTTTATGTTTTTCAGCTCCCGCACTGTTTTCCAAAACCATGTACAAAAATGACCATTTCGATGAATTTTTGCATGGTCATGGTCTTTCATGTCTATGGAATGTCTACATTACAAACTGACTTTAAAATCTGGTACAGTGCGATTTGATTATCATTGATGTGGGTTTTAATGATTTAACATTCTGCAACCTAAACAATATCCTTCATTTTTTTGTCATCATTATAGCATTTTACTAGTCTACATGTTACCTGTGGTTGCATTTCAATCTCAAGTGTTTCTTCACCATTGCCAAATCTTCTGCCACATGTTCATCAGATTGGCCCCTGGCACATTCCTTGCTGTAGTAGACCAGTCAGAGCCTAGCTCTCTAGTTCCAGTCTGAAATTAGAACATTAATGTTACATTGATATAACAAAGAAATATGGAGATTGACACAGTGATCATTGAAAAATATTGCACTTTCAATGAATATTGTTGACATTTTATAAAGGGGAATGATTCAAATATACCAATCATTTTTCTTTCTTTTTTTATAATCCTGAAATTTCTAGAATCGACCAACAATCGGTCAACAATTAATTCTTGTTAATTCATATAATTTCCACTTGATTATAAGCAAGACAGTCATTAACATATTAATCATACAAATAATAAAACATTTTTGTCATTAATATTTTTTTGAATTAAAATAAAAGTTTTTTCTAACCCAATAGCACATGGATACCTTGCTGGTTTAATTTACTGGACTTTGTTCAATAGTACTTTATTATGAGATTCAAAGGCAAAAAAATACTTGGGCTTGATGAGATCCATTGCATATTCCCCTTTATTTTTGTTCTAATGAATGGACCTTTAAGTACCTTTACGTGCTATTTAAGGTTAGGTTTGACTAGATCTAGACTCTAACTTTATGTGGTACGATAAAAATGAAAAATAAAATTGAAGAGCCCCGACTGGGGGATTTCTCATTGTAAGTCCCATAAATGTGGCTGCACGATAGCTAGACAGCTGGCAGCTGTCTGTTTCGAGGAGTTTTTAAACATTTTTTGTAAATTTCTCCTCGTACACAGACGGCTCGCTATTGTGCAGCCACCATTAGGGGACTTACAATGCAAATTCCCCCGTCGGGGCTCTTCAATTTTGTCTTTAATGAATAACAATTTTGAAAATTAACGCGACCAAAATGCAAATTTATATTCCCTCTTGGCAATAATTGCCCCAAAACGGAGAAAATTGAAGTTAAAAGGAACAAAAACAGTGACTTACCTCGGCTGTCGCGCAAATTCACTTCCCCTTTTTATCCGATCTTAAGTACGTAAACATATGGCCATTGAGTCCCCTGTACAGATCGCGCTAGAACTTCGGTCTCTGTATTTGGTGAGTGAAGCCAACGGAGTTCAGCTGAACAACCAGCAAAACAGAGACCGAAGCTTTTGGTCTACTGCCACGGGTGCACCATTTAAAACTTATTATATCTAGATTTTGATTGGGTGTGAACGCACCTCTGCCACATAACTCCCCCCTGAATCCTCGCCTGCTGTCGAGTGCCTCCACTTCATTTGACTTGTGTTCGCTAAGCCTATATGCTAAATAAGTTGAGAATATCCAATTTATCACTCACACTATTAATATGTGATTTAGCTCCTGTCCAATTCCAATGACTGTAACACAGAATTGGGATGGCCACATTGGATTTGTGTACATTAATTGCACACGCTGGTAATCGAGGATATCCCCGACCACACCGAGCAACAAAATTAATACAAAACCAAAGAAAAAGAAAAATTATGATTTTTAATATAGAATGTCATAAAGGTAAAACAATATAAAGAATTCTCTTAGCAAAATTACAGCCCTGTGTGGTCTGTGGATCATAAAAACGTGTATGGACAGGGTCGCGATCGCGATGGGTCGTTGTCTGGACCTCAGTCAGATACTTAGTTCTGCAGACACAGAAACACGGGTATGGGACTAGACTGGATTATGTACTGTCAAGTTTGTCGATCGTATCGACAGGGGTCCTGCCAGAAGATTCTCTTTTCTTGTAATTCAATTGATAATTACGCACCACAAATAATTCATCACCTTACATATAATATGAACGACATTTTGAAACGGTAAAATCCTCACTCACTTCTCCGGTGACCTTCACTTCTGCTAATTTCTTCGTTTCATTTCGAATCGTCGCGGCGAAAACATCAAACAAACTTTTCATTTTTATCATGACTTTGGGAGTGGGCGTGGCCTAATTAGTCAGCGAACCTCGTTCAAGACGATTTGTAAAATAAAAATCCTCTGACAATAGTCAGAGGAGCTCCGTGAGTTTCGTGAAATGCAATTTTTGATGATGAGCGGATCGTGACATCGCCCTGCCGTATTGTACTAGGCCGTACGCCTTCACAATTAGCCGCTGAGTGTACTGAACGCGAAGGTTCGGGAAAAGCCCCCCCCCCCGGTTGTGCCATTTGGGGGCGTTGTCGACACTGGTTACACTTCGTAATTCCGAAGGTTCGTAATTCCGAAACACGTAAATTGCCTATACCTCGATGTTCGTTAATCCGAAAACGAAAAAGGGTTCGTTAATCCGAACATTTGTGGCGTAATTCCGACGATTCGTTATTCCGAAGGTTCGATAATCCGAAAACGAAATAAGGTTCGTTGTTCCGAAGGTTCGTTAATCCGAAAACGAAATAAGGTTCGTTGTTCCGAAGGTTCGTTAATCCGAAAACGAAAAAAAGGTTCGTTATTCCGAAGGTTCGTTGATCCGAAAACGAAATAAGGTTCGTTTTTCCGAAGGTTCGTTAATCCGAAAACGAAATAAGGTTCGTTGATCCGAAAACGAAATAAGGTTCGTTTTTCCGAAGGTTCGTTAATCCGAAAACTAAATAAGGTTCGTTAATCCGAAAACAAAATAAGGTTCGTTTTTCCGAAGGTTCGTTAATCCGAAAACGAAATAAGGTTCGTTAATCCGAAAACAAAATAAGGTTCGTTAATCCGAAAACAAAATAAGGTTCGTTAATCCGAAAATGAAAACCGGGAAAGCAGAGGCAAGGGGAGGGGGGCGGGGGACACTGTTGCCGTTCAATTATCATATGAGGATGGGAAGGCAAGGGCGGCCGAACGAATTTTCGTTGGGGGTAAAGCCAAAAAATGAAACTCATACGTCAAAATTGGGACTGTGGTGATATTTTCACCTTAAGATTGTCATCTGCCTGAAGTCATTGTCTGTTTGATAGTGATTAAGTAGAGAATAACGTTTTTGAAGTGACTTCTTATTAAGGCAAAATGTATTTAGGCTTTATTTTTCGGGAGAGAGTATAATGAGCCAGGGACCTGGGAACGATTTTTTCAGTGGGGGTGCTGAAATCTCTCCTCAAAGGTGGAGGGGACACAATTGAGTTTTCCATAATTACACACACACACGTCTAAGGACATCACACCCCCCCCCACACACACATATATATATATATATATATCATATATGACAGTCACTTCTTAGCTTTCTTTTTATAAAAGAACATAGATATATAATTCAAAGCGCAAGATATTTTTTTGGGGGGGGGTTTCATGTATTTGGTCCTGAAAAAATTGAATATTTTGAGCAATGTTTGTGGTACTGAACAAGATGCATATATGTAAGAAATAATAACCGCGAAAGTGATCAATGCGAGCAGATATATTTTATATATGCTCTGGTCTGATCGAAAGGGAAGGACTATTTGCAGATACCCATTAAGACGATACATATCAATAACCAAATAATGCGAGCGCGAAGCGCGAGCTGAATATTTTGACATTCCGACCTAAATGCTGGACATCCTAAGCACTTTTCTAATTATGAACAGTATAGGTATTTAACTATACAATTGATGCGAGCGCGAAGCGCGAGCGGAAATAAAAACGAGATTTTCGACCTAAAAATAGGACATCTTAAGCACTTTTCTAATCATGAACAGGATATGCATATTACTATACAATTGATGCTAGCGCGAAGCGGAAACGAAATTGAGATTTCAGACCTATAATTGGGACATTCTATTCATGTTTTGTAAATCAAGAAAATCATGGGTACTTTGATATATTCTTACATTAATATTGTGAGCGCGAAGCGCGAGCAGAAAATGTTTGATATTCTGATCTATAGCTCCACACTGAATGTAATATGGTTTGAACAGATAAAGAAAATCAGACGAACATAAGAATAAAGATAAAGATCAAAATCCGACAAAGAATATCAAAGTTGTTGCATTTTAAATATTAGCATTACTCCGTGGAAACAGTTTTAAGCATGTCTTCTTTAATATTCAATGAGCAAACTGATGATGTCATATCCCCACTTGTTCTTTTGTATTATATTATATAAAATTAGGTTTATTTAATATTTTCCCTTCAAGAACCCAAAACAGTTGACAACTGATTTAGTATATTAGATATTCTTTGCTGCAACTCATTTCATTAAACGGGAGAGATATCATTCACACTGGTATGAAAAAAATGAAACGATTTTTATTCAATGTAATAACACAAGAAACATGATAGTGGGGATGTGACATCTTCAACCCACATAGGCAGAAATCCCAGAGGGGACAGGGGGCCTGTCCCCCTACCAAAAATAGTAGGGGACACAATTACTATTTTTAGTCTTTCATGGAGAAAAATACATCACTTCACAATCGAAATAATACCTTTTGGACTAAATGATCTTACATTTTGGGTGAAAAACTTTTTTTTTTTTTTGCTTGTCATATTTTCCAGGCCCTGGTCCCCCTACTTTTGGGGACAGATTTCTTCCCATGTCAACCCACCTATTAAATATTCATGACGACATGCATATCACCATTTTCATAAAATATTGCTAAACTTTTAGAATTAGATAACAGATATCAGATTTTCATAAAATTTTATATGATATAAATATTTTCAGCCCATAGTAGCCCCAAAACAAGCTGCGAATCTGAATAAACATGCGTGTTTAGAGTTAGACCTAGTATCTGGGCATTGTAAATACATTTTTTATTATAAAAATCAATAATGCGAGTGCGAAGCACGAGCAGAAAATATATTTTTTTAATTCCGATCTGAAAAAGGGTGAATTTAAACACTATTTAAGTTTTGTATCGGATAATTCTCATGTGGGGGGGGGGGGGAATCTACAAAACGTCGTTCATTTTCATTACATTTCTGTCCTTTGTAAAGTTATACCACTAGATTTTCACCCCCAGCACCCCCGCTTCCCAGGGCCATGGGGCAGGGTGAAAAAGACTGAAATTTGATTTCTAATGTCTGACTTGTAATTGCTTATTAAAAAAAAGGGCGGTCGGGTGCGCACACACTTGATTCGACATAAAACCTAGAAGTTTCAAGTCCAGTCACACCTATGTCCCTCCCTGCTATCGAGTAGTGCGTAAACTATGGTTATCACGTATCGCGCGCGACCACGTCTGTATCGGAGTGCCGAGCTTGAGTCGCGATATAGGAGGGATGTTATTGGAATATGTGAAAGACTATCTAAATGATTTGCGATTGTCGGATGTGATAATTATGTACATCATAACATATGATATATAAAAAAAAAACACAAAGGGAACCTGATTTCGTGGGGGTGCTGCCTATGGAAAATAATACACGCAGCACCCCCAGAAAAATTTCTAGGGGTGCTTCAGCACCCCCGCTTCCCAGGTCCCTGTAATGAGCGAGCGGCTTGGTAAAACAAATTCAAAGCTGAAGTTGTATAGCATTTTTTTTTGTTGTCAGTTATTCTTAAAATGGCATTATTGCGAGGTGTTGCGAGCGTGAATCACAAGCTAAACTTTAGGTTATTTCAATAAAAAATGAAAATTAGTTTTTAAAAATCCAAGCAGATTTCTGCTGTCATTAAAAAGATGTGCATCTAACTAAAGAATTAACACGAGCGCAAAACGCGAGCTTAAACATACTGACCAGAAAAGGAACCTGTTAAAGAAAGCATTTAGTGACCTCTTTAGGATGCATATTTCACCAATCGAATGAGAGTGCGAAGCGCAAGCTGAAATTTTTCAATATTCCAGCCTGAAAACTTAACTTAACTTGTATACTTTAAAAAGAGTATTTTATTTCGAAAAAACATGAAAAACGGCATATTTATTTTTGAAAAAGGAACTTTCCCATTTTGGAAAATATTAATTCCCCTGTTTTTTATTCCATTTTTGATGCCCCCTGCCTCCCTCCCGGCGGATCCAACTTTCGTCAAATAGAGGGGGGGGGGGGGGGGGTTTAGCCATATTTTCCTTGATCGGCAGTTTAAAGTTGATTTTTGTTTGTTTCTTTGAAAGGGTAGTCCTAACAGTCAATAATTAGCTTTATCCTTATAAAATAAAGTAAATATGTAATAACATGATAAACCCTTTTTAAATAATGCGAGCGCGAGCTATATTTTTGTTAATATGATGGGCAATATGTTTGTGATCTTCAAAGCGAGATGCCTATGTAACTAAATTTAGATAATAACTGCTAGCAAGAAGCGCGAACAGAATTTTTAAATATATAAGCTCTGACCTGATCTAAAGGGGACATTTTAAGAACTTTTTGCAGTTAGCCATGAAGACGATGCGTGTTTTAGCCAATGGCGGCGGAACGTATTTTTTTTTTTTTTTTTGGGGGGGGGCAAAGTAAAAAAAAAGGGGCCAATAGGGGAATTTGGTGCAAACGGATATTTTCACCATTAGATTATCATCTGTGTAAAGAGGTTGTGTGTTTTTTTAGTAACTAAATTGAGCACAATTTTTTAAGTGATCACTAAACATGCTAAAGTTATATATTTACGTTTCATTTCTGCGAGCGTAGAGAGCAAGCGGTTTGGGGGAAAAAGTCAAATCTGAAGATGTAAAATTCACCTTTTTGCAATACTGTTAAAAGGGCATCCTTGTGAGATGTTGCGAGCGAATCACGTGCTCAAACTTTTGGAAATTTCATGTGGGCCTAGAATGATAATATTGATATAGATATCATTTACCCAGGGAAGCCACTTCAGTTCTAAAAACTATTCTCCCAGATATTATTATTTTTTTTTTACAAGAATGCTATAGAATGTCCAGTTTTCAGGTTGGAAAATCGGAAAAATTTGGCTCACGTTTCTCGCTCGCATCAAGTATTGTTTATTGAGGAACTCATTCTATTCCTGGTTACAAAAAAGAAGTATGAAATGTCCAGTTTTCAGGTTGAAATATCACAATTTTAAGCTTGCGGTTCGCGCTCTCATTATTTAGTTCGTGAGATATACATTCTATTCATGAGTCACTAAATGCAGTCCTTAAAAGATTACTTTCTGAAGCCTGTTGCATAAAACTTTTTACCTGAGAAAACTCTGGTAAAAACTGAAAACCAAGGTTAGTCTGATTTCCGCCAATTACTTTAGCACAGGGCAAAAACTCCTGTAAAAACAACCTGAGTTTTCTCAGGTAAAAAGTTTCATGCAACGGGCCCCAGGTCAGTATATAAACAAATTACAACTCGCCCTCGCATTAATTCTTTAGAAAGATACACATCTTTCTCACGATTACAAAAAATGTTCCGAATGCTCACTTCACGTCTTGTTACATGAAATGTCTACTAGTTTCAGCTTGCGATTCGCGCTTTCAACATCTCACAAGGATCATTATTAGTATTATTTTTATTACCAGCAGAAGCTGTTATTAAAAATGACATCCCCTCCAATACAAATCCTATTATCTAGAGGTTGCTCGCACGCTTCCAACACACTTGATCCCCTGCATCTTTAATTAAACCATTTGCTTATAGGCAGCAATTGCTCAGATAAAATCGAAATTAGCCTATGCTTGATCAGGGCGCCATTCTTAATGAAATACATGCTTTGGCCCCAACACACATCATCGATCGTTATTACTATCATTGCATAATATCGTGTAATCTTGTAATGACAACATCGTTTTTGTTACCAAAATGAATTATTTTCATTTTCGGAAATACGAACCTTATTTAATTTTCGGATTAACGAACCTTATTTCGTTTTCGGATTAACGAACCTTATTTAATTTTCGGATTAACGAACCTTATTTCGTTTTCGGATTAACGAACCTTATTTCGTTTTCGGATTAACGAACCTTCGGAATTACGAACCTTATTTCGTTTTCGGATTAACGAACCTTCGGAATTACGAACCTTATTTCGTTTTCGGATTGACGAACCTTCGGAATGACGAACCTTCGGAATTACGAACCTTCGGAAATACGAACCTTCGGAATAACCGAACCTTCGGAATTACGAAGCTTCGGAATTACGAATGTATGCGGTCAACACTGACGCGCCCTAACGCTCCCAACGCACCCTTTCGGCCAAACCGGGGGGGGGGGGCTTTGGACGAATCTTCGCGTTTGCGTTGACGCACCCTAACGCGACAGCACCCACCCTTTCGACATAAGCCATTTCGTGAGACATATCTCCATTTTTCAGTGTCACTTTTCCTTGAGCTTTTAGTATGATGTAGCTCAGATCCTAAACTTTTGGTAGCGTTCCTTAATTTTTTGATCAGATGCCGGAATCATGCCCGTTTTTCACTTGCAAAATTGGAATTGTAATTCTCAAAATTGCTTACGTGTAATCTCTATGGGGAATATCGTGGCTCAATGGATAACGCATTTGACTTGCTTTCTCGAGGGCGGAGGTTCGAGTCCTGGGGTAGACAACATGATTTTTTTCCAATTTTTTTTCTTTTTACCACCTCATACATGATCCTTTATGATGATTTAATGGTATAAAAGTTAAAATTTAGCAAGATAAAACAGATTATAATTACTTTTTGCATAATACATGTATTGTCATACATTAAACAGACCCTTTTCACAGTGCTTTATCATCTCCCGTCTTTCACAAGTATTCCATCGATAATGAGCATTCCGTTTCATCATGAAGATCATATTAATCTGCATGAACATAGTCATAGTAATCATGATGGCGAGAATAAAGAAAGACCACCTAATTCGTCCGTTTGACGAATTAAAATCTAGTTTATTTATTCTTATCACCTATGTTTGTCGCCAATTTTCTCCGAATTGGCTGAATCAATTTTGCTGATTTTTTCGTCATATATAGAATCTATCATAGAAACGGCATACTAAGCTTTTCAAGGTCATATAGTCATGATGACGTCATCTATGCGCCATTTTGTAAAATTTTTCATTTGATCATATCTTCATTATCAATTATAAAAAATTAACAATATTAACATGACATTAACTTCAGGTCAAGTGTCAACTGTCAATGTCATCAAAGTTCATGTAAATGTCAGGACGCGCACGTACGCGTGCGTCAAAGGTAAAAAAATGCTCCAAATGGCCTATAAAGATTTTTGGGTACGTTTCAGGTAATTTTAAGCATTTCAAAAATTTACGCGCGCGCACGTTTCCGCGCGTAACGCCTTAACGCAAAGAAGTTAAATTTACATATCGGTGCCTTTGCATTGCAGTTCCAACTTTTTCAATTCTATAACACGCATTCATTCGTATTTATTTATTATCATTGTTAGTACTGTTCCTTTTAAAAATTATTGTTATTACAATCATTTGTCTTTTTGTTCTTTTCTTTTCTCTCTCTCTCTCTTCCCCTTTTGTTTTTCCTTCTTTTCCTATTTTGTCTATCCTCCTACTCTCAACAATTGATTTAGAGATACATCATTCCTTTTACTTTTACGTCTCTAAAGTAATTTCATGTAGTATTTATTCCATTACTCTGTAACATGTGATTGTATATATTTGTAAATACTTTGTAAATATAATTGAAATGATTTTGAATATGTTATGTTCTATATGATAATGTACCCAATACCCGAATTAGGCTGACAATGGTAAATAAATCATTGTCATTGTCATTGTCAGAAACAACGTCTTTTTTTTCATCATTGCATTCATAATAAAATTTTGAGCAATTTGATACCTTGATCAACTTTCTACGACCTTCAATAACGAAATTAACACCCGTTAAAGTTTGCAGCACGTGTGCGCGCGAGCTCTCACTATAGGCCATATATGTGCCTATTGAAAATTCACTGTAGCTCTTTAAATAGTCCGTTGACCCCAATTTTTTTTCATATATCGATAGAGTATGAGTTATAGATTTGATTTCATGTCACGATTGTCCCTCAATTTGATCAAGACGTCATCAAAATGGCATCGGAAGCCAAAATATCCGTTTATCTTTTTATGACGTCATAATAATTATGCAAATTAGGCTCTAACTTTTCAATTTTCGCCAAATTTTCGATATGATGTAGCTTAGGTCATACTCTTCATCAGTTGTTGCCTTTATTCCTTATTTTAATAAACGGATCATCCTGAAAAATTGCAAATAATAAAGGCATGTCATTTTTCCTCGTTTTGCGTGTAATCTCTATTGGACATGACTTTTTCTCAAAACTAGATTCGACATTCCTCTCTTTCGTGAGCCATATCTCCATTTTTTCTTGTCAGGCAAAATATATGAGATACCATATTTGCCTTCAATTTGATGTAGGAAAGAATTGACCACCCCTTGTACACTTTCAGAACCAGTTTGTTGAATCAGTTGGTAGAATGTACCTCTCACAACCAGGTGTGTGGGGGGGGGGGGTATTTGCTACCACCCTGTTTGGCGTTCAACATTTAGAGGATAGAGCCTCATCGATCTGGAGCTGCACAGTGGCTGTCGAGCTCACGATAAATTGGGTAAAAAGAATTTTCGGAATATTTCTATACTCAGATTTCTATTACAAACAATAAAATATTATCTTAATCACAATCCCTGATTGAGAACTCTGGGATTGTATGGGGAATCTTTATCATTGGAACACACAGTAGATTATTAAATGTCATAAACATTTCCAAGGAGAAGCTGATATCATTGTGGCAAGTGTGGTAGAAACTGATGGACAATAGCAGCAATTCTTAAGGGTTCACCACCCTCAGGCCTTGGTTTGAGATCTCACGACTGTCTGAGCATCCAAAGACCACTCCATAAACCACAACTAAAAGTTACTTCTGTCATTGCTTTATAAGCCAATAATAGAGTAGATATATACCTCAGATGCCACAAAATTATCAAGAATATTACTAGGTCTACATTCTACACAAGTGACCGCAACTTTGTAAGTAACCCAAGTTTGGCAAGTTTAACCATTATGCCTGTATGATTTGCCTGGTATGATTTTGACAACCTCATCCATCACCACTATTTCCTCCTTCCTATGTTCTTCTGAAATGATTTTTATTTTTTTTACTGCACATCAACTTGAACACCTCAATATCACTTATTGCTGTGGACTTGGAACATATTTCAAATAATGAAATGCAAAAGCAAAGAAATAGTCTTCTCCCTACTGGGAAGGTGGGGAAGGGCTAGTGTTAGATTGTCATAAGTCCCGGTTATGAGTGGGGGCCCTGAATTTGGTGCATTGAAAGAAGGCCTGGCGGCCCCGTCCCCCACCACGAGGATTCCTATGACTTTCCCAGCGGCCCCTTTCATTCCTTGCGTCGCTACCAGAGGGAGGGAAGAATCAGGGGGATGACCCTAGTCTAGGGCCTGGTGGACTAGGTCTACTCGAGCAGAGCTTATAAAAAGTCTTGTCAGCTGTGCCGCTGGCTGAAAAAGGCTTGTCCAATACTTCTTGAAAGTGTCCATGAAACAAGTCCTTACCTTCGCAAGGAAGCTTATTGAGAATGAGAAGTCTAGCTCAGTAGCTGCCCCTTTCTCAATCATCTTGAGAGCATCTAGTCTTTAGCCCTCCTTGCCCTTGTGCATAGCAGTGTTGATCTTGCTGCTTGCTCATACTGGAGATCAGCGATTTTTGTGACTCTAGCAATAAGTTCTTGTCATTTGTAAAGACTCAGTCCAAGCCGCTCAGCCTCACTTCGAGCGGATAACAGACACCCCTACATCGCGAATATCATACCGCCCCGGACGGCCGCGTCCAGCGCTGCAAGCTGATAGTCGGCTGAGTTGTAACCAGTGCCGCGGAGAGGGTTACGGCCCGATCTAGTCTTCCTCGCTCCCGTATCCCCGACGCGGAATTCACGTATGTTCATCACCCATAGGTTATGTATCAACCCAGCGGAGTTCGCCATTAAAGGTCTTTGCACAGTTTTAACGTTGGTGTCGTGATACTTTTCAATAAAGAAAATGTGTGTCGTACCCATGACAACATGTATTGTTGCTGGAATTTCCAGGAATTTAAAATGGATATGGTGTGATCAAACAATGAAAATTTATAACCCATATGTCAATGGTCATATCAAGACAGAATATCGTGCACAAATAAAGGCAGATCAGCCTAATTTCATATCATTGTCTAATACGTAATAGATCGAGTGTGGGGGTGGGGGTAAAAAAATTCAACATTTTATTCTCTTTATTCTACCAAGTTCTCAATTTTTTGATACTTTCTTTCTATAGTATGTCATTTTGTTGTTATTTCTTTGTATATTTCTGTTGAGTTTGACAACTCTCCGGTTTTTTTTTATGTGTAAGCTAGATGAATAGTCAGTGGATCTTAGGGCATATGGCAATTGAAATCACGTACGTCAAGTGGCGTTATCATCTGATCGGGGGGGGGGGGGGGGTGAGAGCAATATACAAGTATCGAGCTGCAATAAAAAAAATGGTGCCCCCCCCCCCTCCAAAAGAGCTGTTAGTAGACGGGGATAGCCAGTATAAATCGTGTGTGAAGGGGGTGGCGGTCAAAGCAATATATTGAGTTAAAAATTCAACCCGTCAAGAGCTATCAATAGACAAGGGCGGATCCAGCCTTTGCCAGTGGGGGAGGTGATTTTTTTTCAGCCAAATTTTCCCGATAGTCTTATGTCATTTCTAAGCTTTATATGTATAATAATCTTTATTTAAGTAGTGCGAGTGCAAAGAGCGAGCTTTTTTTCCCAAGTATTTGTCCTAAAATTTAAATATTCTGGGCAATGTTTGTGATCCTCAATGTGTATCCACCAACTAAATAATTACTGCCAGCGCGAAGCGCGAACAGACAATTTATCTTATCAAAAAGGGATTAAAATATTTGATATTCCGATCTGTAAAAGGGACAATTTAGGCTCTGGATTTCAAGCACTTTGTGGGAAAATTGTTATAAGTGGATATGGATCACAGTCAGAAATAAGCTGATATGTTTCAATATATTCCTTTGAGCTTTGACATATAGCACCGGGACATCCTTAGAACATTATGTCATCAAATGAAAATGATGACTATGTTCATATTTCTCTTCCAAAGCGCGAAATAGAACTTGTCAATATTCCATTTAAAAAAAATGACATAGTGATTATTAAATTGACATCTTATCTATTAATGTAATAAGCCTATAATGAGCCCGTGAAAATCTTTTAGTATTATGGCTTGAAAACTGGACATTAAAACACTTTTGCAATTATGATGCACGATTTAATATATTAAGAGGAAAGGATTAAGACAAAGTAATTTTACAGCTGTAACTGTAGTAAAGTATATTCATTTGCGAAAAAAGGTAATAGTGTTTAGCTTAAAACCGTTCCGGGGACATTCATAATGTAGTTTATATTCAAAGAAGTAAATTGTGTCAGGAACTCGTTGGCTGCAGTAAATAAATAGTTTTTAAATGGATAACCGTTATTAATAAAGTATCATATCCAATTTTAGTCGAAGTGCCGGAATCGAGCTCTTTGGTATTAACACCGCCCCCTTGCAAACCAATTATGTACATTGAAGACTAAACGCTGACTAAACAAAAGAAAAATATAAACTGATTGAAATTGCCATTGCATACAATGACATACATGCAGTATTTTGTTTCTTTTACACAAAGAAAACTCAGACTATGCAGAAGCGGATCTAGAGGGGGGGGTGGGGTTGCAACCCCCCCCCCAAAAAAAAAATCCGCGGACCATTTTTTAAATTTTTTTTTTTTAACTTGTAATTTTATTTTATTCTATTTCTATGTATTCATTTGACCTCTATACCAAAAATAGTGGAGTTTTAGATGCAAGAAAACGCCATTTTCACACACAGATTTTCAAAAATTTTCTCTACTGTGGGAGGGGGACACCCCCTCCCACACCCTCCCCCCTCGCTCAGTCCGCTCGCTTGGACTAGGTCGCTTCGCTCCCTCGCATACCACCCAACCCCCCCCCCCTTTATAAAAAGCTGGATCCGCCCCTGCTATGACACCCATCATGATTTTTGCTTACAATATGATTATATTTACATCACAATTGAGATAATTATAGAAACCCCACGCACACATATGCGCTATGTATACAGTCAATGTGAATATGTTACATAATGCAATCTTGACTTAAATTTGCCTTTTGGTAATTCAGGAAAGAAATAATAATTCTCGAAAATGAAATCATTCATGTGTCAGGTTTATTCCGAGCATTTTCCAAAATCGTTTAGCCATCAATTTTCACAGATTAAGTGTCAAAATTAAGCATTAAAGTGCAAAGTGATCATTACAAGGGAAAAGGTACGTAGAAAATATCACCTTACACCAGTATGGGACTAGATATCCGTCCCCGCAGACACGGCGATCAGCCAGTGTGCGCACGCTAAAATTTATCATTCTGCGGCTCGCGTGCTAGGAAAGAACTGGATTTTTCTCTCAATTACGAAACTCATCGTGGAAAAGGTTATCCAACATGCATTGATATACTCGTAAAATTTAGCGTCATGTATCATTTACACACAAAAAATAGAATATAACCCTTCTTTTGGAGAACTATTAGTAAGTTGTTCGAATCTAACTATTTTCTTTTGAAAATATAAAAAAAAATTACCTGATTTCAAATGCCTATCTTTTCCTTAAAAAAAAATGGAGCACAAAATCCTCCGCCGTTATCATTTATGAAAAATTCTAAAAAATGTACCAAGATGCTTTTAAAGAAAATGAAATTTAAGGGGATTCGAAAATAAGGATTTTGCAATGTTATATCAAATTTCTGTTACGTTTTCATCAATTTTGGGATTGCACCGAAATGACTGATAATTCGAAGTCTACCCACACAGTGCTTGTAAATTTGGTATATGTTGGTACACTGATAGTTAACGTAAATGATAAACATTCATAGCCTCACTAAAATTTAACGATTCCATTGTTTTTATGATTTTAATGTCTCAGACATTTTAGAGAGTGAAAAAAGTGATGCTCACGAACGTCTCTAACCATACGGCTAAGCGAGGAGACCTTTCAACGGCGCGCTCCACTGATTTGAGGCCGTGAACATACGTGGGAAAGCAATGTCCGGGACCGAAGGGATGCACAAAAAATCCTCGTAAGTCTTGAGCGGCAAACCGATAATCCTTCGAGACTTCTTTACTGATAGGTTTAAGACGAGAGTGTTGCTTATCTAGGTGCGGACGTCCCGAAAGTAGGATTTATACGGAGCGTCCATCTTGATTGCAGACGGACGAGTTCAGGCGGAAGATTGACTTCTCTCGCTCATTCGCCACTGGTACTGTCTTCGGCCCGAAGTTGAGGGCAGTATTTAGAATGCCTATTCCCACTAGTCGGAGTATCGCGTTTGAGTAAACCAGAACTCTCTCGTACCCCTAATGGTGATTCTCCTCGATCGAATCCCAAAATAGCTGGGCAGCTTGCAGGGAATGCAAGGAGCTGCTATAAGAATTTGATGGGGAGAAATCGCACCTAATCTCTTCTGATGAATCGGGTCGGTGGTAATCGAATTCCGAATCAGATTCTCCCACGATATCTACGGCTAGTACAAGGCGAGTTATCATTAGCCCCAACTCCGCGATCGGAACGAGGCGATCAAGGCCTCTCTCTACGTCTAGAATGAGACGAGTTTTCATTAGCCCGTTGTCTCGGGCGGCTTAGTCTACTACTGCCGGGCTGGCGGTAAGCAAGTCCAAAGGGTCGGGGTCGGAATGGGTCGATTGCAGCGCCCGCTAGGGGAGGATCGCCTGCAAGGCTTCCAAGATCCAACTACTACAACTGTAGAAATTATAATTTCTTTTTATTTTTTTATTCATTTTATTTATTTTATTTTTATCTTTTTAAACCGCATGTACGTAGAATAGATCTTAATTCCACAGCACTATATAAACTCCTGCACAATTCAACAAGTACGATGATACACCAACCTGGTGGAACGTACTATAGATAACGGATGATGCTGACCCGTCTCGGCGGGGTCTGGCAATGAATGGACTGACCGTCACAATCCCGGGCCAGTCGGATCTTCTTATGAAAAACAGGGGTTCTAGTGGGTCGTTAATTCGAGCCTGATTGTCATTAGAGCACGAGTGGTCATCGCGAGGCCTCTTCTTTCCCGCCCTACTCTTTGCTGAGGAGCTGCCCCAATCGGAAGGAGTGTAAACAGCCTCTTCCGATTTATCCGTACCCTTGTCTACCTCCCGCCTAAGGGGCTGGGTGTCTGATTGTGTAGTGACATTAGCCGGCGTTGTCTTGGCCGGGTAATGTTAGACTTCTTGTTACTCGGCTTTATCTTGGCCGCCTTATCATCATGCTGTTATTATTTCTAGGTTTTGTCTTGACCGAGATAATGGCCCTCGGCTTTGTCTTAACCGAGTTAATCTCCCTTTTATTGAGATCTTTTGGGTTGGGGGAGGCTTGGGAATTAATGTTTATGTCAGTTATATCTTAGGACATCGTGATTCATAAAAAAAAGTTGCGCGGTGGCTAAACGTTTCGAGTGTACTCAACGACGTCGCGGTAACGAAAGATGAGGCTTATATGTGGCGAGCCGGTTTTATGGGTCTCGTCCCGTGACGGGTTTCCCAGGCTACCTGATTGCAGTTAGCCTCTTTCGGGGAGTTTTTTTACCGGTGGCTATTCGAGTCAGGGTAACGAATAGCAATTTGATGAGATGGTATAGGTAAGTATAGCGCAGTGTAGTAAATATGACGAATCAAGTTTCATTGTTATGTTATTTGGCCTTCTTAAACTATCGAATGAACTCAAAATATTGAGCTTTACTATATTTCTATACCTTTAATCATTGATAATCATAAATATTGGCATAAATTCGTATTTTCAAGGTTGTTAAATAGGGCCTAGGACTATAAAGTCTAAAGGAAACATGAAAAATATCTATTATCTATAGATATCCTAGCTGAAAAAAGTTTTGAGGAAATCTAAATTTCGGAAAAAGTTAAATTTTGTAGTATAAAATAAATGGTTAGTCGTGCACCTATATAATGTCGGCAAGTTGGCAATTGCCTATATATCTAATTTCATTAAAAATTCATAACATTCTTATTAGTTGTCCGATTTCCCTCACAGTGACTTTTAGTTCTGTCAATCTGATTTTTCTTGTCCTGTTGAAAAAAGTTATTTTGGGGTAGGCCCTATAGACTTTCCTTTTAAAAAAGAATTGAGAAAGAAAAAAGAAAGAAAGAAGAGAGAGGTATAGAGAGAAGATCTTATCTGCCAAATAAAAATAATGATGATAATAATAATGATAGTAATAGTAATAATGATGATGATATAATGAAAATAACAATAATGATAATGATAATAGTAATAATGATATTAATGATAACTAGAATTTAATTCGTCATGCGGACGAATTAGGTGGTCTGTCATAATTTTTCATTCAGAGTCGGCTAATGTATAAAATGAATCATTTAGATATGATTGATAATCTTGATTCTAGACATCCTAAGAATAAATTTTGACCATTGCTCAATGTGATTATTAATGTGGTGATGACAATCGTCAGACATACATATTCAAACAGATATATAGAAGATAGATCATGACTATATATTGATGGATGGCGCGATGGATGGATCAAGTGATGGATTGAGAGATAAATGATAGGTGGTTATATTAATAAAACATCGATAGACAGACATATAGATAGATTGATAGATAGAGACAGATATATTGATATAGATAGATAAACATATTCAAATAGATATATATATAATAGAAATAGACAGACAGATAGATAGATAGCCAGACAGACAGACATACATATAGAAAGATAGATAGACAGGCAGATAGATAGATGGATATATAGAAAGATAGATATACATATCTAAACAGATTGATATATCATATTAGACAGAGAGAGATAGATAGACAGATACATATGCAAAGTAGGTAGAAAGACAGATAGACAAATATATGGATAGATAGAGTGAGAGAGAGAGACATATTCAAACAGGTAGATATATATTTGACAGAGAGATAGACATAGGTAGATAGATAGACAGACAGATGGATGGATTGATAGATAGAAATATAGATTTATAACAGATAGCAGATGGACGGATATGATTAGATAGATATATGAAAAAAAGTGATTATAATCTGTTTTATTTTGCAATATTTTAGCTATTAATTATTAGAATTGTTATAATTGATCGTGCGCAAGACATTAAAAAAAAAAATCATGTTCACCCGCGGACTCAAACCCCTGCCCGCATGATTGAATGAGTTGCAAGTCTGACGCCTAACCGATTGAGCTAGAATATTTCCCATAGACTTTACACGTAAGCAATTTTGAGAATTACAATTCCAATTTTGCAAGTGAAATACGGGCATGATCCCGGCATCTGATCAAAAAATGAAGAGCGCACTAGCGAAAGCTTAGAATCTCAGCTACAACATACTAAAAGCGTAAAGAAAACTGACAAGAAAAAAATGGAGATATGGCTCACGAAATAGAGGAATGTCGAATCTAGTTTTGAGAAAAGGTCATGTCCCATAGAGATTACACGCAAAATACATGTGATATGAAAAAAGTAATTATAATCTGTTTTATCTTGCTAAATTTAAACTTTTATACCTTTTAATTATCATAAAGGATCATGTAAGAAGTGGCAAAAAGAAAAAAAAAATGAAAAAAAAATCATCTTGTTCACCCACGGACTCGAACCCGCGCCCTTTAGAAAGCAGTCAAAGCCACGATATTCCCCATAGAGAATACACGTAAGCAATTTTGAGAATTACAAGTCCAATTTTGCAAGTGAAATACGGGCATGATCCCGGCATCTGATCAAAAAATGAAGGGCACACTTGCGAAAGCTTAGAATCTCAGCTACAACATACTAAAAGCTTAAAGAAAACTGACGAGAAAAAATGGAGATATGGCTCACGAAATAGAGGAATGTCGAATCTAGTTTTGAGAAAAGGTCATGTCCCATAGAGATTACACGCAAAATACATGTGATATGAAAAAAGTAATTATAATCTGTTTTATCTTGCTAAATTTAAATTTTTATACCTTTTAATTATCATAAAGGATCATGTAAGAAGTGGCAAAAAGAAAAAAAATGAAAAAAAATCATCTTGTTCACCCCAGGACTCGAACCCGCGCCCTTTAGAAAGCAGTCAAAGCCACGATATTCCCCATAGAGAATACACGTAAGCAATTTTGAGAATTACAAGTCCAATTTTGCAAGTGAAATACAGGCATGATCCCGGCATCTGATCAAAAAATGAAGGGCACATTTGCGAAAGCTTAGAATCTCAGCTACAACATACTAAGAGCTTAAAGAAAACTGACAGGAAAAAATGGAGATATGGCTCACGAAATAGAGGAATGTCGAATCTAGTTTTGAGAAAAAGTCATGTCCCATAGAGATTACACGCAAAATGAGGAAAAATGACATGCCTCTTTTCATCGCTGTTTTACGCAATGATGCGTTTCTCAAAAATAATTTTTATGTTAATTAAAGAGAAAGAGTACATTCAGAACTACAACTTATCAAAATCTGGGCGAAAAACGATCTATATTCGAGAAGTTACAACCAAATTCGCATAAATTTGATGACGTCATTTTTTAAAAAATGAAATTTTTAGTTTAGGCGCCATTTTGATGAGGTCATGATATAATTTAGGGACAATGGTGACATGAAATCAAATCTACAACTCATATTCTATCGATATGTGAAAAAAAATTGGGGGTCAATGAACTATTTAAAGAGCTACAGTGAATTTTCAATAGGCATGTTTTTGCCCATATATGGCCTATAGTGAGAGCTCGCGCGCACACGTGCTGCAAACTTTAACGGGTGTTAATTTCGTTATTAATGGTCGTAGAAGGTTGATCAAGGTATCAAATTGTTAAGAATTTTATTATCAATGCAATGATGTAAAAAAACGGTGATTTCGCGTTGCGTTAAGGCGTTACGCGCGGAAACGCGCGTGCATGCGTGCGTGCGCGCAAAATTTTGAAATGCTTAAAATGACCTGAAACGTACTCTAATTTGGTCAAAAAGTGATTTTGAGCATTTTGAAATTTTGACGCGCGCATACGCACGCGTCGTGACCTCCAGGTGACCTTTGATGACATGACCTGATGATTCTTGACCTGAAGTTGATGTGATATTAATTTGATTGATTTTTGATAATTGATAATGGAGATATGATTGATATTGTGATTTTACAAAATGGCGCCTAGATGACGTCATCATGACTCGATGACCTTGAAAAGCTTATTTTGACGTGTCAATGACAGATCCTATAAATGACATGAAATTCAATGAAATTGACCAAGTCCATTTTGAGATAACTTGGCGACAAAAAAATCGTTAAAAATAAATAAAGAAAGAAAGAAGAAAATTCTGACGAAATTAAGAGGTGATCTGTCAACGACAGACCACCTAAATAGCTAGAGAAAAACAAAAGTATCAAGGTGTGCATATCAATAAATAGGCCTATACAGACAAAATTCATCGACAAAATGTGCCTATAATTTAATGACAACAAAATAAAGGTCTTTTGAGTTGAGCAAAAAGCAAGAGAGCAATGCGGAGACCACTGTCGCCCCAAAACAGAAAGGAGAATCACCTAGAGAGAGCGAGAGCCAGGTGAGTGCTGAAGAATCAGAGAAGTGAAAATTTTAGACGAAGAAAAGAAATCTAGTCTAGCTGCAGCTAAGAACCCTATATTGTTTCATGCATCTGAATGTCTGGAGGTGCAATAACTACGAACAAAATGCTCATACGATTCCTACACACCTGTCATGATTGTAGAATTGATATGAAATACAAGCGGATAAGGTCCTAACAAACTAAACTCTTTAAAAAAGCTATACATTGACTAAGTTATTGTGAACGAAATCAAGATGTCACAGTGCACGACGATTCGAAACGTGTGTGGTCAACGTGTTAGACTCTTGCGCGAGCCGTTTCTGTGGGGTTTTTTCAATATTTTGGCGGAGCAGTGGTGTAAATAAAAAATACGCTGCCGGGATCATGCTTTTACCTTTGACGCGCGTACGCGCGCGTCAAAGGTAAAAAATCCTCCAAATTGCCTATAAAAATTGTTGGGTACGTTTCAGGTCATTTTAAGCATTTTAAAAATTTGCACGCGCGCACGTATGCGCGCGTTTTTTCGCGCGTAACTCTTTAACGCAAAGCAGAAACAACGTTTCTTTTATATCATTGCATTGATGATAAATTTTTGAGCAATTTGATACCTTGATCAACCTTCTACGACCATTGATATTGAAATTAACACCCGTTTAAGTTTGCAGCACGTGCGCGCGCGAGTTCTCACTATAGGCCAATAATGGACAAAAATATGCCTATTGCAAATTCACTGTAGCTCTTTAAATAGTCCGTTGACCCCAAACCTTTTTTTCATAAATCGATAGAGTATGAGTTTTAGATTCCATTTCATATCACCATCGTCCCTCAATTTGATCATGACGTCATCAAAATGGCGTCGCAAATCAAAATATCAATTTCTTTGTTATGACGTCATAATAAATATGCAAATTAGGCTCTAACTCCGTGAATATTAGTCAATTTTCGCCCAATTTTCGATATGATATAGCTTAGATCTTACTCTTCATGAATTTTTGTCTTTAGCTCTCATTTTGATAAACGGATCATCCTGAAAAATTGCAAATAATAAAGGCATGTCATTTTTCCTCATTTTGCGTGTAATCTTTATAGGACATGACTTTTTCTCAAAACTAGATTCGACATTCCTCTATATCGTGGGCCATATCTCAATTTCTTCTTGTCAGTTTTCCCTGAGCTTTTAGTATGTTGTAGCTGAGATTCTGAGCTTTCGCTAACGTGCCCTTTATTCTTATATCAGATGCTGAGATCATGCCCGTTTTTCGCTTGCAAAATTGGATTTGTAATTCTCAAAATTGCTTACGTGTAATCTCTATGGGGAATATCGTGGATTAATGGATAACGCACTCGACTTGCGTTCTCGGGGGCGCAGGTTCGAATCCGGGGGTGAACAAGATGATTTTTTTTTCATTTTTTTTCTTTTTACCACCTTTTACATGATCCTTTATGATAATTAAAAGGTATAAAATTTAAATTTAGCAAGATAAAATAGATTATAATTGCTTTTTTCATATCAAATGTATTTTGCGTGTAATCTCTATGTGACATGACTTTTTCTGAAAACTAGATTCGATATTCCTCTTTTTCGTGGGCAATATCTCCATTTTTTTCTTGTCAGTTCTCCCTGAGCTTTTGGTATGTTGCAGCTGAGATTCTAATCTTTCGCTAATTTTCCCTCCATTTTTGACCAGATGCCGGATCATGCCCGTATTTCGCTTACAAAATTGGATTTGTAATTCTCTAATTTGCTTACGTGTCTACTCTATTGGGAATATCGTGGCTCAATGGACAACGCATTTGACTTTGGCTTTCTCGTGGGCGCATGTTCGAGTCCTGAGGTAAACAAGATTATCTTTTCCCATTTTTTTTCTTCTTTTTACCACCTCGTACATGATCCTTTATGATAATTTAATGGTATAAAAGTTAAGAATTTAGCAAGATAAAACAGTTTATAATTACTTTTTTTTCATATTACATGTATTGCCATACATCAAAGAGAGCCTTTTCACAGTGCTTTATCATCTCCCGTCTTTCACAAGTATTCCATCAATAATGAACATTTCGTTGCCATCATGATGATCATATTGATCTCCATGAACATGGTAATAGTGAACATGATGGCGAGAATAAAGACAGACCACCTAATTCATCCGCATGACGAATTAAAATCTATTTTTTTACTATCTTGCGCACGATCAATTATAACAATTCTAATAAATAATAGCTAAAACATTGCAAAATAAAACAGATTATAAGAACTTTTTTCATATTATATCTATCTAATCATATCCGTCCATCCGCTATCTGTTATAAATCTATCTATATTTCTTTCAATCTATCTATCTATCTATATATTTATCCATCTGTCTGTCTATCTATCTACCAACATGACATATATGTCTATCTCTCTGTCAAATATATATATACCTGTTTGAATATGTCTCTCTCTCTCACTCACTCACTCTATCTATCTATCTATCTATCCATTTATATGTCTATCTGTCTATCTACCTACATTGTATATGTATCTGTCTATCTATCTCTCTCTGTCTAATATAATATATCTATCTGTTTAGATATGTATATCTATCTATCTTTCTATATATCCATCCATCTATCTGCCTGTCTATCTATCTATCTATCTAACTAACTATCTATCTATCTATCTATCTATCTATTTCTCTTATATATATCTATTTGAATATGCCTATCTTTCTATATCAATCTATCTATCTATCTATCTATCTTCTATAAATATAACCACCTATCATTTATCTCTCAATCCGTCACTTGATCCATCCATCGCGCCATCCATCTATATATATAATCATCTATCTTGTATATATCTGTTTGAATATGTATGTCTGACGATTGTCATCACCACATTGATAATCACATTTTGCAATGGTCAAAATTTATTCTTATGTCTACGAATAAGATTCTCAATCATATCTAAATGATTCATTTCGTACATTAGCCTACACTGAATAAAAAATCATGACAAACCACCTAATTCGTCCTCATGACGAATTAAAATCTAGCTTTTGTTTTGTTTTTCCTTCTTAAATGTGCATTTTGCAATATTTGTGGGGCAAGGCTCGATTAGCACTTGTGCTATTTTCGGGTTCCATTTGCCATCGTATTTTTCATACATGTGTAACTGTTATGCAATCTGTTTTATAACCTTAAAGCATGTGAATATTGTTGGTAAAAACTAATAAATCAAATCAAAATAAATCCAAAACTTAAAATTGCTTGGGTAACATTTGTGTTTTCAAGAGTGGTGACAAATGTGAATTATCCACTTACCAATCTACATCTGTATAAGCATGGAGCTATTAATAGCTCTATGGTATAAGGGCTGCTTTCTGAGTTGTACTATTTGGATATGCATTATTGATTTAATGTTCGAATGTTTAGCGGCATTTCCACATTAGCGCTGACAGTGCTAACACCAATGTCCATGGGAGTATTTTAGATAACATAACCATGGAGTTCAGGTAAGGAACATGTCTAAACTTTTTTTTTTCGTTATCCTTTTTCTCCTAGTAATATACACTTATATTACCTCCTTTTAAATGATATAATAATGGCCTAACTGTATGTGATATTAATCAGACAGTCCTTAGTGCAGTATGATGTTGTGTTTTTTAAAATATGATATCGATTGCCTAGTTGGGTGTTTTTGTTCTTGTTTTGTTACATTTTTTTGTTCGTTTGGAAATTTCTAAAATCAATTTCCCTATCGACTAGAGGAAGGTTGCTATGACGATTATCAAGCTTTGAATGGCGATTATCAAGCTTTGTTATTTTTTATGTCCACAAATTTCTGTCGGCATATATCATATTTGTTTTAACATGTGCAGCCTGATAGGAGTGAGAAATAATGGAATAAGGTAATATGCACAGCTGGCTTAAAGACGATCATTAGCCCCCAACAGTTAAATGGTTTTAGGATCTGAAAAACAAATGAGAAAAAGACCGAAATAGAGATGACAAGTGAACTATCAATAAGATATCGATCTTTCACTTAAAAAATGCGATATTCTGTTGCAGGAGTGAAATATCTGTGAAAACATTGTTTTCGAAAAAAAAATAGTTTCTTCATATTCAAAATTGCCGCTATAGGTTTTTAATTTACAACGAACTGTACTCTATTTTGTACAGAATGAATGGGGACAATAATTTTCACAAGAATGAGCACTTAAACGCATTATGTTAAGATAAACTAGTTGAATAGTGATTAAATATATACTGTTAACGAGATTTATTATTCAATATGCCATGTATGTGATCCTGTATTTTGATGTTTAGAATGGCCGCAAAAGGCTCTAAAAGTATTATGTAGAATGTGAGAGGGAACAAAAACAATCACATGAGTGAACACTAATATGTACGTATTTGTGTTAAATAAGTGGGATACTCTCTAAAATATTGTAATTTTAACGGAATATATAATTTATGCTTCATGCTTGTGCTAATGCCATTTAGCTTATTTGTTTGCCACGTATATTTTAATAAAAAAGATAAATTTCATTGTTTAAAAATGTATCGTCTTTACGGCTAACTGCAAACAACCCTTAACAGGTGCTTTTTTGTCCAGGCCAGAACGTATGTTCAAAATATCTGCTCGCACTTCGCGCTTGCAGTAATTATCTAGCTAAATGTGCAAATTGTTAAGATCATAAACATTGCCCGGAATGCTACATTTTCTTAAATCAAAATATATAAATCCCACCCAAAATGAAAATAAATCAATAAATAAACGGATTAAAAAAAAAAGAAAATGCTCGCTCTTTGCGCTCGCAGTATTTAAATAGACCTTATTAGATTATATTTATTCATGTTAGGAGTACCCATTGAAATAAAAAGACAAAAATGAACTTTGATGTGGTCGATCGGAAAAAAATACGTTTAAAAATTGCTTCACTCCCACTCCCATTGGCAAATGCTGGATGTGTTAATTGCTCCTGAAAATACTACTATTTCCATATCGACATTTGATCCGTAAAATGTAACAAATGCTCCACAGACATGACCAATTAAATCTGGATGTGGGACATCTTTAATTTATCAAGGCTTATTTTTTAAATCATTTTTTTCTTTAGCAATTCATTTATCAATTTTTGCAGTCTTTGGGGCAAACTGAAAACGAGTATAGCATTATTATAGCAAGTAACATAACAAATCCTTATTTGATTTGATTTACTGATTTCCGTTTTACAATTGTACATGATATGATAAACATAACATGACAAGGTCGAAAATACTACAAGACATGAAATAATGTATATATATTCAATTCAATTCAAAATTCATTCAATCAATCATGAAAATGCTAGTATATACAAATTAGATAAAAACATGGGATTTAGAGCGCCTGAAATTTTTCATAAAATAAAAATTGCGGGTGTGGCACCACCATGATGCAATACAATACAAATTAATGTAAGACGTACATAAAGAGTAAACAACAAATAACATGGAAATACAATTTTAAGAAGGGGGAACAATGGGCTAATGTAGGGGGAAAAACCAACAAACAGGCAAACTAGAAGTGATAATTATAAATCATAGTGACCTACAGTGTGGTATTGGCAGGAGATTTTATACTGAGAGAAAAATTCAACTTTAAAATGTTTTCAAAACTTATTTAGAGTTTTACTTTGTTTAATATCATTATTTAAATCATTCCACAGCTTCATTCCTCTAAAACGGAGATAATTTTGGGTAATTTTAGTTTTTGAAAGATATTGGTGAAGATCTGCTGAATGACGCGTAAAGTATGAATGGTAAGATGCATTTGTGTTGAAGAGATTAATAAAATAATTGGCAACAGATTTGAATTTTAATTGTACATAAATACATGTATATAAGTATACATTAGAGCCAAGTTCCAAATTTTCAGGGGTCCCACCAATTGACTGAAGTTCCGCGAGACCGAGGGTCCGCGAGACCGAAGGCCAGCGAGACCGACTTTTTCCCCCTTCGTCAGTTGCCGCGGTCGAGTGGTTTAAGGCACCTCGTTGCAGCGGCATGACAGGTGGTTGTTATCAGGGGGGGGGGGCAAATAATTCCCGATAACTAAATTTAGAATCAGTGGCGTTGCTAGGATTTCATTTTAGGGGGCGGTGCAGGGAGGGGGTGTTTCTGCTACTTACAGTATAAACTTACGATGCCTCATTTCACTGACACTACTTTATCATTAACTCTACTCTTTAAACGTTATTTTTATGGTAATTCTGCTTCATGATCTTGTGCATTTAATGTTAAACAAGAAAAATTGAAGTATTATGGAGATACATAGACCTGGAACATTGAACCTTAATTATAGGCAATCCTATCCCAGCATTTTTTTTTCATTTAAACAGAATAATAAGAAGAACAAGAAGGTGAAAGTTTTAAAGAAAAAACAACGTGCATTAATTTGTCACTCAAATAGAAGTACCGGTTCAAATCAGTTTTCCTCCGGGAATCCTGTCCTCGGGAGAATGGTCCTTCGGGGGAGTTTTCATTGGGGAGTTGTCATGGAGGAGTATTCCTCTCGTAGAGTTGTCCTACAGCCATTTTTTTTTATTGTTGTTACTATTTTTTGTTATCATGATATCAGCAGCTGCAGCAGTAGTAGAATTAGAAGTCCTAGTAGTAGTTGTTGTTGTAGTAGTCGTCGTAGTAGTAGCATAGGCGGCGGAAGCGGGGAGGGGGGCTGCCCCCCTAAATTTCGGGCGGGGGATGATCCCCCTATATTTTTTGTTGATAACCTTTTGCTTGTCGCCGCCAATAAGTAGCTATTTTGTTATTATTGTTGTTTTTATCATCATTATTACCATTATTATTATTAATATCATTAAGTCGTTAAAGGTAAATGCTAGTTTTGGTAACGATATCAAAATGAGTTCGTACAGAATCGAATGAAATGACCACCTAAGTGTCTGTTTGTATAAATAAAACGTATGTGCCAAAGGATACTGGAATAAATTGTGTAATTGCTGAGAAATCAGCACATAAGCACATGATTCGGGTATAGGACGTCGGGCCCGACACTCAAAGCAATAATTATACACTGTCCCACGTGCGCTTTTCTGTGTTGGGGATCTTCAGTCTGAGCATTTTTCAGCGTAGATTTCAAGATTTCACAAAGTTCAGTTTATGTAACTATACCAGATCTAGATATTCGATATACTGACAATTAAGCCTTGTTTTACAGACTTTCTCATGAATCAGTGTTTACTGCAACTACTGGAATTTTTCTTAAACATTATTCGGCATTTTTGTTTTGCTTTGTTTCATGCTGTCTCCTTTGTTTTATTCATCACTTTAGTTTATTCAATCAATTTTTAAAACCGACACTCCAAATAATTGGATGAATACTTTTCTTTAACTATACAACGTTGTATAAACATTCCTGTATGTCAAAGTTATGTCATTAAAAATCCAGATGAAGAAAAAAATGGTAGATGAGGTAAATGATAAGAAAAAATGGCCGTAAAAGGGAAGGAAAATACATTAATAGAAGCGCTGAGTTCACCTAGATCATAGAAAAAAGACGTAGACAAAAATCACAAAAAATAAGCGAAATTATGTAGGAATAAGATGTTAACATAATCAAAGAGTACAGGGAAGGAGAGAGAGAGAGGGGTTGGTTCAAGAGGAACGATAGGAGAAATTGAAAGTAAAAAGAGTTGTGAGAAAAGTACAGAGAAATCGAACTTGGAAGAATATCCAAATTATTTTAATGTGCTCTGTGTCTATCAGTGTGTGTGATGCAATGGCGTACCTGGCATATTTCGTCAGGGGGGGGGGGGGAAGCAACAATGATGAGCAAGGTGAGGGTAGTAGGCATGGATGTATAAGCATAATTGTTTCAAGGGGTGCTGATATTTATTGCCCAAATATCAACTTCACAGTTTTTAATTTTCGAGCGATCGAAGCGAGCGAACTTTTTTTTCCAATTATCATTTAGCCTTTTTACATGATTTGAAAGTGCAGAAATTATACATTCGGTCAAAAATTACCAATACACGAGTATATTTTGGCACCTCACAGTCCTCGTTGCCCTACATTTTGCAGCCCCCCCCCCCATAAACGTTTGGATGTGTAGGTCTGGAAGTGGTAATGAAGGTGGGAAAGGTTTCCCAGGGGGTGCCTAATAAAAAAGATGGGATCTTGCTTCTACTGATATTTGCTATCGGGAGATTGCATTTTATTGTCGAAATTAATTCTTTTTTGCTATATCATTCCAGAAATGACATGTGTATTGGATCGTGATCGACATTATTTCTAATCAAATGGTAATTGCAATGTTTATATTAGAATACTTCTTTTATTCCTCTTTGAAAGTGTTTACATTATGTTCCCAATTCTGCTCATTTGGAGACGTTATAAAAGAGGTATTTGGCATTGAAATCAGTTGTATTCATGTATTGATTTGCATTTGTTTTATTTCCATACACACAGTTAAAAATGCATCCATTCACTTATGAAAAATAAACATGAACGTGAAAATATATGCGACAGTAATATGATATATCACTAAAACAGTTGAAAATCACTCACTGGCAGGAATGTCAGAAAGTTGAGGGAATTGAAAGTGGAGAAAGATAGAAAGGCGGAGGAAGGGATTGGATACATAGGATAGAAAGGGGGATGGTAATAACCAGAGGAATGTGTAAGCAGGGGTATAGCTAGGCCTTTTCCAGGGGGGGATGGAGGACCTTGATTACCGACAGATATCAGTACCGATTACCGACGTCCGATACTCATCTATTTTTCAGCCCAGGGGCAGGTTCAAGATTTTCAAGGGGGATTTCTGTTTACAAGAAATTTGACAAGCCCCACCCCCCAAAAGTCTTCACTTTCACTGGCACGTGCCAAACAATTTACACTATAATAAAATGAAAATAATAATCGCAAGAAGAGCACGAGCTGAATAATTTGTGAAAATATAGACCCAAAACGATGCATTTTGTGCATTAAATTCTGAATAGGATGGGTATGTTCCTTAATAAATTATGCGAGCGCGAAGCACGAGCTAAGAATTGTGATATCCTTAACTGGACACTAGACATTCCAAGCAGTTTTACAAGATGGGTATCTAAACAGTCGTCAAAATCTAAACTTTGATATTACGAATTAAGAACTGGATATTCTAACCATGAACAAATTGGTTTCTAATTGAATAATTAATTGATGAGAGCACGAAGAGCGAACTGAAAATTTGAGATATCCCCCCCCCCCAAAAAAGTAAACATTCTAAGCACTTTAATTCTAACTATGAACAAGATGGTCTTTAAAAACAATCAAATGGTGTGAGCGCGAAGTGCGAGCTGATTTTTTTTATATTTCGACCTGGAAGCTTTACATTCTAAAAGCACTTCATTTAATTATGAACAGGATGGAATTTTATGCGATTGCGACGCTCAAGCTGATTTTTTTTGTAATCAAACCTAAGAACTTGATATGCAAATTTGGTAACCGTGAACAAATTTACACATGTTCGTTAGTGTTAGAAAACCTTATCAACTAGACGTTGTTGTCATCCAGATACAATGGTCGTTAAGGCCTTGAATGAACCTGCTCCTCAATATTTAAAATTATTTTTCCAACATACCAGTAGCCAGTATTATTCTCCTATAGGTCTATGGAAATTTAATATTAGCAAAACCTAAAACAAATTATTGTAAACGTTCAGTATCGTACAGTGCTTCTCAATTCAATAATCTCCCTGCATATCTAAAGGTCCCTTGTTGTCTCAAATTCTTCTTACATAGGCTCAATGCCTTCCTCCCTGATCTATGAAGTATTTTGAATTTGATACTGTAACCCCCATGTCATCTATTTCCCACTTTTGTTCTAAGAGATTTTTGAAAGAATTTTCTTAATTACTTGTGTTTTAATCCTTAGACCCCGTGGAAGAATAGTACTGTCTCTGGGATTTCACTATTTCTCATTTCTATTTGATAATGTTGTTTCTTTGTATATATCTGTTCTAATTTGTTACTTTTTTATATGTTCATCTGTATACTTATGTTTTTATTGTGAATTTCGGAAAATAAATAAATAAAAAAAATACAAATTGGTTTCTAATGATATATTTTTTATTTTTTATATTCCGACCTGAAAACCGGATATTTTAAGCACTTTTTTTTAAACTATGAACAGGATGGATATATTTAAGCAGACATATGTGATCGAGAAGCGCGAGCTAAAATTTTCATATTCCGGCTTAAGAACTGGATATTATATAAGCACTTTTTGTAAACGTGAATAAATTGGTTTCTAACTAATTAATTGACGAGAGCGCGAAGTGCGAGTTGAAAAATTTTGATATTTCAACCTGAAAACTAGACATTTATCTTAGGTACCGTATCCAACTAAAAAGGTATGCGAGCGCGTAGCGCGAGCAAAGTTTTATTGTTACAATTATATTGCCTAAGAGTTGTTCTCTACATTTTTCCTGTCTCTGGTCAGCCCAGTCCGTCCTCACTATCGGCATGATCGATACAGAGAACTCTAAAACTCGCATTGCGTAAAAATCACAATTCACCGATAAAAGTGTACAGTTTAATTGATATTTACCGACAAAGATGGTGGAACTAAAAAAACGAATTAGTTGGAACAGCCCCGTGTGCTCTACAGTTTATCATTTTTCCGAAAGTCTGCAGTCCAGTTTTTGTTTACCCTTTCTCTTAAACTTTTTCTTCTTTATCCCCTTCTTTATCTCTTTATTTTTCCCTCTTCTTTTTTCTTTCCCTTTTTTCGTTTCCTTTATTTTTTTGCTTGTGACTCATCATTAGGTACACTAGTGGTGGGATGAGTGTGTGCGTTTCTCTGCAAAATATGGTTAGGATATTTCTATTAAAAAAAAAATCTTGAAATTTGAAACAGCCCACTTCGGATGCGGCGCCACTGTCTTTGGGTTCATCAGTCTAATTGTTGTAACATTTTTTTGTTTAACCTACGTTGTGTAGAGTTCTTCAGAGACTATGGTATGATTTCGTTAGACGATGAAGTGAAAGAGGGGATAGGGTGTCCGATTTCGTAGTATTATGAAAAACATTTTTGCAAACTATTCCCAGTCTAATAATACTCCGGCAGAAGCTGAAATGTTAAAAAAATGATGAAAGGAATCTACAAATGAATGAATAAAAAAAAACATTAATTGATTACTTAATTGATTGATTGATTACACCCTCGTAGCAAAACACACACGCACACAAAAAGCCACCCCAAAAAACGGTGAAAACGTGAGCGAGAAAATAAAGAGGTATAGGAAAACGGAAGACGAGCGAGAGCAGACAAGGAATAGTTCAAGGGATCGTCACAGCTTCTCGATCCATGCATGACCCCCCCCCCCGGAATGCGTTTTGCGCGCTCAGTAAGTGTTTCACACGCTTCGCGTCACAGAGATACGATCTTACATATACGTAAGCTCCTGAAGGGAGCTAGAGAGGGAACTCTTTTCGCGCGTTTTTTTTTCTTCTCCCATAGGTTTTGTACACAGCCAACATGGCTGCCGGCGGACAATTTGAAGGTCGATTTTGGAGGGCAATGTTTAATTCATGAGAATGACGTCAAATTACGAAAAACGCACTTCTATGATTGGCTAAGACGCTAATGTTTTATTCATATCTTATGAATTAAACACGTTTTTTTCCTTCCCACAATTTCCTACGAGATCTGTGCGAAGTGTTGTTCTTTTGGACTCTGCGAATTTCCAGTTTCTACAACGAAATAGCTCGACTAATTATCTGTTTATAGAATTGATGTTCGAAATCGTGATTTCTGAGTGAACTTCATAGGGGCAGAAAATCTTGTGGGGAACATCAATATTAATTTAATGACATGCCACAAGAATAAAAGTAAGTTAAGTTCATTTTCATGTTTTGATCTCACTTGCAACGGTGATGTGTTTGCCGGGGTTCGGGGCCATCCCGTATTACTTTACTACGTTAACCTCCATTTCCATACACTCCCATTTCTTTTGCCTGACTAACTTCCAAATAAATCATCTGTCAGTTAGTTTCTCAAAAATAGGCCTAACTTACCATTTGTCGTAGACCTTCATCGGAATGCTTCATGTAGGCAAAAAGTAAACCTGTATTTCAGTTTTATTGTCAATTATCAGGGGTAGATGTGGACTTGTCGTTGTTTCCGACCTCCTGTTTTAGTAACGACAAACTGTCGATTTTGGTCAGAGCGAGATCCGGCTTTTATATCGAAGTTTAGGCCTAGTTCGTCCACGCTATTTCATCTTCATATGAATAAGTATAATTCTCAGCAGCTTCTTTTATTCAGAAACTTTTTACTTCAGAGTAATCATGAATGAAATCCAATTGATTTAGTGTTAGGATTTGAATGAAATGACTTAGACGTAAATCAAGTTTCTATTTGAACAGGATGCCCTGGGCCTGGCCTGGGGTGGTATTCTGAAAACGTTTTTAGTACATAGTTATTACTTCATTCAAATGTGATGTGATTCTTTAGTTATATACAGGACCAGCATAGACCAGGTCCTGATTCAGCTATACAGCTGCGCAATATGTGGTTGGAATCATTTTACTTTAATAAACAGTTGCAGGTACCTGGTATGCGTATGCCTCTCTGTGAAACCTTATGATAGAGAGAGAATGAAGTTTTTTGACCAGATAATTTAGTTCGGAATATCCATACATGAATGATATGGGCAGCTGGATTTTTTAAAAAATATTGTTTAAGAAGAGTAGTTCTATTTATCTCTAATACTCTCAAACTGTAAAAAATAATGTTTATTGCAGATCCATTAGGACCAAGATCTTGGCAGTTCACACCCGGTCAGAGGGACAAAATTGAGAACCATGCAGATCAGCAAGTGTGAGTTACACTCTAATGAGGAACAGGACATCTGGATTGGAAAATTGCAAGGTATGCTTGTTGTTTTAATAATAATGCAATTACAGGCTGTATCTAAGCTCATCACCCCCCCCCCCCCAAAAAAAAAATAGTATAAATAAATATTCCATCTTTTGGGGGAGGGGGGGGGGGTATGGCTAATTGAGCTGAATCAAAATAAGATATCATGTAAATTTAAAGCTCCATTGATAGTTAATACTTGCTTGAATTCCGATTCACCTGTATTTCCATTTTCAACGACCATACCTTCTGTCTATGTGCATGTACATAAAAAACATGATATTAACAGTTATCATCTGATAAATATTTGAAATAATTTGCACTCTTTATTATCAAAACATACTGTAAATAGTTATATTGATATATAAATTTATCTGGATGTAGGACAAACGTTTTAAAATAGATTTTAAATCTTACTAGATGAGTAAGAATAATTTACATCAGCAGCTCATTTTTTTCTTTCTCTATTTTTTACAATGCAGGTTTCCCACTGCCCAAGCTGTTTAAGTACCGGTATCACAACAAGTACCAAGACGGAAGAAATATGAAGGCCAAGTTAATAAGTAGTTACTTCAAATTAATTTGAATAGATATATCAACAAAGCATTGAATGTTCTTTAAACTGCATATCTGTAGAAAAGAGTGTAGTACAAGTTCAGGTTCATCAGCGGGCAATGACATTAAAGTATACAAAATTTCACACAAAATACAAGTAAGAAATATTTTTTTTTCCAATGGGCAAATGTATTACCTTTTATTAATATTTAATACTTCTACTAGTTCTTAGAAATTTTTGTGAAATTAAATATAATTTCCAGTGTAAGGCCTATTGTATACAAGACAAATATTTATATTTTGAAATAAAAATCATGCGTAGATAAATGTTAATAAAGGTGATCAGAGGATTAAGAAATAATTTTAGTATCATTCCTGGACCTCATTTCATAAACAAGTTATTACTATTATAATCTTGTCACTATGACAATTACCATGGTAACAGGGCTGAGCAAGAAATCAAGGTCTTTATGGTAGCTGCAATGGGCTTGGACAAAGTTACCATAATTGCAAGTCTTCATAGAATGGCTGAATAATTATGTAGGAATATTAAATTGCATTTATTGTTATCTTACTTTTTAAAAAGTTTTGACATGGATTACCTCTGCAAAAATATATAAATAGACTACATTTTTAAAAATAGATTGAATTCTAGCCACAGTGACAGTAGACAATATCAAATTTTGTGAATGATTCACTAATGTATTGACTGATCGAGAAAGGCACTCTTTAGGGAGATTCTGGAATTATCCCCCCCCCCCACTTGTTTTAGGTGGAGTGCTCTCACAGTAGAATATTTCTTGTCAGCAAATTTGGAAGGAATTTACCTCCTTTTTTGAGTGACAAACTTTTGTGGAAAAAATAAACAGAATATCACAGATTTTATGCTCTTTTTATGAAATCCTGGATGCATCCCTTATATTAACTATTAGGCTCATCGACATTTTTTGAATGAAATTTTAATAAACATTGTATATTTTGACTAAAGTGTAGACATATATACTCAATCCTTTATTTTTAAAATGTTATTTAGTGCTTGTAGACTCTAATTATTATTGTTGTGTTATTTTCAATGTATTAGAAAATAGATTTCTTAATAAACATGTTAATTTTGAATTAAATTATCTGATCTTGGTCATTTTCATTTATTAATCACCAATTTGTGATGATATATTGCTTCCAAAAACTTTTATGCACAAATGGCACAAGATGTTGCACTCTGTTCTCAAATGTGATGATACTACCGTGACATCATGAGAGAAAACAACAGTTAAAATATTCTTCAAGAGAAATAAGGATAAGAGAGGGAAAGTAAGTAAAATGACAGGAGAATTGTTTGCCTTTATGCATATATTTGTGTATGTCAGTTTCTGAGAGAGAGGGAGAGAAGAGGCAGGTAGTGGGGGGGGGGGTGTTGCACCCACAAATGTAATAACGCCCACAAATGTAATAACACTTTACCCACAAATGTAATAACGCCCACAAATGTAATAACACTTTACCCACAAATGTAATAATTTCACCCACAAATGTAATAATGCACTTTACCCACAAATGTAATAATTTTTGATCGCCCACAAATGTAATAATGACTTTACCCACAAATGTAATAAATTTGAAGGGATTTTTGGCGAATCCGTTCTCAACTAAAATCCTATAGTTATACGTTCATATAGCACAAAAGTCCAAAATCTTTATTTCCAGACCCGGAAAATAAGAAAATTATGATATAAGTTGAAAGTCTTTTTTACAGACCCGGATGTTTTCAAAAATCATAATATAAGTCCAAAGTCTTTTTCCAGACCCGGTTCTTTAAAAAATTATAACATAAGTTCAAAGTCTTTTTTCCAGACCCGGTTAAATCAAAAATCATAATATAAGTCCAAACTAAGATACGATAATGATATTCCAGTGGAATAAAAGTGAGAATCGAGCTTAGTCTTTTCCCCAGACCCAGTTAATTAAATCTGGTGGAATAAACGTCTATGTTGTTGTTTTCACTTATATGGCGCGTATTGTGAATATACGCGCTAAGAGTAAATTGAGAATCAAGCATAGTCTTCTCGGTTTATTGCCATTTCGTCCACTGCCATTTTGTCCACTACCCACATGGTCTAATATCATTTCGTCTACCATCAGTTGGTCCACTATCCACATGGTCCAATTACCATTTCGTCCAATCACCATTTCGTCTAATAGCCATTTCGTCTATTATCATTTGGTCTAATAGCCATTTGGTCTAATGGTATTTTTTTGCCAATTGGTCCAATAGCCACTTTGTCCACTATCATTACGTCTATTCCCATTTGGTCTAATAGCCAAATGGTCTAAAGGCAAATGGTCTAATAACCACTTGGTCTACTTTCATTTTGTCCATGTTCCATTTGGTCTAACTGCATTTGGTCTACTATCACTTGGTCTAAACTCATTTCGGCTAACAATCATTTGGTCTAATTGCCATTTGGTCTAATAGCCAATATGTCCAATTGCCATTTTGGCTAATCACCATTTCGTCTAATATTCATTTCGTCTAATACGCATACTGGTCTACTATGCTGCACTAGCGCCCTCTACGACCCGAGTCGACACTATTCGCGATTGTGGGCCTAATTAATTACCAATTCTCTTCATATTCTTGATTTATTTTATCACTGTTGACTAGTGTTGTTTGCCATTGATTACTTTGCATTATGGAAGTGTTTTCCACCCAAAGGGGAAGCAATGTGTGTCTTATCGAGGTTATACATACACGATATGGGCGAGGAAAAACGGAATGGTATACTGGCGATGGCGAAAGGGGGCGCCAAAAAGGGGAAGGAAAGAGAGGAAAAGAAAAGGGAGAGAAAAAAAGAGGGAAAGAAGAAGAGAAAGAGAAAAAAATGGGGAAGAAAGAGAGAAGGAAAAAAAAGGAAGAGGGAAGAGGGAGAAAGAAAAGGAAAAAAGGAAAGGGAAACATCTCATGCTTCGCGCTCGCATTAATAATTTATTGAGATATGTATCCTGTACATAATAACAAAAGAAAAATGATTAAAATCTCCCATTTTTGAGATCTGAAAATAGGGAAACAGCTTCAGCTCTTGCTGCGCGCTCACATTTTTATTTATGATACATCCATCTCTTCTTGAATTCCTTCAAACAATCCTTAATCTGTTACTTCTTTATGTCAATTAACCAACATCATGATTTTTCGGCAATAATTGCAGTAATTGTTCATTTTAAGATAATTATGTATCCTGTATTACAGGGAGTGTTCAAAGTGTCCTGAAATATCAAATTTTTTTAACTCGCCGTGCACATGTTTGTATATTCATTTCTAAACTGGATATATAGTGACGTGGATTGTCAATGTCTAATTCCTTCCTTCAGCTTTTTCTCGTCTCATTCCCCGTTTTCTTTTCCCTCCTTCCCTTTTTCTCTTTTTTTCTCCCCCACCCTTTTCTCTTTTTTTGGGCCGTCAATAAGGAGGGGCGGACGCTTTGCCCTCCTCGAAATGCCTATGTATCCACTTTATGAATGCTTACAAACAGTCCTTAAAACGTCATTTTTCATGTCAGAATATCACAAATTTCGACCCGCGCTCGCATTGTTTATTTAGATGTGTATTATGTACAAATTTACAAAAAGTGATTAAAGTGCCCCGTTTTGAGGTCTGAATATAGGAAAATTTCAGCTCGCACTGTGATGTTGCATTTACAAAAGTAAAATATGTATCTTCAAGAATTCCTAAACGCAGTCCTTAAAACGCCCCTGTTTCATGTCAGTATATGGAAAATTCTCAGCTCGCGCTGCGCGCTTGCAATCCTCGCATTAGTTATTAATCTAGAGAAATGTTAAGGATTTCAAACAGTGTCAAGACTTACGATTTTATGTGTAAAATAATAGTGGGCCTACATGAAATAAAATGTTTATAAAAAAAAGATCAGCTCGCGCAAGCAAAAAAAAAACACGGAAAAAACCCTCTTCGATCCGCAGACAGGGGAATATATAAATGAATGAACATTTTTCGAGCAACAGCCCCCCTGCCCCCATTAGCAAAAGCTAGATCCGCAAAAGGGATGTGTTATAATTATACCCGGCAGGCCTATATACTCGCGACCAAAAATCTACTCTAGTGATTTCAATACCCCCCCCCTTTCCTGTAAACTCCTGGATCCGCGCCTACGTAGTAGTAATTATTTTAATTATGTATAATTATTATTTCTATTATGATTATCCTTATTATCATCATTTTTGTTAATATTAGTAATATGATCATCATAATTATTATTAGTAGTAGTATTATTGCGAATTTTATTATTATTACTATTTATTAGTATCATTATGATGATTATCATTCTTATTATTATATCCATTAATTGCTACAGCATGAGTATATCACAAACATTATACTCATCGTTATTGTCAATACTACTAGGCCTACATTTATTTTAGGCGCAGGCGGGCTTCTAGCGACGGGAAACGAACAAAAAGGGAGAGGATAGTACAGGGAAAGAAGAAAGGACAGGTCGGGAAGAGCTCTTTCTTTTTTTTGGGGGGGGGGGGGGGTATATTGATCAATAATATTTCTTTAAAAGGCTATATTGTCTTTCATCTGTTTATCGTATTTTGATATCGGAATACAATATTCTCCTTTCTTTTTTTAAATAAAAATTGAGCGACAAATTAAATTAAAAGGACCCTTTTCCATTTTCCCCATCTTAGTTCCCCCTTTTATATGTGTGTGTGTGTGTGCGTTTTAGGGGGGGGGGGTGGGGGTGCCTGAATTGCTGTACCCACTGAATCGACCCTTGCGATAGTAGTTATCATCATAGTTTTTAGGGTTTTTTAAAACTAATATCATCAATAATTTCTAGGTATTAAAGTCATTTCGCTCCCCTCCTCGGATAACGCAAATTATTTGTATTAGACGAAATGGCTATTAGACTAAATGGCTATTGGACGATTTGGGAATTGGACGAAATGGTTAGTAGACGATTTGGTTGGTAGACGAACTGATTATTGGACCTAATGGTTGATGGACGAAATGACTATTAGACGAAATGGCAATTGGACGAGTTGATAAGTAGACGATGTGGATATTGGACCAACTGAAATTAGCCGACATGGCTATTGGACCAAATGAACGGTGGACGAACTGGTTAATGGACGATTTGGCATTAGACCAAATGGATTTAGACGAAATGGTTGGTAGACGAAATGGTTGTAGACGAATTGGCTATAGACTAACTGGCTATTAGACTAAATGGCTATTAGACGAAATGGTGATTGGACGAAATGGGTGGTAGACGAAATGTTGATGGACGAAATGGCATTAGACGAAATGAATGTAGACCATGTGGTGAGTGGACGGGATGGCAGTAGACGAATTGGCAATTTACCGTCTACTCCTTCCCGGTAAGTAAAATCTAAAACCCTATAGTAATGTGTTCATTTAGCACAAATGTGCAAAGTATTTTTCCAGACCCGGTTGATTAACAAATTATGATATAAGTTTAAAGTCTTTTTGCCACACCCGGATGTTTTCAAAGATGATAATATAAGTCCAAAGTCTTTTTTCCAGACCAGGTTCTTTAGAAATTATAATATAAGTTCAAAGTCTTTTTCCTGACCCAGTTGTTCAAAAAATTATGATGTAAGTTGAAAGTCTTTTTTCCAGACCCAGTTGTTTCAAAAAGTATAATATATAAAGTCCAAACTAAGATACGATAATGATATTCCAGTGGAATAAAAATGAAAATCGAGCTTAGTCTTGTCTCCAAACCCTGTTATTCCAAAATTATGAATAACAATACAACAACAACAAAAAAAGTATAAAGACCACATAATGTTATTAATGCTGGATAACCTGTACATATAGCATAGTCTTTCAGCCAGACCCAGTTTTTTTTAAATAACGCTAATAGTAATAATAAGAAAAACTCCAAATGTAAGACCAAATAATCCGTAAACCTATGAACCTGTTTTAAAAGAGGTTAAGAGCGTTGTCTTTATTCTATGCCTAATTTTTGAAAAAAATTATGTAAAACCCTATCATATTCTTATTCTTGTGGCATAACACGAGTTTTAAAACGTACTCTTTCCTCCAGACCCGGTTATTTAAAAAAAAATGAATTTAAAAAATTCAAATCTAAGACCAATCTTCAAAAGTTACACCCTTAATGGGTGTAACTGGGTGTAAAAATATGTATTTACCCCACACCCAGTTTTTTATATAAATAATACTAAGACCCCTACAAACATTGTAATAATGCATGGGTAAAGCAAACATCCTTTTTCCGGACTTTGTTATTATTTGAAAAAAAAAATATTTTTACAAATATTCTAAAACGAATACCCAATAATCTAATTATTGTCGAATAACATGAAGATCGATTGTAGACTTTCCTCCAGACACAGTTATTTCAAGAATAAAAAAACAATAAAACCCAACCCCCAACAACGAATCTATGAATCAACAATCCCCCAAATTAAGACCATGTAGAAAAGCATATGTTTAGATCGCTGTCTTGATTCCACACCCAGTCCTTTAAATAATAATTCAAACAATCTTAGTATCATGCTTAGTATTTCGTCTAGACCCGGTTATTTAAAAGATAAAAAAAATTGAAACAAAATCAAAGCTAAGACCAATCTTAAAACTTAATCCCCAGCATCTTCCAAACTATAAAAACCATGTGATAAAGCATACTACGAAAACGACAAATTAATCATAGGCGTAAATGTTCATATCTGAATGATATGCGGCCTAAACCCTTGATAAAAATAAAAACAACCTTATTCTACATCTTTTGTATCTTTGGGTCTTTGTTAATATTGTTTGTTTTTATTGTTTCTCATTATTTCCTATTTTGAAATAACTGGGTCTGGAGCAAAAACTACACCTTATTTCCACGCCATTCACTGTTGGTAATGTTGATAAGATTGCAAGGTCGTTGTTTTGTTGTTATTGTTTTTTTAAAGATTTTTATAACTGGGTCTGGAGGAGAGACTATGCTATATGTCCATGTTATTCGACATAAGTAGGTTCGTTGGTCTTTTTTATCATTATTACTAATTTATTATTATTATTATTATTCATTTTTTATTTGAAAAATCTGGGACTGGATGAAAGACTACGTTATATTCCCATGTTATTTAACATTAATAAGAGAGTGGGGATCTTTGCTACTTTTTGACTCTTTAAGAAATGATTTGTAATTTTGAAATAAGTGGTTGTGGAGGGAAGACTACGCTATATTTCCATATTAAGCGTAAATATTCATATCTGAATGACACGCGCCTCAAAACCCAAGCTAACAACAACAACATTATTCAACATCAATAAGATTGCGGGGCCTCTGTTGTATTATTTTGATGTATTATTTTCATGTATCTTTTTTATGATTTGTTATTTTAAAATAACTGAGTCTTGAAGAAAGACTTTTTTAAACTACTGGGTCTGGAAAAGAGACTTTCAACTTATATTATAATATTTGAAACAACCGGGTCTGGCAAAAAGACTTTTAATATAAATTATTATTTTAGAAACAACCGGGTCTGGAAAAAGACTTTCAACTTATATTATATTTAGGTGCAAATATTCACTACTGAATGACACGCGCCGTATAAGCTTAAACAACAACAACAACATTTTTTAAACAACCGGGTCTGGAAAAAGACTTTGGACTTATATTGTAATTTTTTAAACAACCAGGTCTGGAAAAAAGACTTTATATTATGATATTTGAAACAACTGGGTCTGGCAAAAAAGACTTTGAACTTAGATTATAATTTTTTAAACAACCAGGTCTGGAAAAAAGACTTTCAACTGATATTGTAATTTTTTTTAAAAACCGGGTCTGGAAAAAGACTTTGGACTTATATTATAATTTTTAAATAACCAGGTCTGGAAAAAGACTTTGAACTTAAATATAATTTTTGAAACAACCGGGTCTGGAAAAAAGACTTTTAACTTATACTATAATTTTGGAAACAACCAGGTCTGGAAAAAAGACTTTTAACTTATATTATAATTTTTGAAACAACCGGGTCTGGAAAAAAGACTTTGGACTTGTATGATAATTTTTTTAACAACCGGGTCTGGAAAACAAGACTTTGTACTTATATTATAATTTTTTAAATAACCGGGTCTGGAAAAAAGAATTTCAACTAATATTATAATTTTTGAAACCGGGTCTGGAAAAAAAGACTTTTATTTTATATTTTGGAAACAACTGGGTCTGGAAAAAAGACTTTGCGGGACTTATATTATAATTTTTGAAACAACCGGGTCTGGAAAAAGACTTTCAACTTATAATATAACTTTTGAAACAACCGGGTCTGGAAAAAAGACTTTGGACTTATATTATAATTTTGTTATTATCCGGGTCTGGAAATAAAGTCTTTGCACTTTTGTGCTATATGAACGTACTACTAAAGGATATTAGTTTAGAACGGATTCGCCAAAAATCCCTTCAAATTTATTACATTTGTGGGTAAAGTCATTATTACATTTGTGGGCGATTCAAAATTATTACATTTGTGAGTAAAGTGCATTATTACATTTGTTGGTGAAATTATTACATTTGTGGGTAAAGTGTTATTACATTTGTGGGCGTTATTACATTTGTGGGTAAAGTGTTATTACATTTGTGGGTGTAACAGGGGGGCAGTCAGAGAAAGTTATTTGTTTTGGAAGAAGCAATCATAAGACATTACTGTTCATGATGGGTATACGGGGGAGGGGAATTATTTCTGCAAAATGTGGAACCTGTATATAAAATGTATTTTTCTTTCCATATAAAAATTATACCAGATTCATTTCCAGTTGAAAATAAAAAATAAATATCCTCTAGCCTATGATCGGTTTGCTCCCTTGTCGAGATAATTTTGAGAATCCCCCTAAAATATTGTACCGAGGTCATGGTTATTGATAAATGAAGTAACCATTTAAAATTAAATGCTCCCGACTGCTATTTATAATAGGACCTATATTGCAGACTGTAAAATAATTATGTAAAAGAATTTGATTTGTTCTTATTTTTGTTCAGAAAATGAAATAAAGGTTCACTTAGTTTTCTGCAATTAAAAATAAACAGAAAAGAATAAAAATATAAATGAAGAGTTTAGTTGCAAAAGGGGTTAGGTCCACTTTTTACCATTACGAGAAAATCCATGTTTTCTATTCTCACTTAAAGAATAACTCTTATGAAAAACTAATTTGTCATGATGTACTACCCTATCATGTGAACATAAAATTGGGTATAAAAGAAATGCACCTGTCTTCATTTTTTTTCCATATATTCTTTCAAAAAATATAATTGTGGACCTAACCCCTTTTGCAACTAAACTGAAATGAATCCAATCAATTTTTATTAAAAAGGTGATTTTTCTTTGCCACTTTTATTCACGATTTCATGTGAATTTCAAATGTTCGTTGTTTTCATTAGAACGACTAAAAGTATAGAGGTTTTGAGACAGAAAACAATAAAAATTTATGAACAATGGACCTAACCCCTTTTGACAAATGCTCTTCAGAATAGTTTGTTTGCAAAAGGGGTTAGGTTCACTCTCCCATATTGTGATATTTTTATGCAAAACTAAATTTTCATGACACCCTACCATGAGAACATAAAATTGGCTATGAAAGAAATTTACCTGTCTTCATATTTTGTAAAATATTCATTTCCAAATAAAAAATTGGTCGGACCTAGCCCCTTTTGCAGCAAAACCGAAATGGACATTAACCACTTTTGAAAAAAGTGATTTTTCTTGGCCATTTTAAATCACTTTTTAATGGGAATTTCAACTGTTCTTTGGTATCATCTATTAAAAATCTTTACATTGAGACAAAACAAAAAAATCGAATTTGATGAAAAATGGACCTAGCTAACCCTTTTTGCAAGTGAGCTCTTCAAATAAGGGCTTCAGAAACATAAAGAGATGCCATTGTAATTACATTCAACCATTATTGTCAACCGAGGAACACTTACACGATTTAAGGGGAAAAAATTATTATGGCAACATTTCCTTTGGGAACCTCTTCTGTTATATAAATATTGAATGTAATTAGAATGAAAATTATATGAAAAGAGGGCAAATCAAGCTCAATTAAATTCCCTCCCATAAAGTTTCTAGTTATTGCCTTAGCAAAGATCCTGGCAACTTGCAGCTAAAATAAATCAAAGGTGCAGTAATAATCGTGACAGGCAAGAACAAATAGATCAATAAAGATAAGATTACTTAAGAATGAATGAGTGGCATGATGTATTACAATCACAGACGTGACATCAACGATATTAAATCAGGTCGCGCTTTATGCTAATTAGTGATCAAATGTTAATTTACATATTTTACGCTATGCGCGAAAGACGTTTAATAACCACGCCTCCATTTCGCTGGTGTACCAAAACCGTGGCGGTGTCCATAGGCTTGTACATGTAAAATGGGAGCAGTGTGCACTTTTGACCCTCCAAATTTTTTTTGAATTCTGACCGGATGCAGAAACGCAGTTTCCACCCCCTGCTGCGCGTGCTGACTACCGCCCCCTTGAATTAAATCCTAGCTTCGCCACTAATTTTATTCTTGGTTAACGGGAAATTTTTGGCTGTGCCCCTCCCTATTTCAGGCAGAAAACGTAAGAAGAGCAGATGCAGTCAAGGAACGATTCAGAGAAACGTTGGAGCTTCCGCAATTCGAAATCCCCCCCCCCCACAGGCAGAGAGTGTAAGAAGAGCAGGAATGGGCAAGGAACAATTCGAAGTAAACGTCGGAGCTTCCGTGCTTCGCACAGGAGGGGGAAAGTCCCCTTAAAATATGGATCGCATTTCGCGCGCTCATTATCAAGTGTTTCTCACACTTCGCGTGCTCTTCACAGCCCCTAAACATGAAATCCTAGCAAAGCCACTGATTCTGGACTTAGTTACCGGAAATTGTTTTTACTCTGAGTCCCCTCCGATAACAGGCAGAGGACCCATTAAAATGAGCGAGAGCAGATAAGGAACAATTCAAAGGAACGTCGGACCTTCTGCGCTTCTCAGGGGGGTAGGTACACTCCCCTCATTCCACACCCACCCCCCGCAACGCTTCCCGTGCTCACTACCTCACTACTGCCACCTAAACTGAAATTTATGCCACTAATTCGAGACGTATTTACTGAGAAATATTTGGCTTTGTCCCAGTCTTATACTCCGGCAGAAGCTGAAATATTGTCTAAAAAAATGATATTAAAAAGGAATCTATTAATGAATAATTGAATGAATGACTAAAAAAATGAACAATTATATTTATTAATTGAATGCACCCTCGTAGGGCCCAAAGTCTTTATTCCAGACCCAGTTATTTCAAAAATAATGATATAAGCCCAAAGTCTTTATTCCAGACCCGGTTGTTTAAAAAACTATAATATAAGTCCAAAGTCTTTTTCCAGACCCGGTTGTTTAAGAAATTATACTATAAGTCCAAAGTCTTTTTTCAGACCCGTTTGTTTCAAAAATTACAAAATAAAGACAAATGGATTTATATTATTATTTTCTGAACAACCGGGTCTGGAATAAAGACTTTGGGCTTATATTATTATTTTTTTAAACAACCGGGTCTGGAATAAAGACTTTGGGCTTATATTATTAATTTTTTAACAACCGGGTCTGGAAAAAAGACTTTGGATTTATATTATGATTTTTTTAAACAACCGGGTCTGGAAAAAAGACTTTGGACCTATATTATAATTTTTGAAACAACCAGGTCTGGAATAAAGACTTTGCCCTTATATTACAATTTTTGAAACAACCGGGTCTGGAATAAAGACTTTGGGCTTATATCATAATTTTTGAAACAACCAGTTCTGGAGAAAAGACTTTGGGCTTAGATTATTATATCTGAAACAACCAGGTCTGGAATAAAGACTTTGGACTTATATTATAATATGTTAATTAACTGGGTCAGGAAAAGAAACTTTGCACTCTTGTGCTATATGACCGCATTACTATAGGATTTTAGTTTAGAACGGATTTGCCAAAAATCCCTTCTAAATTATAACATTTGCAGGTAAAGTCATTATTACATTTGTGGGCGATCAAAAATTATTACATTTGTGGGTAAAGTGCATTATTACATTTGTGGGTAGAGTGTTATTGCATTTGTGGGCGTTATTACATTTGTGGGTGCAACAGGGGGGGGGGACGTGAGCGAGAAAATAAAAAGGTATATCAGAACGTAAGACGAGCGAGAGCAGACAAGGAATAGTTCAAGGGATCGTCACAGCTTCTTCCTCCATGCATGACCCCCCCCCCCCCGGGAACGCGCGCTCAGTAAGTGTTTCACACGCTTCGTGTGCTCGCTACCGTCCCCTTGAATTAAATACTAGCTTCGCCACTAATTTTAGACCATAGAGATTTATACTTTTTAACGCTAGAGGGCGTACTTCGTCAAATCGCTGTGATTACGCGGAGACCGGCCGCCATTACTCGATAGGTCTTCGCAGTCTGCCATGCGCGTACAGTACCTAAGGGGCATGTACATGGATGAGCATAAAATCGGAACAAAATGAAGACATATGAGAGCGAAAGCAAATGGAAAAGCAAAATTGTAAATATTGCACTAGATTAAAGTTCAAATGAACATAACATCGAATAAAACTGAAGACAGGCATGCCTATATAGGCCCACTAGTATAGCACATACTATATGCCAACGATCAATAGGCTATACATCCCCAATAATTTTTGCTTGGGTCATAACATTTCGATATAATGATATGACTTCTATTTTCAAATGATTTGGAAGTGATGAATTTTTAAAATAGCATGTAGGCCTAGGCATATCGTTCTAGCTCCTGATTCATGAATTTAATATGTTTTAATATAATTTGGTATACGTCAAAATGGCCCTATCACAGTGTCTGATGCAACTGAGACGCGAAAAAACGACTGCATTTATAATTATTAATTATATTATTAATTATAATTATTATTTTCCTGATTACTATGATGCTGATTGCTGACAATTTATTTCTTCACTTGATAATTGCTATAATTTGTTTTCTATATATGTCTACACATATAGAAATTTAGAAAAGGACCGAACTCCCTTTTCCCGTGGGCTTTAACGTCGATCTAACCAACATCACAATAACTCGTGATTATCGTAAAATTACGTTTTATTGATAGCATTTAAAAATGATTTACGCATTTGTCAAGTTAATTGATGATGAAGATTTCCAATGTAGGCAACCATCGATCATATTGATTACTTTCTTACATGCGATCAATGTAGAAAAGTTCGTTGGCAGCAAAATTTGCATATCAAATGCGCGCATTCACTCGTACAATTTTGCAATGTACAGGAGGCCTAAATGAGGGGGGGGGGGTAGGATGTTTACAGTGTATTATTGACTTGCAAACATTTCAAAATTTCAGAGAGTAAACAAATTACAATGTGCAACATAAAACAATTCACTTTGATTTTCTGGAAAGTCGGACTTGATTCAACCCGGCTGAAATACTATGCTGATAGGCAAACCAGCTGTAATATTCTATCGATATATAGCTATATATGAACAAATCAAGGACAGAATACTAGTAATATAAGGAGAGGAAGAAGAAAAAGGAGAAGAAGTATAGGGGAAGAAAAGGGGCGGTTCAGGAGGATATTATAATGTGTATTTTTACTACAATTACATAATATTACTAAAACTGAGTGTATAAAACCAATTGATAACAATGTCAGACATGAAAGAGATAATTGCAAACTTAATGAACTTATCATATAAAAGCGGTTGCAAAATTGTGAATACAAAACCAAACACATTAAACAATAATATTGACAATAAAACTGACAAATACTTGGAATACGATTTTACAAATTGTCCGCTGTTGAGTGATCATCCTAATTTATAATCTCAGCTGTATAGGCCTATTCCTTTTTTGAAATTATTGTGTTTGTTAACTGTGTCTGTGTCGCTTGAATATTAACTTTATGGCAAAGATTTCCAAAACGTACACTTAACAGATAAATACGCATTTGTTATTTTAAAAGTATATACGTATATACTGAATTTGATTTCCTGTTTTTCTTTTTTTTATTTCAATTGCTAGTCTGTGGACCTGAGTTTGATTATTCAGGTTTGTAATTTACATGGATGAACAAAATTATTATATCATTTTATATGGGGGCGCGGAATGGTCTTGGAATTGGTGGGACAGTAAATGTTCATTTTCACTCCAGGGTCTGAGGTGTCCAAATGCGCCACATGTATTCTTTTTTGATCAGTATGTGTAATTGAATTTGCTTGGGTGCTTATGTCACTTTAATTACACCCATGCACCCCCTAAACAGCGAATTTGAAAAAAAAAATTAGTAACTTAAAGTGAAGCAAATTAAAAAGCAAAAAGTTGGAACAGTAAAAAGTCATTCTTGACATTTTGAATTTCATTTTCAGTGCCTTATATAGGCAGGTAGGTTTTGGAATTTATTAGTTTCCTATGGGACAAATTCATCACGTAGGCCTACACGTCGTACCAATAGCACAAGATTCAACATCATGCTTACCAAGAACAAGCCATGAGATGCCCTGCATACAGTAATCAAAGATCAAAACCGCTAACTTATACAAATCATTGTACATTAAAGAAAAGCAAGGTACATACAGGTAGGCCTACATGGACATTACAAAATCATATCGAATTTAAACAAATTGGTCAAGAGAACATGGAATCAAAGGACGTGAATGGAGGAAATTTGGGAAAAGGAGATAAAGTTCAAGGTCGGGAAATCCAGAGAAGATGGTCTAATTCACCGTCTTTTGAATTATTTGTCAATCTTTCCATTAATGTACGTTGTATATTTTTATTTTTATCTGATATAAATACATATTGTTATCTATCATTATCTAAAATAGGCATATAAACAGAGAGGTAAACGCAAAAAATCATAATAGAGAATTTCATCCCGAGAAGTCAGGTATAAATGCCAAATTCACAGCCTAATCCCCATGTAATCACACTAATAGTTAATTGAGATGCAATTTGTCATTAATATTTTCGATTTTAATAAGGTTGGATTCTTTTCCTCAAGAAAAACGGCTGGAGACGGCATCTCTTTTTCAGTGTTACAACGTACGAACTATGTGTACATCCGGGTACTTTTGCAAATCTAGACCTATCGAGCAATGGCCGACCCCGCTCCACGCAATCACAGACGTTAAGTACGCGCGCCTATGGGGACCCCGCATTTAGACTAATTAGTATATATCTCTATGTTTTAGACTTAGGTAACGGGAAATTTTCGGCTGTGCCCTTCCCCATTTCAGGCAGAAAACGCAAAAGAGCGGATGCAGACAAGGAACGATTCAACGAAACGTCGGAGCTTCCGCAGTTCAAAATCCCCCCCCCCCTCCGTTAAAAGGCAGAGAACGTTAGAAGAGCAGGATCGGCAATGAACAATTCGAAGAAAACGTCAGAGCTTCCGTACTCGGGAGGGGAAAATCTCCCCTTGTAATGTGGATCGACTTTCGCGCGCTCATTATTAAGTGTTTCTCACACTTTGCGTGCTCACCACCGCCCCCTAACATGACTATTATGAAATCTTAGCAAAGCCACTGATTCTGGACTTATTTACCGGGGCTGGTATTCTGGAACACTGTCATAACTTTTGTCATAAATTTTGTCATATCTCTCCGAGATGTGACATCGCTATGATTGTCACAAATCGGTATTCTGAACATTGTCTTTTCCCTGTCATATCTCTCAAAGTTCCCGCCCATCTTTTCGGAAGCAATCCAATCAAAATCATCGTTAGTTCCCAGTGGGAGCCCTTCTCGCCAATAGGAAGGCCCCGTTACAGGTAGGGCGTATCCCCACTGCAGTTGCTGGCATCGCGCAACTACGCGAATATTGATGCGCTTAATTACAAAGAGAGACAGGGAGCTGTGAAGGATTTTAGAGGAGAAGTAGAAAAAGAAGGAAAAACAGAGAAAAAGAGGAGGAATTAATATGTAGGGCCTAACTAATTGTAGCATGAAAAAATAATTTTGAAAATTGTCATGGATGATGAGTGAAACTACGACCACAATCTAATCAAAATAATATCATTAATTGCTTGACATTCAGTCGGCAGGGTATCGGAATATTTGGTACTAAAAGATATGACAAAATTTATGACTGCTACCCCCTGTCATAACTTTTGTCATATCTTTTGCTTGAATAAAAGGATTACGCGCATTGAAAGCCGCGTAATTTTGGTGCGCGCTAAAGAGAAGAGACGAAATTTATGACAATTTTTGTGACAAAAGTTATGACATCCACCAGAATACCGATTTTGTCATATCTCTGAGATAAGATAAATACAGAGATAAGACAATGTTCAGAATACCGCCCCGGGTTTTTTTTTTTTGCTCGCCCCTGTTGCAACAGCCCCCCTCCGATAACAGGCAGAGGACGTATTAAGATGAGCGAGATCTCTTTATAGAGCCCTTGAAAATTTATATTTTGGTAATAGATTCATAAGTTATATAAAAGCTTCCTATGCTGATGCAGCGAGTTGTATAATGAATTAAAATTGGCAGTCAGTTAATTTCCCTCTAACTAGAGGAGTAAGACAAGGTTGTCCAGTGTCTGCCCTGTTATTTTTAGTAGTTGTAGAATTTTTGTCAGTTGATTTGAATAAGAATGATAAAATTAAACGTATTATTTTGAAGAATAATGTAAATTACTCAGTTGAGATCAAGATAAGTCAACTCGCTGATGACACCACCGTATTTGTAGCAGAAGAACTGTCTTTAAATACTGTAATGGAAAGAGTCCACAGGTTTTGCAAAGTTGCTGAACCATCGTTAAATGTTTCGAAAAGCTCGGGTTTTAGCTTTGGAAATTTTGATAACACTCCTTTTCAAAAGATTGATTGGAAAAGTGTGTTTATAAAAGCTCTAGGGGTGTATTTTCGAAAAAAGTGTTTGATGCTTATGAAAAAAAACTTGGGAAAGGGTAAAAAAAATGAAAATCAATTGTTACTGTGGAAATGCCGATTTTTTTTTATAGATATTTCGTAAAAGTTACTGTACTACAATCTTTAATTACTTCAAACATAACCTATTTAATGACTTTATTTACCATGCTTGATCACATAAATACAAAATTTGAACAAATTATATATAAATTCAAATGGAAAGGGAGTTATAACATGAAAAGAAAAAAAATTTAGGTGGAAGTTCCTTCCTAAACTACACCTCAATTACTTTGGACCGAATTCACTTGTTCTTAAAATGTCTTTTGAAAGAATGTCTATGGTATGGTATTATTAAATCATGCATCACAGTTACAAAGACTGAATCGCACATGGATATAAAAATGTACAGTCTCAAGACAGTGGACTTATTTACATAATAAAAAAATTACACATATATCAGACTGAATGCAATAAAGAACATACTACTGCGTATTAAACAATACATATTATTTTCGATAAAATAGTAATGTAAAACACATCCATAATTAAAACAAAGAAGAGGAAGAAGAATAACAATAAGAAGAAGAAAAAGGAGAAGAAGAAGAGGAAGAAAAGAAGAAGATAGAGAAAAAGAAGGAGAAAGAGGAGGAGAAAAAGAAGATGGAGAAGAAGACAATGAAAAAGAAAAAAAGAAAATTGAAGAAGAATAACAAGAAGATAAAAGATCACATAATATATTGCAAATTCAGAATACAGAGTACTGATATGTAAAAGGTAAAATTTTAAATTTGGTAATCATGGAAAGGCAATTTTAAAATTCATTTTAAAAATTCAAATATAGACATATTTAGAAATAGAATTATTACGTAAGGGTAAAGTTTATTTACAAGTCACTTTTCTTGTTCAGTATAATTTAGAAATTAGTTGAATCGCGGCCGGTACAAAATTTGTTTTCTACTTTCGAATCATGTTGCCTGTTTCATAAGAGAATTATTATGGTATATACATTGTTAAAACATTATAGACCGAATTTCAATATGAAAAAATAGTTTGACAAACAAAATCAGGAATTAGAATATGGCAAAAAATTATAAATGGTATAGCCCCAGATGTAAGGTCCTACATACTACATAAGTAGTCATACATTTAAAAAAAGTGGTAAAAATTGAATTATTAAAGTCATATTATATCATTGCTGATTTAGGAGCCTTACCAAATAGGGTAAGGCGCTCTTTTTTATAGCGGTCTGTTCTGCATTTGATTTCACGTATCCTCTTACTGCGGTGTCTCAATTGCCTCCAAGAAATCTGGCATTTGGGCAACCAGTCACGGAAGTTACAATACAGTGATCTAGCGAAGTACAGTCAAATGCCTGAAATGAAACAACTTCCATTATTTTATCGTCAATTTATAACTGCTTGGAAAATGTATAACAAACCCTCTTTTGAGAATACAGGTGAAGATATTACGCAGCAGTTGTTATGGTGTAATTAAAAACATTCTGTACAAGAATAAGTGTTTATTTTGGAAGCATTGGGTATGCTAGGCCATTCTTGTTATTGGAGATATTAAAAGCGATGGACTATTGGATGTACTGCGTATTCATGTAAAATTAAAGAAAAAGGGAAATTATTTATGTGAATCAAAATTAAGTTGGAGTTGTATACCAGGAAAATGGGAAAGAAATTTGGTTAAAGATAAACATTGCTCAAGTTATTTAATTGTTACATATAAAACGAAGTAAATATTTATCAATTACACTTTCTAAAATATTATACAATTTTCTTGTGGATAAAAAGTTTATAACCTCAAATGTTGAACAATATTAGTCACTTTATGTCAAAGAAATTTTGATTTGGAGCTATATCTGGAAAGGACAGCGGCAACCGATGAAGGGAAAAAAGTCGGTCTCGTTGGCCTTAGGCCTCGCGGGCCTTCGGTCTCGTGGACCCTCGGTTTTACAGACCTTAGGTCTAGCGGGCTGTCACCGGCGGGGGTCTATAGAGTTCCAGTATCAGTAGCTTCATTGTTATCATCAAGTTTGCAAATATGGGGCATTTGGATCATTTAAAAAATAAAATGTACATATATGAAAATTTCCAACATTTAAAATATGTTACCATATGTAATCCAAGTGGATAACAAAAAATGAGTCATTAATACATGTACTTGTCAATAGGCCCAGAAAACCTTCAGAAACCTAAGAAAGCTAAGGCCCTGTGACATATTAACAAATTGAGCCAACTTATGCTAAACAATGAATTCAACAATATACATGTATAATTATGTAATGAGAAATATATTGTGCACTTCGTTTGGCAAAGTTCCACATGGGTCAGAGTATATGAACGAACGACGGACGAATAAGAAACGTGCGCCCAGTGGGCGAAACGTTCAAACAGCGAATATTTCACGTACATGTATATACATAAGGTACTGATCAGTACATGTATGTTCCTACACGCTCAGAATTTTGAACAAGTCAGCACACGAACGCCTGGGTTTCATACTTTAAAATGGCCACAAAATCAAAGCAAGAAAGTTTTGAGTGGCATTATAGGATACTCGTGTTTTGATTGGGTGACAAATTAACTGTCATTTACTTGCTCAAAACAAATTTGGGTATATTTGATCTGGTAATTATTAATTTAAATAATCTTTGAAGTGTAAGCTTTCAGAATATACAAAATTTACGGAGTACAGATAACTATAAAAGGCTCAAGTAATTGGTGTTGCCCTAAAATACAGGGAAACCCTCATTTACCAAATTCTGGGGGGGGGGGGACAAAAATATGCATTAGCTCAAGGAGGTTTTTATTCTAATTTGATGAATTTTTCACATGAAATTTGCGTTCTCATCAGGGACCGATTATTGACGAGTTTTGGGGGTACCTTCAAGTACAGTATCAATAACAAAATAAGAGCCCCAGGGGGCTTTACGCTCACCTGAGCTGAAGGCAAATTCACATTTAATGCAAGCTCTCTGAAGTCTAACAAGGAAAAAAGCCCGAAAAGCTCAACTGTTCTGCTTCTAGAAATGGAGAAGAAGATGTTGAAAAATTGCAATGTTTTGCCCCTTTGGGCGCTCCCCTGGGCCCCTCTTTGGACCTCTGGTACTATTTGAACAACCTTGGATCCCCACCCCAAAAGTGGAGAAGATGCAATGAGGAGGATAAGGAGGATGAGAGCGTCAGCTGATGTTGTGGGATTGTAGCTCACTTTCACCTCATCTCCAATTACTGTACATTGCTGAATTTTATCGTCCTGTGTGAAAAAAACCAGACGAGGTGGATTGAGCTCCTTGCCCTTGGAAGATGTGGGCTCTTCAAAATCTTCAGCATCTTTGGGTAGAACATGGAAAAATGAAAGGTCGACTTTAATTTTTGATGTCCCTGTACATAGAGAAGAATACTGAAAGGTCACTGAAATACAATAAAGTCAGTCTGTAACATTTTCATCTGGTGATTTTCATCTAGGTGATCCTCTGATGGGTCGGAGCTGACCTCTGACCTATCATAACATGGATGTCACCACAGTGCCCCATACCATAAGCTACAACACAGTATTTAGCATTTTCAACAATGACCTCCAGTGACCTTTGAATCCCGCTCCACAAGAGAGAGACAAAAAAATAGATAAAACTGGAGGTCAACCAAGTGCAACTATCATGATTATTTAAGCTACTAGCAGAGCCCGTGGAAATTCCACGGGTTTTGGGGTGTAATTAAGTTAAATAAAATTTGTTGTAGATTGACAGGTTTATTCGGTTACACTTCGTAATTCCGAAGCTTCGTAATTCCGAAGGTTCTTTATTCCGAAGGTTCGTAATTCCGAAACACGTAAATTGCCTATACCTCGATGTTCGTTAATCCGAAAACGAAAAAGGGTTCGTTAATCCGAACATTTGTGGCGTAATTCCGACGATTCGTTATTCCGAAGGTTCGATAATCCGAAAACGAAATAAGGTTCGTTGTTCCGAAGGTTCGTTAATCCGAAAACGAAATAAGGTTCGTTGTTCCGAAGGTTCGTTTTTCCGAAGGTTCGTTAATCCGAAAACGAAATAAGGTTCGTTTTTCCGAAGGTTCGTTAATCCGAAAACTAAATAAGGTTCGTTAATCCGAAAACAAAATAAGGTTCGTTAATCCGAAAAATGAAAACCGGGAAAGCAGAGGCAAAGGCAAGGGGAGGGGGGCGGGGACACTTTTGCCGTTCAATTATTATGAGGATGGGAAGGCAAGGGCGGCCGAACGAATTTTCGTTGGGGGTAAAGCCAAAAAATGAAACTCATACGTCAAAATGGGCACTTTGGTGATATTTTCACCTTAAGATTATCATCTGCTTGAAGTCATTGTGTGTTTGATTTAAAGTAGACACCCGAAGAATCAAAAGTATTTTATAATGCCTTTTTGTGGTCATCATTGTAAAGGGGAAGTATTACTAATCAGATATATAACTTCACTTTTCAAAATAGTGATTAGAGTTTGCAGAAATCAGCTCTCAAAAATGATTTATTTTCATGCCATATTTGTGCCTTCCACCGGTCCTCCTGCGAGCTCCAGCTGAGTGACGTCACACAATGAGTGTGAGCAGCTGAGCTGACAGCAGCCCATTGAAGACGATCTCTCCAATCAGCGTTTTTTGCTCTTAGAATTGTTTATTCCTCACAAGATTGGTCTTGTTGTATAGATAAAAGTTTCAATTTACTGAACAGTGAAATAAAGTGCACATTTAACGTATTTTGGTAACCGATATTTAGCTTAGAAAAAATGATTTTTTTTCAAGAAATATATTGGAATAAACAAAGCATATTTTCACTTGGAAATCACACTTGCGACAAATTAATATTATAATCAATATAAAGCATAGACATTCTTCGTCACGACTGAAAAAAAAAATATGAAATTTCATAACGTAACAAAGTCAGGAACCACAAAATAACACGGCAATATCCATCGCGAAAAAATTGAAATTGCAGTTGAATTGCCGAAACATGATTAGCCCACAGCGGCGAGCGGACTTTGTTTCATTTATCTTAAAAGACCACCTGTAAGTTGGAAACAGTCTGTGGCCAAACGTGATGGCCAATGTTTTGTCGTGTGCGAGGACCCCGGTTCAAAACTCGGAATCACTTGGTATTTTTTTTTTATTCCTTCTCGTCCCTACCCAGCTTTTTTTCTCTTTTTTTCTTGTGAAATCCTATTCAGACCTGTATTTATCAAATCTTACTTAATTGCTGCTTTTGATTTTCAAGTTCTTGATTAGATTCTACTCTTATTTGGGATGGGAGGGGTACAGGATGAGTTAAAAGTCAAGTCCACATCAACTAAAAATTATTTGAATAGAGTAATTTCCCTTGTTGTTTTTACTCAAAACAGTCACAAAACAATGATATGCAAATTAGTGTTGTCACTCACATCACATTCGTTTCTAATTTTTTGTGGCATTTTGTTTTTTAATTCTTTGCAGATTTGAGGATAGGAAACTCTTCATCCGATCACAATAGGTTACATTTACGGAACTGTAACTCTAAATGTTATTTGGAGGAATTAAAATCTTCAGAAAATAATTAGAAAATTAAATATTTAATCTACATGTCATGTAAATATATCAAACAACAAAATACAAAAGAACTTAGTGCGTGTGACATAATCGGTTAGTGTAATTTGCACATCGACACAGATGAGCATATCGTTTTATAAATTAGGCAAAATTTCTCAATGTTAAAATAGTAATTATATAAATTTGAATCAAATTTTTTATGAAATTTCATGCAATATCTTATTTTTCTTTAAATTCAAATGAATTTTTGATTGTGTGGACTTCTCCTTTACTCTTAATGTAGGGAATGCATAGCAATATTTATCCAGAAACAAAATTGTCTTAGAATATGCAAATGTGTAATTGGGCACATGTTCACTTTTCTTTCATCCAGGCCACTTCCTCACACCCACCAGGCTTAGAGTCTCATAACAAAAAAAATGATGAACCATCACACAACAGCACACAACATTCACAGTGCTTCACAATAAATATTTCACTTCTGTTCATACATGTACATGCAATAAATATTGTGGAAAACAAATAAAAGGCGTACCCATATTCAAATACCGTTTAAAAGGACAAATATATTATACCTTTCGAGAAAAATCAGCACGTTAGATATCTGATAACAAAACACAATTATGGGGCACTGCAAGAAACTTATGTTCCATTGCAAATCAAGCGTAAGTCTTAAATTCAAATTCAAGCGTAATAAGGTCGAGTTGCAATAGCAATTCAACTACATGTTTGTCTTTAATCAAAGGACTTACCCTTGATTTGGGACGTGTGATTGATTAGAAAATTTCTTGCAAAATGCCCTATTAACATTTAAATTGTTCTTTCGTTTTAAGTTGTGTGTTCTTATTTTCGACAAGCTGTATTCCTGTCCAAGTCAAATTTTTTTAGTTCTCTCCAAAACTGTGCTCAAAATTGTTTCCAAGATCGATAAAGATAAATTTTCTGTTGCATCATTATCAGTCCAAAACTTGCACCGTAGCTCCTGGAAAGAGTGAAGAAAAAAAATGGCTATATCCAAATCATAGTAAGAGGACATGATGGAATCTCCCAGATTGAAGTAGCGAGCAGAGACCAGAAGTCACCAGAGTCAGCAAGTGTGCAGATCTGTGTGTAGAAGAGTGAGAGAAAAAAAAGAAATAATTTAAATAATCAAATCAAAGTATGAATTTCATTATCTTGATGATTGATGACGTGCGGTGGCATGTAATTCCCGGTCAACAACAAATAATAGTAGGTTTAGACACCTGAAAAATTCCACTCAGAACACTGGTGCTCTACCTCAAGTGATGTTTGTGTAGGCCCCACTCTACTTCACTACCGCTTCACTACCATACATGTACGCCACACCTACCCGGGTAGGTGTGTAGCGTAGTGTAGGCTGTAGCGGTAGTGAATCACTTGAGGTACGGTACTCTGTGTCATTACAAAGAGTGCATTTATCTTGGTTACAGTTCGTAATTCCGAAGCTTCGTAATTCCGAAGGTTCTTTATTCCGAAGGTTCGTAATTCCGAAACACGTAAATTGCCTATACCTCGATGTTCGTTAATCCGAAAACGAAAAAGGGTTCGTTAATCCGAACATTTGTGGCGTTATTCCGACGGTTCGTTGTTCCGAAGGTTCGATAATCCGAAAACGAAATAAGGTTCGTTGTTCCGAAGGTTCGATAATCCGAAAACGAAATAGGGTTCGTTGTTCCGAAGGTTCGTTAATCCGAAAACGAAATAAGGTTCGTTAATCCGAAAACAAAATAAGGTTCGTTAATCCGAAAACGAAATAAGGTTCGTTAATCCGAAAACGAAATAAGGTTCGTTAATCCGAAAACAAAATAAGGTTCGTTAATCCGAAAACAAAATAAGGTTCGTTAATCCGAAAAAATGAAAACAGGGAAAGCAGAGGCAAGGGGGGGGTGGACACTTGCCATTCAATTGTTATGAGGAAGGGAAGGCAAGGGCGGCCAAACGAATTTTCGTTTGGGGGGTAAAGCCAAAAAATGAAACTCATACGTCAAAATGGGCACTTTGGTGATATTTTCACCTTAGATTATCAAAAAAAAACTTTTTTGAAATGATTTCTTATTATGACAAAATGTATATTTAGCCTTTATTTTTCGGGAGAGAGTATAATGAGCGAGCGGCTTGGTAAAAAAATCAAATGTGAAGTTGTAAAACTCATTTTGGGGGTCAATTATTCTTTAAATGACATTATTGCGAGGTGTTGCGAGCGTGAATCACAAGCTCAAACTTAAGGGTATTTCAATAAAAATTGAAATAAGTTTTTTTAAATCCGAGCAGATTTCTGCTGTCACTAAAAATATGTACATCTAACTAAAGAATTAACACGAGCGCAATACGCGAGCTTAAACATACTGACCAGAAAAGGAATCTTAAAGAAAGAATTTAGTGACCTCTTTAGGATACATATTTCACCAATCGAATAACTGAGAGTGCGAAGCGCAAGCTGAAAATTTGCAACATTCCAGCCTGAAAACTTTACTTTAAAAAGAGTATTTAATTTCGAAAACATGAAAAACAGCATATTTATTTTTGAAAAAGGATCTTTCCCATTTTTGGAAAAATATGCATTTCCCTGTTTTTTATTTCATTTTTGGGGTGCAAGTGCCCCCTGCCTCCCTCCCGGCGGATCCAACTTTTGTCAAATGGGGGGGGGGGGCAATTTTTTCGGCCATATTTTCCTCAATCGGCAGCTTAAAGTTGATTTTTGTTTGTTTTTCAAAGGATAGCCCTAACAGTCAATAATTAGCTTTATACTTATAAAATAAAGTAAATATGTATTAACATGATTAACCCTTTTTAAATAATGCGAGCGCGAGCTATATATTTTTTTTAATATGATGGGCAATTATGTTTGTGATCTTCAAAACGAGATGCCTATGTAACTAGATAATAACTGCGAGCAAGAAGCTTAAGAATTACTGTTAAAAGGGCATCCTTGTGAGATGTTGCCAGCGAATCACGTGCTCAAACTTTTGGAAATTTCATGTAGGTCTAAAATGATAAAAATTATATTATTTACCCAGGGAAGCCACTTCAGTTCTGAAAACTGTTCTCCCAGCTATTATTATTATTATCCGTGTTTGTTACCAAAATGAATAATTTTCATTTTTGGAAATACGAACCTTATTCAATTTTCGGATTAACGAACCTTATTTCGTTTTCGGATTAACGAACCTTCGGAATTACGAACCTTATTTCGTTTTCGGATTAACGAACCTTATTTCGTTTTCGGATTAACGAACCTTCGGAATTACGAACCTTATTTCGCTTTCGGATTAACGAACCTTCGGAATTACGAACCTTATTTCGTTTTCGGATTGACGAACCTTCGGAATTACGAACCTTGTTTTGTTTTCGGATTGACGAACCTTCGGAATTACGAACCTTATTTCGTTTTCGGATTGACGAACCTTCGGAATTACGAACCTTCGGAAATACGAACCTTCGGAAATACGAACCTTCGGAATAACCGAACCTTCGGAATTACGAATGTATGCGTTTATCTTCATTGTTTTATGTTGAAGGCATTACGCATTCATATGTAGCAGCACTCTAATCAGAAAGAAATACCAGACTCTAGGTTTGGCCAGGAATCAGCATGATCAGGGTAACCACTGCTGAAAATTTGTCTTGCTTCATGACATGACATCGGCATTATGGTGATATAATTCTGTGTATCTGGATGTATACGATGCAGGGCCCTTCTGAGCATAAACGCATTGGTTACTAGGCCTGTGTATAATAAAAAACTTAAACATTTGGCCTTATCGTGAAAACATTCGATTTGGCCTTATCGTGAAATTTGGTGTTTATGCGCTCGTTGTGTACAAAGTCAATGAGAGTGGATCACCGCCGCGCCGTTGACGTTGTGTACAAAGTCAACGGGTGATTTCAAGTGCGGTGTTCGGTGTAGGTGTTGAGAGCGTGAATTCGTCCCTGAACCGAGCTCCAACACCGAGCTGGGTTCAGAGGAACGATACCGATCACGTTATCGATAGCTCAACACCACCGTCAACACCAAACTACTTCACTACTCGTTCGCGGCAAACTTCGACGATAAAACGAAATCCACAAACAAATTGATCAAATAAGTTCGTATTTTTTTATTTGAAAGTATGAATATAAGAAATTTCAAGAAAAAAAATGTTCCCTATACACAATACATGTGCAATGTTACTTGTTCAAATCTTGTTTGACTGTTAAATACGCTTAACCACAGACATGTAAGAGAGGACGTAGCAGTCATGGGCATCTTTTGTTGTGACGTACGCTACATGTACTGTGCATGTGTGTGAGTGGTATTTTTGGTTGAGTTCGTGAGTCTCGTTTGGTCCATTCTGGTAGTGTCATGTTGTAGTTTAAAACAAATTATGTATACATTGTTCAAGTGGAAAAAAAAAATCAAGTAATCAATTAAAAAAATATCCACAATTGATTGTTTGTGTCTTCCTGCAGAGTTAGTCTGAAAGCCAGAACTACTAAACCAAGACAAACAGCATCATCCAAATTTATAGTTTGGCATGTCTGCATGGATATACTTTTGATATATCAATTGTGAATGATCGTTGATTATTGTCAAACTTTTGACTTTTTATTATTATTTGCATTCTGTTTTGTCTTGCATACGTTCCAGGGGATCCATATCCCAAAGGAAGTGCCATTTTTCTTCTGTAAAATTAACTTGACACCAAACAAAATATTTATGTAGCAAAATAATTTTACAAGCAAACAAAGTCACATATAAATATATACCTGCACCGCTCTAAAAGGGGAGGGAGCAGGTCATACTTGGGATGGGGGCATTCTAACAAAAACATGATATCATTATCTAACTCATTTCCAAGATGAAGAAAAAAAGAAAATACATTGATTTTATTTTTTGTGATCAATGTTGGAAAAAAAAATACTGCTTTTATAAAGGCAATTATATTCAAAATTGACAGATTTGTCAAAATATTATCACAGTATCCATAAACCAACAAGCAACATAGTTTGTTAGAAAAATTAAGTTTGATCAAATTTAGTTAACATTGAAAAATTTTTCATGTCGGCCTCACATTTTTAATAAGATCAAGATTCACATAAAAGACAAATGTTCCGCATTCAAGGTTTCACAATATCTATCTTTTATTTTTCAATCACCATAAAACACATATTTACACACCAGTACACATTTATGTCAGAATCAAGTCATCAAATTCAAAAGTCACATTTCATAATAACAATAAAATATAGAACTCTAATTGTAGGCCTACTAGAATATCGTGATCAATATCATTTATATTCTACATTGACATATCAAATTCCAAGTTTTCATTAGTGAAGACCTAATCATGTTGCAGATCTAGTCCTGAACTTAAAATTAAGCATGCCAGGGCCAAACAGGGGCCAGGGCTATACATCTTTACATGTAATAGGTCTTAGCCCATTGGCATTGATTGGATCTAACTTTACTTTTTAGATCTAAAAAGTAAAAGTTAGATAAGCCTATGCTTAAGTCACCATGGTCATATTAATATATCTAGACCGTTATACCCGGACCAGTTACAAGTCTAGAAATTAGAATTAACTAAAGATTCTAGATAATATTACGTACGGATTATCAATATCGCGTTCAAAAAAACGTTGATTTTATAATTTATTATGATTTCGATTGTGAAATTGACACTCTATTATTACGACTTAATTTGACTGGCCTTATACTGTATGAGCTATCCTAACGGGTCTAAATTAAAGCCCCTAGTACAGCTAGCCTGGCAATCGAGGCGCGAGCGATCTCGCCGACTACCGAAAAATAGGTCATGTGAAAGTCCAGGTCGTGAAAATTGTTTTTGCGGGAAAGGAAATTGCAATAAATTTATCTTTATTAATCGATCATCTACATTTGACACTTACCAAGAAAGCAAAGATTTGGCCAGGCTATAATCTCTTCAATAGAATTTACGGCAACAAAGTTTAATCAGGTAAGTTAATAGTATAATACTCGATCGATTTCAATTTCGAGGCGTTATAGGTGGATCTAATTAGCATAAGAAATGCAAATCAGTGTTGGTCATGCGTGGACGTACCGGTAGTCTTTTCTCTCAACCAATACACACAATTACTGTGCACGCTCCATAGTCCTTGTGTATAGAATTTGGAGTTTTAAAATCGAGTTGGGATTGCGCAATCTACTCAGTCGTCCTGTTGATGAAGACTAGAATATATGGTAGAGGCGGATCCATGGATTTCTAAGGGGGGATGAAATTTTTCAAAGGAAAAAATTGACAAGCCCCCCTTCAAAAAAAAGGTTTTCAAGCACAAATTAAGGTTCAAGTAAGCAAAAAAAAAAGTCTTCAATTTCAAAAGACTGGGGGGGGGGCAAACCTCGGATGGCATTTTTACATTATACAATTTGCATCTCATAGGCCCCCCTCCCCCCTGGATCCGCGCCTGCTCTGTGGTGTTTTTGGAAAGAGTTAATATTGCTGTTGAGTGTTGTCGAAAAAAATTAGACCCCCAACTTCCTTTCTCCTTTCAATTCAATTTCAATTTTATTTATTTCACTTCCATCAAACAAAAACAAATTGTATACCATATATATAAAAAATAAGTATTTGTATCCATTGCAAAGAAACAAAAATAATAATACATATGTTGTGAAAAAAAAACTTACACGATTTGGGCAACACATTGGAGGTTTTAAATAAGTATACTATTTTTCAATAGAAATTAAATTAAGATGGAAATGGAGGGACCCACTAAAAAGCAATGCTTGTACAATGTGGGCCCCTCAAAAATAGATAACAAAACCATTAACAGAGTACAAATACAGACATATGTAATCAAATGAGAAAAAAATAAATGAGAGAGAAATACTCACAAAATATAAAATACGAAGATATCAAAAAATATAGTTTGTATAGGACAAAACAACCCGTCCTAAAATATATCCACCCTTCCCACCCCCCCCCAAAAAAAAAAAAAAGAAAAGAGAAAAGGGAGAATGCCCTGAGAAGATGGATGGGTGCTGCTAAACGTAGGTAGAACACATGCCATCGTGGACTCAAGCAAACTGGATTCAATGTGTATAAAAGGAGAAAAAAATATATAAAATGACCTGGAAAGAATAAAATGCGCGAAAAATGTGATTGATGCCGTAAATAAATAAGCGGTAGGAAGGCGGATAAGCGGACAGGAAAGAGAAAAAAGATGAGAGGATAGACACAAATAATATATGAGGTTAAAAACCGAGCACAATTGGGAAGGACTTGTGTCAGATTTTTTTTTTTCAATTAAAAAAAGGGATGATTTATGTTTTAATTATAGTCTTTATAGTAAAAATGATGACTAACCTCTTGACAGAGATGATGAATAAGATTTAATTTGAGGATACATTATAAGATTTTAATAGAGATAATTTGAATTTAGTCTTAAAAGAGTTCAAAGATTTTGCAGTTCTTATATCATTATGAAGTGAGTTCCATAACTTCGGTCCCTCATATATAAATGTGTTCTGAGCCAGCAAAGTTCTTAGAAGTGGTAAATGGAATTCGCCCAATCGCCTTGTTGGATAGTTATGAATGGATTGATTTTTTGGAAACATTGAATGAAATACATTTGGGAGGTTGTTATTGTTATAATTGTACATAAACTGACCGAGATTGAACAAATACAAGTCTTTAATTTTGAATATTTTATGTTCCAAAAATAATGGGTCAGTATGAGACAAATATGCTTTGTGACATATGACACGAAGAGACTTCTTTTGTAATAGGAGTAATTTGTCTAAGAGTGTTTGATGTGTGTTGCCCCACGCTAAAATTCCATAATTTAAATACGGTAATATAAGGGATGAATATAATGTAAGCAGGGACGATAATGGTAAACAAAATTTAAGCTTGTTAATTATACCAATGTTGCGTGAAATAGTTTTACATATGTTATCTATGTGGAATTTCCATGAGAGCTTATTATCGACTGTTATTCCAAGAAACTTAATATGGGATACATTTTCCAAGGGAGTTCCATCCAAAATAATATCAACAGGAAGTGTATTAATATAGTTGCTAAACAACATATATTTTGTTTTTTGTAAATTTATTGACAATTTATTTGCTCTTATCCATTGGGTGACATTTTTTAGTTCAGAGTTGATTGTATTAGCAAGGTGAAGAGGATTTTTATGTGAAAAAAATAAGTTAGAGTCGTCCGCAAAGAGAATGAAAGAAAGAACATCTGATGATCTACAAAAATCATTAATATAAACTATAAACAAAATCGGGCCTAAAAGACTACCCTGTGGAACTCCACAATTATTTTTTTTTTCATTTGAGAATTGCATCCGTTTAAAAAGACATATTGCTTCCTATTCAAGAGGTAGCTCCTGAACCACTCCAAGGCCTTCCCACGCACTCCATAATGATGTAATTTGTTTAGTAAAATATCATGATTAATGGTGTCGAAGGCCTTGGAGAAGTCCAGGAACAAACCAATTAAATGAGAAGATTTATCGATTGAATGTGCCGCTTTTTCAATGAAACTCAATAATGCATGTGTAGTGCTATGCTTTTCCCTAAATCCAAATTGGGAATTTGAAAGTATATTATTTAATTTGAGAAAATTAATAGTTCTTTTATAAATAATCTTTTCTAGTATTTTCGACAATGTAGATAACAAAGAAATTGGGCGGTAATTATTAACATCTAATTTGTCACCCTTTTTAAACAAAGGAATGACTTTTGCTATTTTCATGCTCTCGGGAACAATGCCGTTAAGAAGTGACAGATTGAATATATGAGTTAGGGGATCCGCAATTGACGATATTACCCCTTAAGAAGAAAATTATTGATGTCATCATGTCCTGTACTTTTTTTAGAACTGAAATCAGAAACAATATTAATTATCTCCTGATTATAAGTTGGAGCGAGAAACATTGAACTAGAATTTGGTGGGCCTAAAAATTCAGAAAAGTGTTTTGCTGCGGGAGGAATATTACTTGCAAGATTTTCCCCAATTGAAGAAAAGTGATTATTCAGGATATTACAAATTTGGAGAGAATCTTCAAAAATGACATCGCCAGATCTAATTTTTGTAATATTGGATTTCTTATTTGATATATTCATTGCTTGTTTTAAAATTTTCCATGTATTTTGCATATCACGCTTGTAAAGTTGTAACTGATTAGTAAAATATCTTTTCTTTTCTAAACGTATAATCTTTGTCAGTGTATTTTTATAACAAGTATATTTAAGTTTGGATTGCTCAGACCGTTTCATTTTGTATCTATAATATAAGTTATTTTTTTATTTATCGAACGCAAGAGCGATTTAGAAATCCATGGAAGCTTCGGTGATGTTTTGTAGTTAGATGGCTTATCTCTAAGTTTCGGAATATAAGTGTCAAAGTGTAGATTAAAAATATTCATAAAATTTTCAAAGGACAAGTTAACGTCATTACTATCAAAAACACAAGACCAATCAGCATCGTCAAAACTAGCACCCAGACGAGCTATATTTTCGTGTGTTATTCTTCGTTTTAGTGGACGGCTATTGTTATTGAATCTGTCTTTTAAAGAGAAATTAGTCGAAACAGGGAAGTGATCTGTGATATCAGAGAGTAATATGAAGGAATCGGGTGGGGGAAGAACATTACAGAAAATATTATCAATAAGAGAAGCGGATTCATTGACTATGCGTGTTGGTTTAGATATTAAAGGTAAGTAAGAACCGGATAGAAATATTTCCAAAAAATCTTGTGTAACATTATTTTGTTTTAATAAATCAATATTAAAATCGCCCATTATAAAGCAATTTTTACTATCAAAAATTGGATTTTTAACCAAGTCAGAGAGATGATCTAGAAATGATTTGATGTTCGAACTCGGAGGCCTGTATATAACACCTATGATAATGTTTTTGCTGTTGGGGATAGTAATTTCAATAAAAAGAGATTCAATTGTATCAGTCATGCTGTTAAGCTCGTCTCGAACTACATAATCATATGATTGTGAAACATATAACGCAACGCCCCCACCCACCCTATTTTGTCTGTTGTTAACTAAAAGATCATATCCATCGAGAGCTAATGGAAGGCTTGTATCATGAGAAAGCCATGTTTCGGTTAAACCTACTACTGAGAATGTTTGCATGGTGGGATTATTTAAAAGTAACCGTAATTCATCAAAGTGTTTGTTAATGCTCCTAATATTAAGGTGTATAAGAGAAAAAGATGAGTATTCATAATCCTTAACAACATTATTAAATTGGTTATGGGTGATGTATTCAGAATATGGACTTTGAAATTGGTTATCAGTGTCAAAATCATAATTCAACTCTTGTGACGAAGAATTAAATTTGTCTGTAACATGGTTTTCAAAGGAAGTAATATGAGGATTTATGTCTGATTCACTTTCTACTAAGGATGGCCTAAACAAGTCAAGAAAGTCATCATCGTTAACTGAATTGAATGGTGTATCTACCGAATTTGCCATATTAAAGAAAAATCAGAAAACACAATTTTTTAGTTGACATTAGAATGTCTATAACAGGAAGAGTGAAATCTGAAATACAAGTCCCGGTCAGGAACAGATATACAATAGTCACGTGCATGAATGAGAAGAGGTACTGAAGCAGAAACGAAAAGAAAGGGAACTTACAACATACAAAGCACGATACAGAAAGGCGGTTCAGGGAACCTTTGAGCATGATGAGAGAAGAGGCAAAGGAAGTCCGCTTATTGTGTATTGAAGGGTGAACAAGCCGCAGTTTTGAGCATGTGTATTGTCCGTTGCTTGAGCCCACGAAGGCACCTGTAGAGGGCAGTAGAGAGCAAAATAATGGTAAATGAAAATGACGTATCATGTAAGGGAGGTTCAAGCGAGAACCCGATTTCACAAAAACGAAAATGTATACTTTTTTGAAATTACACCCTATTATAAGTATGGAGCAGAAATTAATTAATATAAATCATACGCATTCAATAGCAAAGTGTTTAATCATATCTTAAGAAAATGGAAAAAATAAGAACTCTGACTATTGATAACAAGTAGTTAAGGTCAGATGTAAATGGATAAAGTGGGAAAAAGTTTTGCATTTAAATAATCAAAATGTATCTCCTTGAAATTAAAGTAACATTTGTGTATATTTTGGTTCTAGCATTACTAAAACAGAGTATGGAATCATGTGTGAAAAGGCTTACCCACACTGATAAGATGCTGTTTTGATGGGTACTGTATACATAATCGGGTGTGAGCGGAGGTCGTAATACTTCCAACTGGATGAGCGATTTGAATAATCGTTGAAGACTTCATTGAGAAGGAATTAGCAGATTTGATAGAACAATAAACTATAGGTCACGACCCAACAGGGTCGGCTAGTTCTCAATATCTAAATTATTTGGAAAGCGAGAACCAAACGACCATGATGGGTCATGACCCAGAGTGAATGTATGAAGTACTGTGCGTAATAGGTTGCAGTGATGCGAGGGATCGTATGGAGGCTACCCTCTATTATAAGGAGGATTAAAGTCTTCTGCGCATTGGGCTCGAAATCAATTCCTCATGATAGGAGCGTTTAGAAAGAATAGTTTCAAAAGGAAGGATCATAAAATAACCAGTGAATGTGAAATGTAATGGTGTTAATCTCTTGGACCCGTCCCTAATATATTGTAAAAAAATAATCCTGAACGAATTCCAGATTGGTATGAGCCTGAGGGCAAAATATGTGGGAAGGAAAGAAGAGTTAATACAAATAATGTGAATACAGCAATGATACTAACTGCCTGAAGACCCTGGTTCACAATGGTCATGGTGTGCACGCACTGATCTATTTAGCGTTAATTGAAATATTTGGGAGGGAGAGAGTCCCTCCTTTATCATGTAGACAAATGACTTATCTAACCAAATGGTGCCAGTTTGAGGCGTGAATCGAAGCAAATTCTTCAAAGGAATATCGGGACAGTGTATTTGCATAAACAGAAAGGAAAAGATCGAGATTTTAGGTTAATCACGAGAAAATATTTGTATCGTAACTAATCGGTGCAAGGTGGTACCATTATTGACACAATAATACACTTCTGAATTACTCAGTGACTGTTTTAAATCAGGCCGTGCAAGCGTGACAGGAGACTGACGCCTGCAAGGAGATTAATTTGGCTAATTCGCGCGGGAAATTTGCGCGGGAAAATTAGCGCGGGAAATCCTCCGACATTGATACCCATATATCGGAGACAGCAGTGACGTCTGCAATACACAATATAATCACGTGTGACGTAGTCTCCAGTCCCGCACCTGTTCGGCCTGGGTAGCTAGAAGAAATGTCAAATTGAATGTAAAAAAAAAAAAAAAAAAATTAGGAGCGTTGAACTATCTGTGCCATTCAGGACTTACAGCAATGGAATTTCCTTCATTGTTGTATTTATCTAACAATGCATGAAACAGATAGGTGACCAAAATCACCAAGAGATTACTTTTTAAAAAAGAGATTCAATTATCTTTGGTGAGCGAGACTTTCATGATCAAAATATTGTAAAATAGCCCAGAAGATGAATGAACCATGCTATACCAAATAATCAATATAGAAACGATGAATTATTACTAAACATGAGTTCAATTTTATGTAAAAAGGGGAGAAAAGAAAAAAAAATCATATATCTTGTACATTTAAGATTTACGACGAGGTTCATATGTTTCCATTATATAAAGTGTAAAGAATAATGTCGTGAAGTCTATTAAAGCCAAAATCTGTGTTCAAGGCTTACCAAACCAATGTGTTGCCAAAAAGACAAAAGTCATAAGCACAATTAAAATTTTGCTTTACAAGTGATTATACGTATCCAGCTGTTCATAAAAATATATTGCTAGCTAGGCCTTTTGGGGGGCTCAGAATAATGTGTTGAAATATGTTAGATTCTAAATGTGACACCATGGTCTAAACGACGAATATGTGGTTTAGGCCTTGAAAAAATAGATGCTATTGCTAGCTAGGCCTAACGTTAGTAGATCTCTGTCATACTAGTCTCGATAAACTCGGGCGGGGTCATGCAGTGTCGGGTGAACCTTTTCAAGCCCCCGACCCACCACTTACACTTCCAAAAACGTTCCCTCAGTCCCCAGTAAATAAAGAGATCCAACATATGTAGTTTGGTGCTGAATAGCGTCGTCCCTCAGGCCCTCGTAATTTTGCCCCTCCGCGGGCATCAAGATTCAAAGTCTCAATGTCAGTTGTCGAGTTATATGCAAGGGGGAGAGGATTGTTAGGGGAATTTTGAACATTTAGAGTTCAGAGAGTGTAATATTTCCAGCCCGAATGCTCGTTTCTTTCCCCAACTAGCTAGTAAGAGAATATAATTAAATTCTAAATATTTCTTTTATAAATCCCATCATTCCATCATTTTACAGAATATGGAATCCACTCCAAGAAAGAAAGGGGCCTGGAAGACGCATGAGATTATATCATGCCTTGACCTATATGTGGAAAACCATTCTACCTATAGGTCGATGAAGAAGGCGGGTCAAGCCAAGGCGTTTCACGATAGGATGGGTGATCTTCTTCAACTACCAAAGGGTTGCACAGAGAACTTGATCAAGAATTTGGGTCGTGAATACAGGGAAGAAATCAAAAGAAGCATGCAAACTGGTGTAGAGACAAGGGAACCTACAATGAGAGGTTCATCCGAGCTGTACTATAAATATGAGGAGTACAACCAACTGTATTTTCCCGCTGGTGGACAGGTGATTAATTAACTACACTAGAGTTATATACAATAGAATTGACCCTTCGCATAAATAAATCAGTAAATCAATAAACAAATGAATAAGTATATGAAGGAATATATAGATAAATAAATAAATATGGGTCCTTGAATATATCAAAACAAGAAAATCGTGAGTTGTAAACAAGGAAAAAAGAACAAGCGAAGTACATAATGAAATTACACATAATAGTGCTAAAGTTAAAGATTATTGTCCATTATACGCCTAATGATATCAAAGTTATAAAGTTTTTAAAACTGTTGTATATAAGAGATTCACAAAGTACCAAGTTAACGAAATAAGGTTAATTTGGCAAGAAGTGACAATTAACTTAAGTATATGTTCTGTAATTTGTATACTTTTCAGGTAAAGCCCCAAGCTGTGATTACTGAGGGCAATGTCACAACATTCGCAATTAGTGATGATGGTGATGCTGCAGGACCAAGCGAGTGCAAGAAGAAACGCATGAATGCTCAATCCACTAGGGAAGAGGAGATGCTTACAGCAATGAAGGAGTTGGTCGACACAAACAAAAAGATTGCTCTCGAACTAGAAACTATTAGAATGGTGCTTGCGGCACAATACGGAATCCAAGTACACCAAGAATAACTCGTATAGTCCTGATTTCTTGGTTCTCTTCCTATTCAGCCCCCCCCCTTCCGTCTGTTTTAACAAGGCCCTCTCACCATGGACCTATCCACAGAGGATTATTTTATTGTTACGGGGGTGCTGAGCATTGTCACAGCACCCCCAGTATTACATTAGATAATCTTCCGTGGCCAGGTCCACGCCTCTCACTGTAGCCTATTTCTACTGATAACATTTCACTTTAAAATGTTAGTAAATTGAAATCTGTCAATAAAAGGAGATTAAATTGAACTGAATTAAAAAAAAAATCACGGGTTTTTACACAGCTTATAGTTAGATGGACGGAGAAAGTCGCAAGTGAAAGAATTATGAATGAACATTACAAAAATCAAATATTACTCCTCGAGAGAAGAATTTGAATTATTAGTAGTTTGTAAATCGGTTTGTGATGTTTTACTGATCAAGAGCAAGAAATTCATACGAGGTAATTTGTGTATCTGTTATGCAGATACGACATGGCAACCAAACATTTGGAGGGAAATAAAATACCTCCTTTGGCTGCCATGCGACTTTCTTTTAGTTGCGACAATCTCCATCTTAGCTGAGTCGCTCCTATTGCCCTTTCCACAATTTGTCGTAACTTCGTTACATCAAGATTGTATCGTTCTTCTTCAGCACTGAGATTTGGTTTAACCACTCTATGTATCACTGATGGGTGAAGATTTCTGTAGGCAGGATCTACCAAGACGACGTAGTCACCTGGCAAATCGTCAAGAAACTGCATGAAAGTCATGCTCCACTCTGTTGCTGTTTTGTCGTGTGTTGCTCCAGATAATCCTAAATAATTTTTTTTTAATTAGTCATCGGGGAGGGCGGGGCAGGAGAAATAAAAAAAGGGGGAAAAGAACGTTGTTGAACAATGTACACTGGGGACAGGGTGACCAGATTTCACAAAATGAAATAAGGGACAATTGACAACAATTGAAGATCGACAGAGAAGCCCACACACAGTGTAACACTTGTGAAAAATATAAAGAATTGGAAGGGAGGGTGAACTAAAGAATGAAGGAGAGAAAGAAAAGAGATGAATTGAGAAGGAAAGAAAATGAAGAAAAACAGAAAAATAACAAAGTTAGAATAAAAGAAGGATGAAAGAAAGAATAAAAGAGATAAAAAGAGGTTTCTGTCATTCTTTGAAATAAATATAGAAAGAAAGGAAGAGAAGATAAATAAATGTGTGAAAGACAAAATAAAGGAGAGAATTAAAGGGAAGTAAGAAAAAGGAGGAGGAGAGAAAGAATGAAGGAAAGATATATGTTTCCTTCATTCTTTTAAAGAAAGGAGAAAACAAAGGGAGGGAGAAAGGAAAGAAGGAATAGAAAGAAAGAATAAGGGAAAAGAATTAGAAGGGAAGAAAGAAAGAAAGAAAGAAAGGAAGAAAGAAAAAGAGGAGGGAAGAATGAAGGGAGGAGAGAACGAAGAAAGAGAAAATAGTGGAAGGAAAGAAAGAACAAAAATAAACAGGAGAGGAAGAGAGAAGGAAGCCAAGGTAGTTTTAAGGAAAGAAAAAATTGAGGAAATAAAAAAAGGAAATTTGATAAAGAAGGAAAGTAAGAGAAAGAAGTAAAGAAAGAAAAGTGAACAGAGACAGAGAAAAAAAGGAAGGATAGGGTAGAAAAGAAAGAAAAAGGAAAAAAGTTCAAACTTCAAGCAAAAAAAAAATCATCTAATAAAAATCATGTTATTGTGTGTTTCTTATGTATTTTAAAAATTTCAAAAGGTAAAATGTTTTAGGAATGAATAAATTTCAAAGTGAAACATATTCATCAAACTTAAAAAAATTAGATGAAACATCGCGGCATCGTACACACCAAGACTCAAAACGAAAGCTGACACAACTACATCTATATATGAAAAGTCAATAAGTTGTTCCTCCGATTACATCTCCAAATCACTAATCTGAGAATTCATAATATAATTATGAATATTTTGTGATTATTTTGGTGGAAAATTGTTTTGATGGATTTGCGTGAGGTGTAGAAGGTGGGGTCGTACTAAACCAAATAAGGTAAAGTCGGCGACCAAAGGACCCACAACAATAAAACATTCCGGTATTGTTTAGGGGTTCATTTCAGGGAATATTTGCCAAGAGTATCGTTTGTTTCCAATATTTGTTAAGGGTAGGGTTTCACACGCCAATACTTGTTAAGGGGTGCATTGGAAATTACGTGTTTAGGGTGCTTTTCGAGACCCCATGGTCGCGCATGGTATCCACTCGTGAATGGAAGTGGCCCCCCGGGACGTCTGGTCACCCTGTCTGGGGAGGAAGTGCCAGAGTGCCCCATGAATTTATGACTCTAGTATTTGTTTTTAAAAAAGGGAAACAAAGAAAATTAAATGCTTCCGGAAAATGGACGTGTTATGACCACCCCCATCCCTTATGATTAGTTGTCAGATAAAGAAAAAATTAAATATAATAATATAGAGCCTTTCAGATGTCAGAAAATCTTCTGACAAAAATTCCATGCATAGTCACTAGGTATAAAGCCTAATTAAAATATTTAAAAAATCTGAAATAGGCATAGTGTTATGACAATAACAACATAAATTGAGGAAAATAGTCCGTCTCAAATAGGATATGCGATATTGGAATATTAAATAGTTCTTGAAAGTGATTTTTTGAAATCGTTTTTAAAATAGGTTGTTTGGATTGATTTTCATCCAGTGTTTGGATCAATGACATTTTCAAGCCTCATGTTCTTCTGTAATAACTCTTATATTATTTCCGTGATGAAAATGTTTTATGAAAACATATTTACCGGTTATTATATGACGAACTTGCTCAAATTTATCAGTAATGAGTTGGGTATTGATTGAATCACAAGATTTCCCATGACGACCACAAAAATAAGCGTCTCCCGCGTGGTCTGGACGTTGAATTCGGGAAATGTAGCCATCAATATAAAGGATCACTTGCTTCATCTTTATGAAGAAGAGAAGAAAAATACAGGAGTGATTCACAAATAAACAACAAAATAAACTTTATCCTTCAAAATTACTATAAATGTATACATTTTATCACAAAAAAATAAATATTGTGATAGATTTTGACGTAATATTCAGAAAAATAATTCCCCCTTCCCTTTTTTGTTTTCTTCTTCTTTGTCTTATTTTTAATTATTGTCAAATTATTTTTTTTTAAGAGTGTTGATGAATATTCTCGATTCTTTGTCTTAATACAATAAACTCTATTCTGCACGACGATGGGAATAAAAGTTCATAAAGGGCATGGGCGGAAATCCCAGGGGACCATTTCAAAAGGGGGGCGGCACAATATCAAATGCCCCCTATTTTGTGGTAGTTTATGATGTTAAAGATACATCATTCCAAATGATCGTATATTTTGGGTGATAACCTTTTTTCTTACTTGTAAATTAAATGCTGGGCTTACAGTTTTGTTGATAACCCTTTTCTTTTTTTCTTTCTTGCTTGTCAAATTTATCCGGACGAAATGGGTTTCCTTTTTTGAGATGACCTTTATCTTATTTTTTGCTATTCAAATATTTTTTCTTGATTCCCCGTCCTTTTGTGCATGGAAATATCATTCCGCCCATGATAAGTAGGGGGGGGGGGGCTCCCACACGCCATGTATGTCCCCTTCTACATATTCCATCGACACTCGCTGCTCCTCTTGGTTTGAATACCAATATTTTCTCTCTCTCTTTTTGATCTTCTCCCCCCCCCCCGGGGGGGGGGGCACTCAGTATATAACGCATAGTGGGTATGTGCCGCGGAGGGGACCCCCATTTTTACACTCAAATTTCCGTTCCAAGGCATAGCATTTTTGTCTTTTTGAGCAAAAGAACTAAGAAAGCCGCTCCAAGGCATAGCATTTTCTTCTTATCGAGAAAAAACAAGAAAGAAATCTGCTCCAAAGCTTCGCATATTTTTCGGTGCGCCGTTCCGATCGCATTGTTTTGCTACATGTACAATGAACTGCAATTTTGGTGAAAAGCGGCCGCCGAGCGCTCTCAGACCATCGCCTCAGCTCTCTAGCTGCGCCAGCGCACCCGGCGGAGGCCGCGCTAGCTGAATCATGCACGCATTTCCGTTCCACAGGGATGCATATACGCACTCACACGCTGGCGATCCGTTCCAAGGACCCCCGTTTTCACAAACATTTGTAGTTCCGAAGCCCGTTCCGAGGACCCTCCTTTTTACAATAGACCCGCTCCAGGGCCCCCGTTTTTTGTCTCGCCCGCGGCACACCCCCACCACTTTTTTGGTCTAGTGCCCCCCCCCCCCCACACACACATACATTTACTTCTCTATTTTCTTTCTCAGTTGCAATCTTATTTCTTTGCATTTCTGTCTCTTTTATTTTCATTAACTTCTCTTTCCTTTTCGCCGTGTAGGGAGGAGGTGGATCCGGATTGACCATATGGGTGAAGCCTATTCACGCCTGCCTATTGGATTATAGCATTACCTACCTGCCCATCTGGCATCTCAATGCGTGAACTTAATTGCTCGAATTCATGCTCAGCTCTCGGAAGCGAAATATAGTCGGACGCTTTTTCATAAATGAAATTCGTGGTCAATCTGGTATGTCGAAATGCAGTTGAGGTTGCAATACCCGATGAATGTCCCAGCTGGCGATAGTACCCCCCTCCCGCTAGATAATTCAGTAGTGTCTCAATCATTTTTTCTGATTTTAGTTGACCACTAGGGCCCGCCCCCATCCATTCATTAAATTCTGCTGCCAGTTGAGTTATTTCATGTTCATTTAGCCGACAATTCTTGATTGAAGATTCTCCGGTAGATGCCGGATTCCTCTGAAACAGCATATTTTCAGCCATGGTCCATGCCAGTGCTCCTAAATAATTTAATCGCCTGAGTCCTGACCAGTTTATTTAGAAATCTGAAGAAAAATCTGCTGGAATTGTGCAAAAACATTATTTCTAAAATAAAGACTTTTTAATTTTAATAGTAGTCATGCCAAAATGCATGATTCTAAAATTATATCAGATCTGTATCTGTCATCTGACCTGAATGCATCGTCAGAACAAGTACAGACTACAGTTTCCAAACATGCTTACCTTGACTTTTGACTGGATCAAACAGCGTAACCTGCATCGGCAGCAAGTGAATGGGACCGTACAGCTTGGAGTTTTTCAATATTCAGAGCAACACAACGAAGACTGTCGAGTGGACAAAATCGGTCTTTCCAGTTCACAATTCAATAAAAAATGGACAAAGTAACACAGTTCTGGTTCTCTTATAGTCTGAAGTTGTCGAAAACAGAAATCGGATATCACAACACATGAAGAAAACGGTAAATTCGAAGAAAAATAGAGACCAGGAAGGTGTATCAGTGTATTATGCACAGAGCTCTAGAGAGATAGTGTGTGAAGTCGATCATGTGACGTCATTATTCTCGACTGTTTTCGATCGCGTGATTGTCTGCCTGGGGGCGGCTGGGGGGCTGAGAAGGGTCTCTATTAATTTCATTTCTTGCATTTCCACGACATCTGTAAGACTTTTTAGATAATATATTTGTGTATAAAAAGACAAGACCTTTCCATTCATATATAATTTGTCTATAATCATCACTTTCGTGAATTTTCTTTGTGTGTATACTTTAAGTAGAGACAAAAAAATTGAAGTGACTTCTTATTATGGCAAAATGTATATTTAGGCTTTATTTTTCGGGAGAGCGTATAATGAGCGAGCGGCTTGGTAAAACAAATTCAAGGGTGAAGTTGTATAACGTTTTTTGTGGTCAATTATTCTTAAAATGGCATTATTGCGAGGTGTTGCTAGCGTGAATCACAAGCTAAAACTTAAAGGCGAATGAAAACATTGGAACAATGGAAGGGAGAGAGATTGGTTCGGAGGTTTATAGAAAGAACGTAAATGGGAATACTCATAATTTCAATGGTTAGGACTTTGCCATTTATCTTGATGAGACAATAACAGGGCCTACTCTTAATTAATTCTACTTAAAGGAGAATGAAACGATTGGAACAAGATAGCTTGTGTGAAAACAGAAAAATCAAAGAAACAGATCAACGAAAGTTTGAGAAAAATCGGACAAATAATGAGAAAGTTATGAGCATTTGAATATTACGATCACTAATGCTATGGAGATAGCAAATTGACATATTGACATAATCAAACCGAGTCAGAGTAGTTGGAGTTCTCTCATTGTAATGGTTCCAAAGCCAGACGGCTCTCAGAGATTTTGCATTGATTACCGAAAGGTAAATGCAGTAACTAAGACTGACTCGTATCCAATTCCTAGGTTAGAAGATTGTATTGATAGGATTGGAAATTCTGCCTATATCACAAAGATAGACTTGCTTAAAGGATATTGGCAAGTGCCACTGACTGACCGAGCCAAAGAGATATCAGCCTTTGTCACACCTGAAGGCTTGTTTCAATGCAAAGTCATGCCTTTTGGAATGAAAAATGCACCAGCAACCTTCCAAAGATTGACAAATCAAGTGATTGCCGGACTTGACAATTGTGTCGTATACATAGACGACATCCTAGTTTACAGTGATACTTGGAATGATCATCTGAATCATTTGCGAGCACTGTTTGACAGGCTGGACAAAGCCAATCTAGTAGTGAATCTGATGAAAAGTGAATTTGCCAAGGCAAAGGTCACATATCTTGGTCATGTGGTTGGTCAAGGGCAAGTGCTACCAAGAGAAGCCAAGATACAAGCTATCTTAGACTTCCCAATTCCCACAACTAAGAAAGAATTGCTCAGATTCTTAGGTATGAGTGGCTTCTACAGGAAATTTGTTCCAAATTTCAGTACAGTGGTTAGTCCTCTGACAAACCTGCTGAAGGCAAAAGTGAAGTATGTTTGGTCTGACGAATGTCAAAGATCATTTGAGAAATTAAAGGCCATTTTGGTGAATGAGCCTGTTTTGGCAGCTCCAAACTTCACAAAGCCATTCAAAGTAGCAATTGATGCATGTGATGTTGGAGTAGGAGCAGTATTGCTCCAAGAAGATGAAAAAGGCATCGAAAAACCAGTGTGCTACTTCTCTAAGAAACTCAATAGATTTCAGAAGAAGTACTCAACTATTGAAAAAGAGGGCCTGAGTCTCGTACTAGCCCTTCAGCAGTTTGAGGTGTATCTAACCAATGGAGAGATTACAGTCTATACAGATCACAATCCTCTCGTGTTTTTGGAGAAATTCAAAACAAAGAATCAAAGACTGTATAGATGGAGCCTAATGCTCCAACCATTCCCTTTGAAAATTGTACACATAAAGGGAAAGAATAATGTAATTGCTGATGCTCTATCAAGAGTATAAAAAGTGAAATTATTCATGATTTTGACCAAGTGTGTCATTTGAAGAAAACATCTTTGATGTTCATTTATTTTAACATGTTCGTTAAGTACTATATCTTTGTACACGATAACTGTAAATGATTTATCAAGATGACTTTGAACAGTTAAAAGAAAAAAGTAATCTTAAAGAAACCTTTACTACGGTAAAGCTTTCTTTTCCCCGGTGGGGGAGGTGTTATATATAAGAATAATTGTAGAAGAATTGTGAAAGCAGTTACATTAATCTATTAGTTATTTCCTCTTTAAAAATAGCCTAGAATGATCAAGTACATTCCACAGCATGTTTGTAAAGAACGTTCCAGATGTCTTTTTATTATGCAGGCCTTGCCTATTTAAAAGGCCAAGGAGTTGTATTGTTATTTCTGAATAGAGATTAGGAACAATAGGCTTAGCTATGTTATTGACACTCTTGATTTCAATGAGGTCATTCAAGAGTGTTCTGGATTTTGACTGCTCCTGAAAGGAGAAAGTTTTTTTTAAAGAAAATGCTAGAACCTTCCTTAATAGTGAATTCTAGAAGAATAGCTGCAAACTATATAAAGCTGGCGGATTCTTCAAGATCATCATCACATCATATTAGATCACTTGATCATCACATCATATGAGAGCAGGAGATCACATCACATCATATGAGATCACTTCACCAGATCAGATCAGAGCAGTTTATGCATCAATGAACTGTTTGCAGTTATTTTGAGAGAGAAATTATCAGTTCTCATCAACATCATCAACCTGTTCAATGAACACGCTTCAACCCATGGATTGCTGAAATTGACTGTTAATCATCATCAACATCGTCTTCACGGACATTTCAACTCGTTGCAGTGACTCTTATTATTCATCGGACTTCAACATCAGTTTCATCATCGCCATCATTGTGAATTTTCGCCAGTCAACTGGGATTTTATCATTTGGATTATTACTTGGATATAGTATCATCACTTCGGGATTTTACATTGGACACTTCAAGAGATTTATGTAAGATCATTATTTGTTTTATTTATGTATAATTATTTCCTGTAATAAAAAAAAGGAAATTTAAATAAAATTTTAATTGTTATTTGTTGCAGTATCGTAACACTTTATTATATTTTTCACTTGAATTGCCTCTTTTATCACATGTATCCATAAATCATGTGTTCCTTCTATATGAGGGCATGTAATACATATTTTTTAAGAATACATCCTGGATAAAGAGTTTTTATCATCATAAGAAAAAGCAAAAAGAGACATTTTGAGGGTATTTTATAGTCCACCAAAGGGAAAGTTGTTCATCAGTGACATCACACATCCTTGTCGCATTGCCAATGTGAGGATCTCCATAGCATTAGTGATTGCAATATTGAAATGCTCATAACTTTCTCACTATTTGTCCGATTTTTCTCAAAATTTCTTTATTCTTATTCTCTGATTTTTCTGTTTCTACACAAGCCTATTTGTTCCAAAGGTTTCATTCCCCTTTAAGGTTATTTCAATAAAAAATGAAAATTAGTTTTTAAAAATCCGAGCAGATTTCTGCTGTCATTAAAAAGATGTGTATCTAACTAAAGAATTAACACGAGCGCAAAACGCGAGCTTAAACATACTGACCAGAAAAGGAACCTGTTAAAGAAAGCATTTAGTGACCTTTTTAGGATGCATATTTCACCAATCGAATGAGAGTGCGAAGCGCAAGCTGAAAATTTTCAATATTCCAGCCTGAAAACTTAATTTAACTTGTATACTTTAAAAAGAGTATTTTATTTCGAAAAAACATGAAAAACGGCATATTTATTTTTGAAAAAGGAACTTTCCCATTTTGGAAAATATTAATTCCCCTGTTTTTTATTTCATTTTTGATGCCTCCTGCCTCCCTCCCGGCGGATCCAACTTTCGTCAAATAGAGGGGGGGGGGGCAATTTTTTTAGCCATATTTCCCTTGATCGGCAGTTTAAAGTTGATTTTTGTTTGTTTCTTTGAAAGGGTAGTCCTAACAGTCAATAATTAGCTTTATCCTTATAAAATAAAGTAAATATGTAATAACGTGATAAACCCTTTTTAAATAATGCGAGCGCGAGCTATATATTTTTGTTAATATGATGGGCAATATGTTTGTGATCTTCAAAGCGAGATGCCTATGTAACTAAATTTAGACAATAACTGCTAGCAAGTGGCGCGAACAGAATTTTTAAATATATAAGCTCTGACCTGATCTAAAGGGGACATTTTAAGAACTTTTTGCAGTTAGCCATGAAGACGATGCGTGTTTTAACCAATGGCGGCGGAACGTTTTTTTTTTTTTGGGGGGGGGGGCAAAGCAAAAAAAGGGGGCCAATAGGGGCAATTTGGTGCAAACGGATATTTTCACCATTAGATTATCATCTGTGTAAAGAAGTTGTGTGTTTTGTAGTAACTAAATTGAGCACAATTTTTTAAGTGATCACTAAAGTTATATATTTACGTTTCATTTCTGCGAGCGTAGAGAGCAAGCGGTTTGGGGGAAAAAGTCAAATCTGAAGATGTAAAATTCACCTTTTTGGTCAATTACTGTTAAAAGGGCATCCTTGTGAGATGTTGCGAGCGAATCACGTGCTCAAACTTTTGGAAATTTCATGTGGGCCTAGAATGATATTGATATAGATATTATTTACCCAGGGAAGCCACTTCAGTTCTGAAAACTATTCTCCCAGCTATTATTATTTTTTTAAAGAATGCTTAGAATTTCCAGTTTTCAGGTTGGAAAATCAGAAAAATTTGGCTCACGTTTCTCGCTTGCATCAAGTATTGAGGAACTCATTCTATTCCTGGTTGCAAAAAAAGAAGCATGAAATGTCCAGTTTTCAGGTTGGAATATCACAAATTTTAAGCTTGCGGTTCGCGCTCTCATTATTTAGTTCGTGAGATATATATTCTATTCATGAGTCACTAAATGCAGTCCTTAAAAGATTACTTTCTGAAGTCTGTTGCATAAAACTTTTTACCTGAGAAAACTCTGGTAAAAAATGAAAACTAAGGTTAGTCTGATTTCCGCCATTGACTTTAGCACAGGGCAAAGACTCCTGCAAAAACAACCTGAGTTTTCTCAGGTAAGAAGTTTCATGCAACGGGCCCCAGGTCAGTATATAAACAAATTACAGCTCGCCCTCGCATTAATTCTTTAGAAAGATACACATCTTTCTCATGATTACAAAAAGTGCTCCGAATGCTCACTTCACGTCTTGTTACATGAAATGTCTACTAGTTCGAGCTTGCAATTCGCTTTCAACATCTCACAAGGATCATTATTAGTATTATTTTCATTTTTATTACCAGCAGAAGCTGTTATTAAAAATGACATCCCCTCAAATACAAATCCTATTATCTAGAGGTTGCTCGCACGCTTCCAACACACTTCCCCTGCATCTTTAATTAAACCATTTGCTTATAGGCAGCAATTGCTCAGATAAAATCGAAATTAGCCTATGCTTGATCAGGGCGCCTATATTCTTAATGAAATACATGCTTTGGCCCCAACACACGCATGTATCATCGATCGTTATTACTATCATTGCATAATATCGTGTAATCTTGTAATGACAACATCGTTTTTGTTACCAAAATGAATCATTTTCATTTTCGGAAATACGAACCTTATTTAATTTTCGGATTAACGAACCTTATTTCGTTTTCGGATTAACGAACCTTATTTCGTTTTCGGATTAACGAACCTTCGGAATTACGAACCTTATTTCGTTTTCGGATTAACGAACCTTCGGAATTACGAACCTTATTTCGTTTTCGGATTAACGAACCTTCGGAATTACGAACCTTATTTCGTTTTAGGATTAACGAACCTTCGGAATTACGAACCTTCGGAATTACTTACCTTCGGAAATACGAATGTATGCGGTTTATTCAATATAGGGAAATAAATAAGCATTTGATTATTTTAAGAGAACATTTTAGAAGGTTGTGGTTTGAAAAGGTATATTCTTATTTCATGTCGTAATTTGTTTTGAAAAATATAAGATTGATTAGAGGTAATAGAAAGTAAGAAGTGATAAAGAGTTCAGGATTTTGGTTAATAAAAGAAATACAGATAAGAGAATTAAAAATGCTATTGAAGTTGGACGAATCTAATATATAGTTAAAGTATGGTCTAAAGATATTGCATATCATTTTAACTATAAAAAAGACGTTTAAAAAGTATTTGGTTTGGAGGATTTACATTAACCCTTTTATTAACTTGTTGAACGTATTTCATTGCATTATCCTATATTAATTTTATTGCCCCCGCCATTTATTTTTTTATTTTTTAAATAAAGATATTGCATATCATTTTAACTATAAAAAAGACGTTTAAAAAGTATTTGGTTTGGAGGATTTACATTAACCCTTTTATTAACTTGTTGAACGTATTTCATTGCATTATCCTATATTAATTTTATTGCCCCCGCCATTTATTTTTTTATTTTTTTCCTACTTTTTTTATATTTCTATTGGTCCCAAAAAGTAAAGAAGGAAGAAAACATTTTTAAAAGACGCAAGTTTATTTTTATTATTATTATTTTTGTCTCCTTTATCACTAAAAGAAAGGGATTAAAGAAAGGAAATAATAAGGAACTATTAAGGACGAAAGAAAAGAAAGAAGTGAAAGGTAAACAAATGATAAATAAAAAGGATGAAAGAAAGAACAAAGTGAAAGGAGCCAAAGGGAAAAAATGTAAAATAAAAGAGAGAAAAAATGGGAGAACACAAAGAACAAAATAATCAAAGAAAAGGACATTATATTGATCGCCAACTTTATATACAGTCCATATCGCAACTACGGCGAAGTCGAAGTCAAACTGAGAATTCAAACGAAGGCGTCGAGATCGAAGCCGAAATACACTCGTTTCCGTTGTCGTTTAAAAAAACCCCCACAAAAACACAGTCTACTGAGCGGTAGATCTAACTTATACGTACCTTTCTCCTCAACTGTACATTTTTGCGCAAATTCAATGAAGTTGACTTTTTTTATAAGTGCACATTGAATAACTGATGCAATCATGTGCGGTAGCCATATTTTCAATAAAATAATATGCAATCTTACTTTACTTTTTACATTTTCTTACTTTTTGCTCAGCAACTTCTCCATAAGTGTACACGTTACATAAACACGTACATCAAACTCCTCTTTTTCCGAAAGAGCCAACAAATCTCCAGTTCGATACCACGCCAATATCGAAATCATATCACGTATCCGGCCGTGTGTGGCTAATTTCTTGTGTATTTTTTTGTTTGATATATGTACGTGACATCGGAACGGGGAAGGAATAAGATTTAAAGAAAAAGCAAAAATATATCCGCCCCCCGAAAAAAAAAAACATTCCGGCTTGTTTGAACGCATGTTTACGCATGTCGCCACAGACTGCTTTCATAATACCTCCTGGTTTTTAATGCTATATAAATAAAATAAAGCACTTTCGTACGGGCTGCGTACTGACTGCTGACCAATCAGAACGCGGCATTCGGAGCGAGACGACCCACGTGACGCGTCTATAGTCTGTAATGGTTGAATGTCGAGCTACAACACGCAAGTCTACGGCGATTTTCGGTGGAAGAATCGGACGACGACTCCGTTGTGCGATGTCGTCAAGGGCTGCGAATGCGGCGAGTCCGTGAAGAGTGGTAGGCCCGACACGCAGTGCGGTTTTTGAGCCCGGCGTGGCGGATCCTGGGAGGAGATACGGTTAAACCGATCACCCCCCCTTCGGGCTTAGAGTATTCATGTAATAGATATAGTTTATAGACAGACAGACGGAAAAATTTGAAATCCAAAGTCTCACTAGACCTTCCTTGGGCAAGACTAATGGAGTATGACTGTAGGAGCCATGCACAAGTTCAAACATATGTTATTACGTCACAGATGTATAAACTATAATGATATTTTTATGTTCGAGGGCAATAGCAATTCCTTATTTAGCAATGATACCTAGTAACTGTATAAATATATTTCATGTATCAGTACAGTAACAGACTACAAACCTCACAGATCGTCGTAAATTACTTTGTTTTGTTCCCTTTTCCTCTGCCAAATCTTTTTGCTCACACAACCTAAATAAACGATCTTGTAGGCATTAACGATTTAACCAGCCCCCCTGTTGTACCCATAAATGTAATAATGCCCAAAAATGTAATAACACTTTACCCATAAATGTGATAATTTCACCTACAAATGAAATAATGCACTTTACCCACAAATGTAATATTTTTTTATCACCCACAAATGTAATAATGACTTCACCAACAAATGTAAATTTGAAGGGATTTTTGGCGAATCCGTTCTAAACTAAAATCTTATAGTAATGCGTTCATATAGCACAGAAGTGCAGTCTTTTCTCCTCACCCGGCTAATTAAAAAATTATAATATAAGTCCAAAGACTTTTTTCCAGACCTGTTGGGTGTTTCATAAAGCTGTCCGTAAGTTAAGAAAGAGCGACTGTAAGAACGACTGGTGGTCCTTACTTGTGTTAAATGATGTACACCAAAATGCTCATTGGCGATGATTATGCGTAATAAAGGATCACCAGTCGTTCTTAAAGTCGCTCTTAACTTACGAACAGCCTTATGATACGGCCCCCGATTGTTTCAAAAATTATAATATAAGTCCAAACTAAGATACGATAATGATATTCCAGTGGAATAAAAGATGAGAATCGAGCTAAGTCTTTTCTCCGGACCGGGTTATTTAAAACTAAAACACTATAGTTATGCGTTCATATAGCACAAAAGTACAAAGTCTTTTTTCCACACCCGGTTAATCAAAAACTTATTAGTCCAAAGTCTTCTTTCCAGACCCGGATATTTCAAAAATTATAATATAAGTCCAAACAAAGATGCCATGATGATATTTCAGTGGAATGAAAAGGAAAATCGAGTTAAGTCTTTTCTCCAAACCCTGTTATTCCAAAATTATGCATAACAATACAACAACAATTTGTAAACAAATTTTCGGCATTACTCCTATGTACTAAGATCGCATGCTCGATCTTTAATGAAAATCACAAGTCAGAAAAAATTGGAACCAGTGGGATTCGAACCTTGGTTAAGTCGCTGCCCGGAAAGCAGTAGATGGCAAGTTCGAATCCCACTGGTTCCAATTTTTTTCTGACTTGTGATTTTCATCAAAGATCGAGCATGCGATCTTAATACATAGGAGTAATGTCGAAAATTTCTTTACAAATTATAATTTCCTCCTATTAAAGCCGTTTTATTTACTACTACAACAACAACAACAACAAAAACAGTATAAAGACCCCATAATAAATATGTCTTTACCCCACACCAAGATTTTTTTTATAATACTAAGACCCCTACAAAACATTGTAAAAATTCAAGGGTAAAGCAAACATCCTTTCTCCAGACTTGGTTATTATTTGAAAAAAAAATAGCTTTTTCAAATATTCTAAAACGAATACCCAATAATCTAATTACAGTGGAATAACATAAAGATCGATTGTAGACTTTCCTCCAGACACAGTTATTTCAAGAATAAAATAGCAATAATACCTAAACCTCAACAACGAATCTAAGAACCAACAATTCTCCAAATTAAGACCATGGGGAAAAAATCACATGTTTAGAGCGTTGTCTTTATTCCAGACTGTCACAAGCAATTCTTTTTTATTCTTGCACTCAAGCCGAATTCTAACATTCGTTTATTTAACATAGAAAATGTTAACAGGAAAAATTGATTAATGGTGTAATTTTGAAAGTTATGTTTAAATAAAGAAAATCTAAATTTGAAAGGTATTGATAATTTACTCATGTTGGCCTTGTGATGGCAGTATTATTGATTGAGTTGTAAAAGAGACCTATGTATTTAATTACTTTAAATAGGAAGGGCTATATAGTATTCAGCTCTTGCAGGTTCTTTTCTTGTAGGTTCCAGGTTCTAATAACAGGTGGAATAAACACTTAGCATTCCAAGACCCGCCCGAGGTCTATTGATTGTACAGTGCACTTAATTGCTGTGCACAGAGAGTAGGATCACTTTTATTTTGTTACTCTTCGAGAGAGGTTGTGTTCTGAGGAGCAAGGAAGATATGATCCTCAGTTTTAAATAATTTTTTTGAGTTTCCTACCCACAGTGATGGTGAGTCTATTTTATATTTTTATCAGTATATTTCAGCTTAAAAAAATATATTAGTTCTTCAATCTATGAGGTAATTTTGGTCTGAATTTCTGATCCAGATTTTGTTATAATAATTATACCAATCAGAAGCCTATTTCGGTAATTTTTATAGACATAATTAATTTTACGCTGTGAATTTTTTAAAACAATTTCCTGCTTTTAATGATTATCACACATATATTGTAGTGATGGAATGTCTGTATTTCAGTATTTTTCAGGAGTGAATTTATGTCAATTTTTCTAGGATTGATAATTTATGCTGATGAATTTATTACTATCTAGATATTCTGTCTTTGCTTATCAAATAATATGAAAGACATGTATTTATCAAATGATATATAAAAGTAATCATTGAGATGTTAAAAATTAGGATTTGCCATTTTAGATAATGGGAATTTATTCAATTTTCAAGGGTCCTTTGGTCAGGGAGCTGTTACCCATGGACAGCCATTTTATTCTGGGGCTACATCCTTAGAAGCCTTCAGTTTTCGTCAGCCCTGAACCATGATGACATATCCTGAGTAGTCAACCCTGAGTTCTGCTTAGTTTTCTTCTCGACGTCATGCGACAGGTCGAAAGCGCCTAGACTTCGGTGACGCCATTCTTCGACAGACTTCGTGGATCTCCGATAACCTTCGACATACGTCATTCTACGTCATCGGTTTTCAAGGTCATCGGATAACCGCTACTTCAGTCAACTTGTCGCCATTTTTTCATCGACATCATATGGACTGCATCCATGATTAATGAGGGAAGTCCTTTGATTTGATAACCCCTTTATATTATCCGGACAAATTATTATTTCTCCCATCCGTTACCGATATATATTTTTTTAAATTCCAAATCTGAAATTCTAAATTGATAAAATCAAACTTAATTTATTTTGTTATCTTTTGAAAGTCAATATCATTTATATGTGAACTTATGTTTTATTCATTGTTGAAATTTCCATGGAAATGAATCGCATTTGGAGCGAAAGGATATAGTTGTAACAAACAACTTTAAACCGGAATTATTATTGCGCAGTGCAATTAGTTATGTGTACTTTGACTACATCATAGCTCTCTTCTCTTTAAAAAAAAGGATGCTTGGGGTATGTGAGGTTGTTTATGTGATTTGGGGTGATTGGTGACCAAATCTTTAGGTAAACAAAAACCCAGGTTTGATCCTGACACACACCCATTCCTATTCCTGTGGAATAACACAAGTATTATGCTTAGTCTTTCGTCTAGACCCGGTTATTTAAAGGACAAGTCCACCCCAACAAAAACTTGATTTGAATAAAAAGAGAAAAAAATCAACTAGCACAACACTAAAAATTTCATCAAAATCGGATGTAAAATAAGAAAGTTATGGCATTTTAAAGTTCGCTTATTTTCAACAAAATAGTTATATAAACGAGCCAGGTACATCTAAATGAGAGAGTTGATGACATCACTCACTATTTCTTTTGTATTCTATTATATGAAATATGATATATTTTGATTTTCTCGTCATTGTCATGTAAAATGAAGTTTCATTCCTCCCTAAACACGTGGAATTCCATTATTTTAACATTTTGTGCTTCAGGCAAGGATGTCCTAATTGTCAAATTCGTAAAAATTGAAATATTGTATAATTCAAACAATAAAAAACAAAAGAAATAGTGAGTGAGTGACATCATCGACTCTCTCATTTGGATGTAACTGGCTCGTTCATATAACTATTTTTTTAAATAAGCGAAACTTTGAAATGTCATAACTTTCTTATTTTACATCTGATTTTGATGAAATTTTCAGCATTGTGCTTGTCTGATTTTTCTCTATTGATTCAAATCAACATTTTTCTGAGGTGGACTTGACCTTTAAACAATAAGAAAATATTGAAAAAAAAATCAAAGCTAAGACCAATCTTCAAAATTAAACCCAGATAAAATGTTTCGGTTTAGAGTGCTGTCTTTACCCACACCCAGTTCCATTTAAAAATACAAATAAAGCGAATTATTAATCTTAAAACTTAGACCCGAGCATCTTCCAAACTCTCAAAACCCTGTGATAACGCATACCACAAAAATATCATATTAATCATAGGCGTAAATATTCATATCTGAATGATACGCCCCTTAAAATCAATGAGAACAACAACAACGTTATTCTATATCAGTGATAGTGTGGGGTCTTTGTTAAAAATGTTTGTTTTTATTGTATCTTATAATTTTCTATTTTTGAAATAACTGGGTCTTGAGCAAAAACCACACCATATTTCCATGCTATTCAATGTTGATAAGATTGAAGGGTCTTTGTTTTGTTGTTGTTGTTGTGTTTTTAATGACTTTTACAACTGGGTCTGGAGGAAAGACTACGCCATATTTCCATGTTATTCAACATAAATACGATCGTGGGTCTTTTCTCAATTATTATTATTCATAATTTGTTATTTGAAAGATCTGGGTCTGGATGAAATACTACGCTATATTTCCATGTTATTTAACACTAATAAGATAGTGGAGGTCTTTGTTACTTGTTGACTCTTTAAAAATGATTTGTAATTTTCTTATAACTGGGTCTGGATGAAAGACTATGCTATATTTACATTATTTCAATATTAATAAGTTTTTAAATGATTATTTATTATTTTTTAATTTGCTATTTGAAATATGTGGGTCTGGAAGAAAGACTACGCTAAACCCTGCTATTCTGGGCGTTGTGGCGTGCGCCTGTAATCCAAGCTGTGGGGGAAGTTACAAATTGATGCAGAGGTTCTAGGTTCGAGCCCTGGTCACGTCTTTCGGATGGTGACGTAAAAGGTCGGTCCCAGACGTTAATAATCATTTCTGATTGATACACATCTGACAAAACTCAAACACACAGACACATTCCATATTAACAAAAAATAAATAATTTGAAATGTTTTATATAACCGGGTCTAGAGAAAAAAGGATGTGACTTTGCGCTATATAAACGCACTTATATAGGGTTTGTTACATATAAGAAGAATTCATTTATTTAGTTATTTCCTCTTCATAGGCCGTTGGCCGAGAGCGTTTATCGTGTCAAAACGTTTCAGTTGGAGCCTGAGTTTTTTTTTATATATTGAAAAAAGGGGGAAAATGCATTGATTGGGAAATTGCTTGTTCCCGCAGTCATATCGCTGCAGTTAGTGAAATATGTAATTCGGAACTACGGGGCGGTATTCTGAACATTGTCTTTTCTCCATATTTTATCTTATCTCAGAGATATGACAAAATCGGTATTCTGGTGGATGTCATAACTTTTGTCACAAAAATTGTCATAAATTTTGTCTCTTCTCTTTAGTGCGCAGCAAAATACGCGGCTTTAAATGTGCGTAATCCTTTTATACAAGCAAAAGATATGACAAAAGTTATGACAGGGGGTAGCAGTCATAAATTTTGTCATATCTTTTAGTACCAAATATCCCGATACCCTGCCGACTGAATGTCAAGCAAACAATTATATTATTTAGATTAGATTGTGGTATTAGTTTCACTCATCTTTCATGACAATTTTCAAAATTATTTTTTCATGCTACAATTAGTTAGGCCCTACATTTTTATTCCTCCTTTTTTTCTCTGTTTTCCTTACTTTTATACTTCTCCTCTAAAATTCTTCACAGCCCCCTGTCTCTAATAATTAAGCGCATCAATATACGCGTAGTTGCGCGATGCCAGTAACTGTTTGTTGGATACGCCCTACCTGCCACGGGGCTTTCCTATTGGCTAGAAGGGCTCCAACTGGAAACTAACGATGATTTTGATTGGCTCGCTTCCGAAAAGATGGGTGGGAACTTTGAGAGATATGACAGGGAAAAGAAAATGTTCAGAATACCGATTTGTGACGATCATAGCGATGTCATATCTCGGAGAGAAATGACAAAATTTATGACAAAAGTTATGACAGAGTTAAAGAATACCACCCCCGGTTTCATCATGCAGCCGTACAATAGTACGAGCCGCATTTAGCCATACACACTGCCATAGCACAGCCATGAGCACAGCAGAGAAGTGCGCGCTCGCGACATCCGAACTTCGAGTCTAGATCGGTCAGGATTGAGCCTTATTATTAATCATAGACTCAATGTAAAGTATATTTGAAAGTCTATTTAGATGTCAATAACCTACCTTTAGATGCAAAACATCGCAATATATGAATATTCCATAATAATATCCTCAAATTTATTGAAACGGTCGAGAAAAATGTAGACTCACGTGTCGGACTGAAATTGAACAGTCAAGCAGAAAATTTTGCGTTGCCAATTTAGCTGTATACACAGATCGTACGTAGTGCGTCGTTTGTTAATTCAAACTGCGCTAATATGGTGAAAATATGTAGTTATAAACTATTTTATTCACAAAAATTTAACATATAGACTATTCTTGATGGAATTCTGGTATAATAGCATAATATTTCGCCTTGGACAAATTCAAAAAAATGATAGTAATTCCTTTTCCAAAGTGGCAAGATGTATAGATTCCATTAACATTTAAGAAGGCAGATTATGTCCTTTTATGAATGCATTTTTCTGGCCCTGCCTTTCGATCTCTGTGTTGCTGTGTCTTTATGTAGTTATAAGAGAAAGAAAAAAAAAATGAGGGGTTGAGAGAGAAATATGAATTTATTATACTAAAGAAAAATAAAGACGGAGAACGAGGGAAATATTAATTTTGGTAAGTTCAATGAAAGACAGGTGCAGATCCAGAGGGGGCACGTGCCCCCCCCCCCCCCTTCGAGAAGCAAAATAACAATTTGAAATGTAAAAGCAACTTTTTTGGCTTGTCAAATTTTTAGGGTATGAAATATCCTTAATTTGTGGTTAAAAACCTTTTCTTTTTTTCTGGTACGAAATATCCTAAACTTTTGGTTGAATTTTTTTTTTGCTTGTCAAAATTTCCCTCCAAAAATTCCCCCCCCCCTTTGGAAAATTCTGGATCCGCCCCTGATAAAAGATTCAGTTTTCCTTATAACATAACCATGTTACTTCTAGTAAATGTAATAATTTCCATTGCAAAATATGATTTGTACAAAGAAGAAAGGAAAATCAATGAATATTTTTAGAATGTTTTCAAATGTGTGCCTTTTATTATTTTGTGAACAAAAATTTTACAATTTTATTCCTAATAATGAAGACCAGGGAAGGTGGATGGATAAAGACTTATATGTTTCTTCTGACAAAGTGCTCTTTCTCTGACGGTACTGATGGATATTATTGTCAGGCAACAAAATAATGATGATGAAAATGCTTGCTTCTTTGAGAAGAGGAGGGAAGAATAGCGAGGGAATGGGAAGAGGGAAAAAGAATTAGTATGAGTTGTAGATACAAACTACAAAAAGTTTTTTTCAGAATGGAGAACATTAAAAGAAGAGAGAGAGAGGAGGGAAAGCAGAGGCGTACCTAGGATTTTCAAAAGGGGGAGGGCAATTTCGTCCGCCCAAAAATTTGACAAGCAAAAAAAAAACAGAAAAAAAGGTGTCTTCAACCACAAAATTTAAGGATTTCGTACCAGAAAAAAAATTGACAAGCAAAGAAAAAAGGTCTTCAACCACAAAATAAGGGATTTCATACCAGAAAAAAAAATTTACAAGCCAAACAAATTGAAATATTAAATAAAAGTTATGCAAGTTCAAAGGAGCGTGCCACTTGTGGCTCGTCATGGATCAGTTGTGACTCGTCAGGGGGGAGCAAGGATACATCCCTTGCATGGTACCCCCCGTAGGTACGCTAATCGGAGGGAAGAAATGCAGTAGAGTTGTACTGGTAATTAGTTGGACAGTCCTATGCCGGTGAGAGAGAATAGGTCGAAGCAATCTTACTAAAGACAGTGATAAATATGTTTTGATTAAAATTTTGAGGATTTTAGTATCATCACAATGATATAACTTGTAATAAATATTATCACTATTATCATTATGGTCATCACGATAATCATGATTATTCAAATTGTTTCACCATCTTTTAATAAACTGAAAGATATGACCAAGCCCTTTAATCCTGGAATAATTTTAGGGACATTTATCTTTCCATTTTTTCCTTGTCTCTATTTCGCTCTCCACTATATAATCTCTCATTTCTCACTCTCTCTTCAACTACACATACACAGAAACACAAAGCGGCATGACTAAACAAATGTATTTATATAAAAAAGACAATATGCCTTCTTCTTTAATGAAATATATCTTGTCAATTGAAAAGGAATTGCTCTCATTTCTAAAAATAAGTTATGCTACACCAGAATTCTATAAAGATTAGTTTATATGTCCGTTTTCAAGTGTGTGTTGTGATTAAAACAGTGTTGTGATTAAAACGCTTTATAAATACATATTTTCATCATAATACATAATACAGACCCGCAGCACAGCGCAATACTAACGATATGTGTATACAGCTAAATTGGCAACGCAATTTTCTTCGGCTTGTATATTCAGTTTCAGTTCGAAACGCAAAGCAACAATTTTCTCGACTGTTTTGGTAAATTTGAGGATGTTACAATAGATTATTCATATATTGCGATGATTTACAACTAAAGGTAGGTGATTGACGTCCATAGATATTTCCAGGGATACGATGTAATGAGAGAAGAAATAATAATACCGTTTATTTCTGACCAAATCGACTGTAGCGCTCACATTTCTTCGCTGTCCAATTGCAGTGCGCATGTAAAAAAATGTGCGGCTCGTACAATAACTGGGTAGCATGATGAAACCGGAGTTCTAATTTACATATTTTGCTAACTGCAGCGGGTTTACTGCGGGAACAAGCCATTTCCTAATCAATGTATATTTCTTCGTTTTTTCAATTCATCAAAAATACCTCAGGTTCAACTGAAGCAAAAGTTAAAAACTAAAGCACTTTTGATCGTTCGGCACACGGCCTATTAAGGATATTTATAGCTTAGAATGATCATGAATGTTCCACTACAGTTTTGTTGGACATGAGTAATCTTTGATTACTCTTTGTTATTTCTGAATAGAGATTGCTTTACAATAGAGCTTCCTTAGTAGTGGAAAAGAACAATAGGCGTAGCTATTTTGTTGACATTGTTTATTTCACTAAGGTCATTCAAGAGTCTTCTGGAATTTGACTGCTCCTGAAAGGAGAATGTTCTTTTTAAATACAATACCAGAAGCTTCCAGAATGGTAAATACCAGAAACCTTTAGAATAGTGAATAATTTGTATATAAGGACATCACTTCAGATCACCATCATATCTGATCAGAGCTAGGAGTTTCACGCCAGATTTTATGTCAGAGCAGACTTTATCTTCTGTGGAATTATTTGCACACCATCAAAGAACTGTTTGCAGTTATTTTGAGAGATGAATTCTCAGTTCTCATCGAGATCATCAACCAGATTTAATGAACGCTTTCCAACTCTTGGATTGCTGAAATTGACTGTTAATCATAAACAACAACGTGTTCACGGACATTTCAACTCATGACAGTGACTCTGGTTAATCATCGTGCTTTAACATCAGTTTCATCATCGCCATCATCGTGAACTTTAATTTACGGAATCTTCGTCAAACAACTTGGATTATTACTGGGATATAGTATTATCACTTGGGGAATTTTACCTCTAGCACTTCAACAGATGTACATGTAAGAGCAATATATATTTATTTATGTTTTATTAGTTTTTGAGTATTATATTTCCTGTAATAAAAAAGAGGACATCAAATCGAAAAAAATAAATATTTTTTGTTTATTTGTAGCAGTATCGTAACAAATAATGTTGGGGGCTTGTCCGGGAAACGAAAGCCAATTTGCACAAAAGGCCAATTTGAAACTAAACCTGTTGTCCGGGAAACGAAAGCCAACTTCAACAAAAAGCCAACTTGAAACTAAAAACAGTTATTCGGGAAACGAAAGCCAATTTTGAAAACGATTTGAATTGAAAACATTTTGGAAATTTTCGGAAAGTTGTAGAATATACTGAACTGTTATTACTTGCTTGTATTTTCTGTATATTCCACCATGGCTACATTTGATGTTGAAGAATTTCTTGCAATGACAGAATTGTCATATGATCATTTGAAGTCACTGAAGAAAGATGATTTAATAACAGTTTGTGATCATTTGGGTGTATTTCTAACAACAGATTTAAAGAAGGCAGAGATAATTGAATTGTTAGCTAGTCACATGAAGCTTACAGAGGAGTCTGAAACTTCTATCCATATCATCATGTGACTATGCTACAGTGAAAGAAACAATTCTCAATGCATATGAGTTGGTACCAGAAGCGTACAGACATAAATTTAGGAACATGCAAAGACAATCAGGCCAGACTAATGTTGAATATGCTAGGGAACAAGAAATGATGTTCGATAAGTGGTACAGATCACTGAAAAATGACAAAGACTTTGTTCACCTTAGGGAAGATGTCCTCTTAGAAGAATTCAAAAAGTCTTCCTTTAAGCATTAAATCCCACCTAGATGACCATAGAGTTACTGAAGTCAGTAAAGCAGACATAGTAGCTGATGAATTTGAGGTCACACATAAAGGTAGTGGAGATAGGCCTCCTTTCAAGAGTTATTGGAAAAAGAAAGGTTAAGGGTCATATGAATCCACTATAAACTTGGTGAGGGAAAATATGCAAGCAAAGACAAAGACACTAACAAGAATCAGGCTAGTGGGGGCACAGTATCAACCAAAAGTTCTGAGAGTAGTAGTTCCAAAATTTGTTCTCATTGTCATAAATCAGGACATTTGAAAGAATCATGTTGGAAAAAATTGGTTGGAATGCCAACCAAAGTTAAGAAAGACATGGGTTTTGTCAAACAAACAAGTGTTCCCTTGATGGAGTTTGTCCCATCAGAGCCCAACCGAGATGTTGAGAGTGTTTCTCTGGTATTTGCTGATAAAGTCAAGCAGGTTGATGAAAGCTTTAGAAGCTTTTTGTATGATGGTGAAGTATCCCCTTGTTCGACTGGTGCTGCTGGTAGGTCTGTAGTGATCCTTGGGGATACAGGGGCTGCACAGTCCCTGATGGTGCAAGGGGATTAGGCTCTTCCACCGGAGAGCTCAGAGAATGCCAAAGTCTTAATTCAATGTATTGGCCCAAATTTCATGTCGGTTCCTTTGCATAAGGTCGACTTAAGGTGTGACCTAGTTATTGTTCCTGTGACTGTTGGTGTCGTTCCAGAATTACCCATGGAAGGTGTTGATTTCTTGTTAGGTGACGACTTGGCTGGAGATAGAGTTTTTGCATCTCCAGTGGTTTCGGAGAAGCCGATTGAGGTAGCTGAAACTGAATTGTTGCAGGAAGATTTTTCAGGGATTTTCCCAGATTGTGTTGTTACTAGGTCTCAGAGTCGTAGACCGGAAAAGGATAAAGCAGGAATCTGCTGATGAAGAGGAGAGTACTGATGTCTGGTTAGCTGAAACCTTTTTCAAGGATTTGAATGGGGATAGTGTTGAAGGCTCTGTTACTAACAATAATTGTTTGTTTAGTAAATCTTCCCTTGTACAGGCACAACAGGCAGACCCAGAATTGAAAAGCTTGTCACAGAAAGCATGTTCTGAGGCTGAGGCTGATAAGGTTCTTTAGTGCTTTGATGTCAAAGATGACATTTTCATGAGGAAGTGAAGACCTCCCCGGAGACCAGCTGATGAAAATTGGTGTATAATTCACCAGGTTGTAGTTCCTCCTTATTACCGCACAGATATTCTGAAAATGGCTCTTGAGTTACCTATGGCAGGTCATGTCGGTATTCGGAAGACAGAAGATAGAATTATGAGGCATTTCTATTGGCCTAAGATGCAAAAAGATGTCGTGCATTTCTGTAGGACATGTCAGATTATTGGTAAGGCACAGCCTTCTATCAAGCCTGCTCCCTTGATACCCATTCCTGCTTTTGATGAACCTTTTACTAGGGTTCTTGTTGATTGTGTCGGACCCTTACCAACAACGAGGTCAGGGGAACGTTTCATGAAAGGACTTGTCGGACGTTTTATCCGACAAGTCCTGTTTTACCCGACAGTTACCATGGTAACACTGCCTCTCAGCCAATCAAAATCAATGAAAGATGTCAAATCTGACAACTTGTCGGACACAATGTTGATGAAACGCTCCCCGGGTCACAGATTTCTCCTGACAATTATTTACTTGTCTACACGTTTTCCAGAGGCGATACCTTTGAGGAGTATCACTGCAAAGACAGTGGTGCATGCGTTAGTGAATTTTTTTACTCGGTATGGTCTGCCTTAAGAAATTCAGTCTGACAAAGGGTCAAAGTTCATGTCAGGAATATTTCAGCAAGTTATGAAGGAGTTGGGAATAAAGAAGATCAAGTCCTCTGCTTATCATCCACAGTCTCAAGGAGCGTTAGAACGTTATCATCATACCTTGAAGACCATGATTAGGGCTTATTGTGAAGACTATCCGATGACTGGGATAAAGTGATCTCATTCCTACTCTTTGCAACTAGGAATTCCCCTAATGAGTCCACAGGTTTCAGCCCAATTGAATTGGTCTTGGGTCATGAGGTAAGGGTTCCCTAAAGTTTATAAAAGAGAGCTTTATAGTTCAGGATGATGATGTAAACCTTCTTAACTATGTGTCAAAGTTTAGAGAAAGGCTCTCAAAAGCTTGTGATGTGGCTGTGGAACACTTGAAAGAGTTGCAGGGAAAAATGAAAGCTCACGCTGACAAAAACGCAAAAGAGCGAAGTTTCAAGCCCCGGAGACAAAATGTTAGTGTTGTTGCCTTTGCAAGGTGAGCCCTTGAGAGCTAGGTTTAGTGTTCCCTACATAGTCAAAAAGAAACTGAATGATGTCAACTATGTGATCAGTAACCCTGATAGAAGAAAGTCTCAAAGAGTTTGTCATGTAAATTTGTTGAAAGAATATTTTGAGCGAGAAGCTAGTCAGTCAATAGGTACAACACAGGTCAAAGAAGATAAGAAACATGTAGATGCACATAAATAAGTATGCTATGGAAAGACAGATAATGAATTGTCTTATACAGATGTATCTAAGAACAAACCATGTGGTGTAAAGTTGTCTAAGAGGCTGTTCTTACTACGTTCCTAAAACTAGTTTAACACGTAGTGAGAACGGTCAAATCGGTCTTGGAAGCGATCTTCCAAACCAGTTTGGAAAACCACCTCGCGATGTAGTTTTCAAGATCGCTTTCCCTCGTTAAACTGGTTTTAGCGTAAGTGAGGACACAACCGTTCTTCGGGAAACGATCTTTGCACATTTTGAGCGCGCTACTCTACACGACAGGTGTAGAATGCATATGTTGCGGTTTCGAATTTCGCGCGAAACATGTCGCCCCACTGAGAGCGTTTCCATAGCAACAAGAGCGCTTTACGTGAAGTGATTTTGAGAACCACTTTCGTGTGATCAAGTGGGAACACTAGCAAAGCGATCTCCCAAAGTGGTTTCCTGAATCGGTTTCCAGTAAACTAGTTTTAGAAAGAGTAATGAGAACTGCCTCTAACTCAGAGATGTTAGGAAATATGGACGAGGCATTAAAACACCTGCCTGAAAATCAGAGAAATAATATATCTGGCCTGTTAAGAGAATATGAAAATGTGTGTAAAGACAAACCAAGTCGTACACTTTTAACTGTACATGATGTAGACGTAGGTGATGTAAGACCCATCAAACAGAATCCTTGTAGGCTCAATCCAAGCAAGTTGGAAATGGTGAATAAGGAAATACAGTTTATGTTAAATAATGACATAGTCGAACCGAGTCAGAGTAGTTTGAGTTCTCCTATTGTAATGGTTCTAAAGCCAGACGGCTCTCAGAGATTTTGCATTGGTTACTGAAAGGTAAATGCAGTAACTAAGACTGACACGTATCCAATTCCTAGGTTAAAATATCATATTGATAGGGTTGGAAATTCTGCCTATATCACAAAGATAGACTTGCTTAAGGGATATTGGCAAGTGCCACTGACTGACCGAGCCAAAGAGATATCAGCCTTCGTTACACCTGAAGGCTTGTTTCAATGCAAAATCATGCCTTTTGGAATGAAAAATGCACCTGCAACCTTCCAAAGGTTAACAAATCAAGTAATTGCTGGCCTTGACAATTGTGTCGTATACATAGACGACATCCTAATGTACAGTGATACTTTGAATGATCATATGGATTGAGAGCACTGTTTCACAGGCTGCATTAAGCCAATCTAGGAGTTAATCTGATGAAGAGTGAATTTACCAAGGCAAAGGTGATATATCTCGGTCATGTGGTTGGTCAAGGGCAAGTGCTACCAAGAAAAGCCAAGATACAAGCCATCTTAGACTTCCCAATCCCCACAACCAAGGAAGAATTGCTCAGGTTCTTAGGTATGAGTGGCTTCTACAGGAAATTCGTTCCACATTACAGTACAGTGGTTAGGCGTCTTGTCATAAGTGTGCGTGCGTCTTTTCCTTTATATTCTACGGCGAACCACGCTTAGCGTGCCATTGTCCATTTTTCTTTCCTACGGGTCAGTGCTCTTACCATTCAAGACGACAGCGTGCCCCTTTGCGGCGAAAACGGAAGCGTGCGCTTTTACCTTTTCTTTTGACATCCCCGGTTGGCTCTCCGATAAGATGTTTTTGCATGAGCGCCTTCTATGTCCACGATATCGGCGTTTTAGGCAATCTATTGAACGCCCGATCTTTAGTCACTGATCTGAATATCGTTGTGTCCTTGTATCGATGTGCCTGGTCGAGTGGGGTATATATTTTCCAAAGTCATGCTTTCACAATTTCTATTGATAATTTTTCCTTTTGGATTTCAGTATATGACAAAGTTCAATTAGATTTAGATTTCATTTCTTCAATAGAACAATTAAGCTTTAGCCCTTTAGCACGAGCATGTTGTTTTATTTTGAAGAACATACCGTTAAGATATTGAATTCCTGAAAGTAAGTGTTCAGGCGCGGGTAAGATTTTTTTTCATTACACTGAGCCCACACAGTCAGCATTGTCGGGTGAAAAGGAAAAATATGGAATTGTCCTTAACATCTTTGTAAACGAAATGCAAAACCCCTCGCAAAGGATGCAATTTAAATCATACCTGGGTCAAAAAATGATGGCAGTTAAATTAATACATTGAAACGATACTGTGACAAAAAATAAATAAAAACATAAAATGCAAACTTTTTGGTGAAAAAAAGAAGAAAACTAAGGGCATCGTTGAAATTAACATTTGAGCTTAACATGGGCCTATATCTAATTTAGCCAGTGCAAATCAATTTTACTCTTATTATACATATGTTCACTCACGTACCTACAGGGGGGGGGGGCAGACTCCCCCCCCCCCCCGATGAGAAGTTGAAGACTTTTTTTTTTGCTTGTCAATTTGTTTTTGCTTTGAAATGTGCTTTATATCCTGATGAGGACTTTTTTGGGGCGATTTGCCCCCCCCCCCTGTGGAAGCTACTAAGTACGCCACTGCATTTGTTAAAACATGAACATGTTAGAAACTTACATATTCACACATAATACAGATGCCGTGCAAAACAAACGAATTAGATATCATAAATTTGAACTTTAAAAAATCAATTGGATGCTCAAGCAGATAAGGTGACAGCCCGCTAGACCGAGGGTCCGCGAGACCGAGGGCCAGCGAGACCGACTTTTTTCCTTTCATCGGTACCCGCGGTCAAGTGGTTTAAGGCGCCTCGTTGCAGCGGCGTTTCTTTTATAGATCATGGCCCTTTAATTGAAAGAAGCCAACAATAGAATGATTTGAGCAATGTTCAGTTTTAACCAAAATGTTTTTCCATTTTTTCTGGTATACAACTCCAAATTGATTTCGATTCACATAAATAGTTTTTTTTCTTTAATTTTGCATGAAAACACAGTATATCCAATAGTCCATCGTTGTTAATATCTCCAACAACAAGAATGTCTGAGCATACCCAATGCTTCCAAAATAAACACTTATTCTTATACAGAATGTTTTTATTACAACTTCACCTGTATTCTCAAAAGAGGGTTAGTTATTACACATTTTCCAAGCAATTATACATTGACGATAAAATAATGGTATTTGTTTCATTTCAGCTAGCATTTGACTGAACTTCACTGGATCACTGTATTATAAATTCCTTGACTGGTTGCCCCAAGGTCAGAGTTTGGTAAGGCTCTTAAACCAGCAATGATATAAAATGATTTTAATAATTCAAATTTTTACCACTTTTTTAAATGTATGATTCCCTTTTTTTTAGTACGTATATCAATACAACTTGCAGGGCTATACCATTTATAATTTGTTGCCATATTCTAATTTCTGCTTTTGTTTGTCAAACTATTTTTCATATTGAAATTCGGTCTATACTGTTTTTGTAATGTATATACCATAATCCTTTTATGAAACAGGCAACATGTTTTGTACCGGCCGCGATTTAACTAATTTCTAAATTATACTGATCACGAAAAATATTGATATTTTTTACTGGTAAATGATTGAACTTTACCCTCACGTAATAATTCCATTTCTAAACATGTCTATTTGACATTTCAAATGAGTTTTAAAATTGCCTTTCCATGATAACCAAATTTAAGATTTAACCTTTCTGCAAAATATTATGTGATCTTTTATCTTCTTGTTATTCTTCTTCAACTTTCCTTTTTTCTTTTTCATTGTCTTCTTTCTCTCCATCTTCTTTTTCTCCTTCTTTTTCTCTTTCTTCTTCTTTTCTTCCTCTTCTTCTTCTTTTTTTCTATTCTTCTTCTTCTTCTTCCTCTTCTTTTTTTGAATTATGGGTGGGTTTTACATTACTCTTTTATCGTAAGTAATATGTATGGTTTAAAACCCACTAGTATGCTCTTTATTGCATTCAGTCTGATATGTGTACTTTTTAATTATGTAAAAAATTCCACTATTTTGAGACTGTACATTTTTATATCCATGTGCAATTCAGTCTTTGTAACTGAGATGCATGATTTAATAAATACCAAACCATACACATTCTTTTTCAAAAGACGTTTTAAGAACAAGTTAATTCGGTCCAAAGTAATTGAGGTGTAGTTTAGGAAGGAACTTCCACCTAAAATTGTGATCCTTGTTTTCAAATAGATTTTAGGGCGTCACATTGTAAGACAAAATCAGGTATATTCATTCCTCCTTTTTCAGTTCTTTCAATCATTGTTTTTCTTTTTATTTTATCACGCCATTTACATATAAATTTAAAATATGATTTGTTATTTTTTTATCAATGTGATCAAGCATGGGAAATACAGTCATTAAATAGGTTATGTTGAAAGAGTTAAAGATTGTAGAATTTTTCCGAAAAATGTTAAATATCGGCATTTTCACACTTGGTTTTCAATTTTTGTAACTTTTTCTTTCCAAGTTTTTTATAAGCGTCAAACATATTTTTACTACAATTAACCCTTAGAGTTTTATAAACACACTTTTCCAATCTATCTTTTGAAAAAGATTGCTATTAAAATTTCCAAAGCTAAAACCCGAGCTCTTCGAAACATTGATGGTCCAGCAACTTTGCAAAACCTTTGGACTCTTTTCATTACAATTTTTAAAGACAGTTCATCTGCTACAAATACTGTGGTGTCATCAGCGAATTGACTTATCTTGATCTCAACTGAATTATATTCGTCAAAATAATACCTTTAAATTTTTCATTCTTTTTCAAATCAACTGATAACAGTTCTACAACTACTAAAAATAACAGGGCAGACACTGGACAACCTTATCTTACTCCTCTAGATATAGAGGGAAATAAACTGACTGTCAATTTAAATTCATAATACAACTTTCTTCATCAGCATATAAAGCTTTTATATAATTTTAAAAATTATTACCAAAATTAGATGTTTCAAGGGCTCTATAAATAGAGCCCTTAATACGTCCTCTGTCTGTTATCGGTGGGGGGGGGGGGGGGGGGGGGGCAGAGCAAAAAATTTCCCGGTAACTAAGTCCAAAATCATTGGCTTTGCTACACTGTTAAAACTGCGGTGTTAAAACTGACACCAATTGGTGTTAATAGAGGACCACACCCTGAGGTGTTAAAATTACACCATTTTGCAAAAATGATTTTCATAATACCACGGAATCGGACACCCCATCACCTCTCTCACTTCATCTTCTAACGAAATCATTCCATGGTCTCTGAAGAAATCTACACAACGGAGGTGAAACCAAAAAATGTTACAACAATTATTAGACTGATGAACCCAAATACAGTGTCGCCGCATCCGAACATCTGCTGTTGCAGATTTCGAGATTTTTTTATAAAAATATCCTTACCATATTTTGCATAGCAACGCACACACTCATCCACACACTGATATAGGGACAGAGCACATTCAAATAAATTGGATATTCTTCCAAGTTCTTTTCCTCTGTACTTTTTTCACAGCTCTTTTTACTTTCAATTTCTCATATCGTCTCTCTTGAACCCCGCTCTCCTTCTCCGTTCTCTTTATATAATTATGTTAAAAGCTTATTCCTAAATAATTTCGTTTTTTTTTTCTTCGTGATTTTGCCTACGTCTTTTCACTATGCTGTAGGTGAACTCGGCTCTTCTAATAATTCATTTTCCTTCCCTTTTACAGCCATTGTTTTTATTATCATTCACCTCACCTACCATTATTTTTCTTCATCTTGATTTCAGAGACATAACTGTAACATACAGGACTGTTAATAAAACGTTGTCTGGTTTTAGAAAATTATTTATCTATTTATTTGGAGTCGGTTTTAAAAAATTGATTGAATAAACTAAAGTGATGAATAAAACAAAGGAGACAAAATGAAACAAAGCTAAACAAAAATGCCGAATAATGTTAACGATTTAAATGATAGTAATAATAATAATAATGATGATGAAAACAACAATAATAATATAAATGCTAATACTATACTACTACTACGACTACTATACAACTACTACAACAACAACAACCACTACTACGACTTCTAATTATACTACTGCTGTAGCTGCTGATATCATGATAACAAAAATAGTAACCACAACAATAAAAAATGAGTTTTACTACAACTCCCCGAGAGGACTACACCTCCGGAGGGCGACTCCCCCATGACATCTCTCCAATGAAAACTCCCCCGACCATTCTCCCGAGGACAGGCTTCCCGGAGGAAAACTGGTTTGAACCGGCACTTCCATTTAAGTGACAAATTAATGTACGTTCTTTTCTTTAGAACTTTCACCTTCTTGTTCTAATTATTCTGTTTAAATGAAAAAAAAATGCTAAGATAGGATTGCCCATTAAGGTTCAATGTTCCAGGTATATGTATTCATAATATTTCCAGTTTTCTTGTTCAACATTAAATGCAAAAGATCACGAAGCAGAATTACCATAAAAAATAAATGTTAAATGAGCAGAGTTAATGATAAAGCAGTGTCAGTGAAATAAGGCATCGTAAGTTTATTCTGCAAGTAGCAGAAATACCCCTCCCTGCACCCCTCCCCCTAGAGAGACGTTTCGTGCGCGCAGTACGTGTTTCGCACGATTCGCGTGCTCACCAACGCCCATTAAATTGAAATCCTAGCAACGCCATTGAATCTATTTAGTTACCGGGAATCATTTGCCCCCCGATAACAGGCATATGTTATGCCGCTGCAACGAGGCGTCTTAAACCACTCGACCGCGGCAACCAATGAGGGGGAAAATAAAAGTCGGTCTCGCGGGCATTCGGTCTCGCGGATCCTCGGCCTCGCGGACCCTCGGTCTCAAGAACCTTGGGCCTCGCGGACCATTGGTCTCGCAGACCCTCTGCCTAGCGGACCTTCGGTCAAGTGGTCGGACCCCGTCATATCGGTCATTGTAGCTAAAATGCACAATTCTGAATTTCATTGCCCGAAATTCAGAACAAAAAGTACTTTCATTACTTTGTAAGACCATTACAAATATCTTTACCTCCGAGCAAATTCAAAAGCACTTAAAAATAAATATTGAAATTATCAAAGTAGAGGTAGTCTTGACCATGAATTGAGTTGAGTTTAAAGGAATTATAGCGTCTTCTATTAATCCCATTCTAAACTTTGAATGACCGTTAAAAAATATCGCGTGAATTAAAATGCAAATTAACACATTTTAAGTGATTCCGACATGATATTGGACAGGAAAATCAATACTTTTTACCTGGGATCAGTCTTTATTGTCTTATATAAATTTCCCCTGTGATCTAGAGTACTCTGTGACCTAGTGTTCTTGATTTACCATCCAGGAGCAACAGAACTAAAGGTGGTCTGGGTTGAGGCCTTCACAAGTACCATGATTTCATGCATGGTGAGCCCCCTTCACACCAGTCCGCGGGGGGAGGGGGGGGGGACTGTTCCACCCACAAATGTAATTAATAACGCGCACAAATGTGAGAGCGCCCACAAATGTAATAACGCCTACAAATGTAATAATACACTTTACCCACAAATGTAATAATTTCTGATCGCCAACAAATGTAATAATGACTTTCCCCACAAATGTAATAAATTTGCAGGGATTTTTGGCGAATCTGTTCTAAACTAAAATCCTTTAGCAATTCGTTCCTTTTGCACAAAAGTGCAGTCTTTTTTTAAGACCCAGTTAATAAAATATGACAGTACAAGTCCAATTTTTTTTTTTCCAGACCCGGTTGTTATAACAATTATAATATAAGACCAAAGTCTTTTTTTAGTCCCGGTTGTTTGAAAAATTATAATATTAGGCCATTATCTTTTTTCAGACCCAGTTGTTTCAAGAATTATAATATAAGTCCAAGTCTTTTTTCCAGACCCGTTTATTTCAAAAATTGTAATATAAGTCCATACTAAGATACGATAATGATATTCCAGTGGAATAAAAATGAGAATCGAGTTTAGTCTTTTCTCCAGACCCCATTAATTAAAACGAGTGGAATTAATGTCTTTGTTGTTTCAACTTATACGGTGCATTTTGTGAATGTATGCGCTTAGAGGAAATTGAGAATCAAGTGTAGTCTTTTCTCCAGACGCGGTTAGTAAAAACTAAACCCTATAGAAATGCTTTAATGTAGCACAAAAGTGCAGTCTTTTTTCCTGACCTGGATAATTAAACAATAACAATATAAGTCCAGTCTTTTTCCAGACCCGGTTTTTTCAAAAATTATAATTTAAGTCCAAACTAAGATACGATAATGATATTCCATTAGGAAAAAAAATGGGAATCGAGCTTAGTCTTTTCTCCAGACCCAGTTAATTAAAAATGGTGGAATCCATGACTTTGTTGTTTCAACTTATACGGCGTATATTGTGAATATATGCGCTAAGAGTAAATTGAGAATCAAGCGTAGTCTTTTCTCCAGACCCAGTCTTTTAAACATTATGATTAACAGTTTAAAAACAATACAAAGACCCCATAATCTTATTGATGCTGGATAACATAGACATATAGCGTAGTCTTTCAGCTCGACCCATTTTTTTTTCAAAATAACGCTAATAGTAATAATAAAAAAGATCAAAGTCTAAGACCAAACAAACCCTCAACCTAAGAACCTGTTTTAAAAAGAGGTTCATAGAGTGTTGTCTTTATTCCAGACCTTATCATTCAAACAGTTACGAAAAAAATCTTCTAACATAAGACCTTATCATATTCTTATTTTTGTGGAATAACACGAGTTTTAAAACGTACTCTTTCCTCCAGACCCGGCTATTCAAAAAATGTATTAAAAAACTTCAAATCTAAGACCAATTTTCCAAAGTTTCACCCAGTAAGAAAATAACTTTTGTCATAAATTTTGTCATTTCTCTCCGAGATGTGACACCGCTATGATTGTCACATTTCGGTATTCTGAACATTGTCTTTTCCCTGTCATATCTCTCAAAGTCCCCACCCATCTTTTCGGAAGCAAACCAATCAAAATCATCGTTAGTTCCCAGTGGCAGCCCTTCTAGCCAATAGGAAGGCCCCGTGGCAGGTAGGGCGTATCCCCAAAACAGTTGCTGGCATCGCGCAACTACGCGTATATTGATGCGCTTAATTACAAAGAGAGACAGGGAGCTGTGAAGGATTTTAGAAGAGAAGTAAAAAAGTAAGGAAAACAGAGAAAAAAGGGGGAAAAATATGTAGGGCCTAACTAATTGTAGCATTAAAAGATAATTTTGAAAATTGTCATGGATGATGAGTGAAACTAATACCACATTCTAATCTAAATAATATAATTATTTGCTTCACATTTAGTCGGCAGGGTATCGGGATATTTGGTTCTAAAAGATATGACAAAATTTATGACTGCTACCCCCGTCGTAACTTTTGTCATATCTTTTCCTTGTATAAACGGATTACACAACTTTCTAACCGCCTATTTCTGATGCGTGCTAAAGAAAAGAGACGAAATTTATGACAAATTTTGTGACATAAGTTATGACATCCACCAGAACACAGATTTTGTCATATCTCTGAGAAAAGATAAAATATGGAGAAAACACAATGTTCAGAATACGGCCCCAGGGTTCGCCTATATCTATTCATATCCTTCACAATAGGCCTATGCAATTTGTTACAAGAGGCGGTTTAATAATGATAATAATAATTACATTTATACAGCGCTTCTTACACTTTGTTTGGTCATCGGATCCTTGCATGCATGCCCGCACACAATGTATGCACTTTCTCCACTCCCTGGGGAGCATTAACGATATTTTAGTCCTGCACTCTTCCATTTTTCTTCAGCTCAGGGGGAGGGGTATTCTGAAAAGTCTTGTAAGTTTCCACTTAAATTTCCTTTTAAGTTACCCATTTAATGGAGCGCTAATGTACTCCAAATTCGTATTCTGAACACTCTATTAGCGCTCAATTAAGTCCCTTTAGGCCACTCCCCTACTGATCAGAGCCGAATTAGCCAATCAAATGCGCTCTTACAACGTAAAATTTTCTCCTAACGCGCAGTGTCTCTTCACTTTGCTGCCTTGCAGCGCAGCGCCCGACTGCTGCAGGTGCGCTGCACTGCGATCTTGATAAAAAGATTTTTTTTTGCTGAAATGCTAAAGCATTTGCATCGGAGATTAGAGGTTCGTTATGTTGTTAAAATTAACTGTTGTCTTTTCCCTTTCTCTCTCATTTATTGTACCTTTGTGCTTTTCTATTTTTTCGAACTCGTTCTGATTTTCACAACCCCCTATTTGAATCCATTTGTAGCTTTCTTTCTTTTTTTTAACAATATTTTATGTACCTCTGTCTCGAGGCCATGAATTCCTACTTATCTTAAAAAAGTACATACTTTTCATTTATTTGAGAAACCTTCTCTTACAAAAAACTGATTTGAATAAACATATTTTAAAAATCAAACAAGCATAATTAACCCCCCCCCCCCCGAAATTTTATCAAAATTTAATGTACAAACATTATGACATTTCTAAGTTTTTATAGGTGGGGAAACGATGACATTACACTGTGAAAAAAAAGAGTAAATTTACGTTGGTCATTTTTTTGTTGGGTAATATATACGTTGGTTATTGTTTTGTTGGGCATTATGTGCCCAATACTTAGGCAAATTTTTACTCTGCCGCTGCCAAAATACAGATGTCCAATTGTTGGGCTAGTAATTGCCCTGCTGAGTGGTAAATGTTGCGAAACTTTACGATCACGAGTTGCGCTTGCAGCATGCTACACACGGTCGATAAGATATGGAGGAGCTTCTAGATGACTGGGGGCTGGGGAGCCTCGCTGAATCTTTCATAGATGAGTTGCTTAAACGTTTTTTTAATTTTTTAATTTTGGACTTTACGTTAAGCATAAGTTGTAAGGAATTTGTCAGAATAGGCCTACATACATGACATATATCTGACGCTGTTTTGTTTTTGCTTCACTCACTTGAGATATGCACTTGCACTTGTATGCAGCGTTATTGTGCATGCAAAGCACTTTCGGATAAGGTCTCCGGATCGACATCAAAACCCCAGTCAAGTAATGACCATTTGTTGTGTAAAGCAAATGAAAAATGCCCAACAAATAGTATTATTGATTGCAGGGAGGGATCATAATAACTCAACAACTTAGTAAAATTATGCCATTTTTCTTGGTGATTATTAAAGGCCTTGCCCAGATGTTGGGTTAATAACTTTATTAAAAAGTTGGGCAAATTAATGTCCCCCAAAATGTAGTTCAAAATATTACCCAACAGTTGGGCACATTAATGCCCCAACAACGTTGGGTAAAATATTGCCCAGTAGTTGGTAGGGTTGACTATCGGCCCAACGTTGGGCAAAATATTGGGTAAAATATTGCCCAATTTTTCACAGTGTACTCACTATTTTTTTTCTTCTGTATATATTCGTTTAAATGCTTACTTTTTCAATGTCAGAAACAAGATTTAATTCACCCATGCACGTTGCTGCATCTACCGTGATTTGACAATTTCATTATTGTCAAAATAGTGTGCAAAAACAAAATAGTTTATGGTGCTAATAATAAAAGAAAATATAGAAAAATAGTAGTCATATTTTCCCTATAAGTACACAATTTCTGTCTCCTTTTCCACCTTTTCTAATTTCTTTATTACCAAATATAGTCCCTATACCTTATTTTACTTGTTTTTATATACCACCCTTTCGCCTTTATTCTATTCCCTTCTTATACCCCTCTCCTTTATTCTCTTCCTTCCTCCTAATTTTTGTCGCAGTATTAACCCTAAATAGACTGGGCTATTTCGACGCCTAAAAAGACGGGGGGGGGGCTGATTCAGCCCCCCCCCCCCTTATGATCTCGGCCGTCGATCGCGCGATCGCGACGAAAATTGGCACACGCGTTACCCATGGCATTATCTACAAAACTATAACATCAAATTCTGCAAAAATCTCATGTTTCATTAATTATGCTAATTTATGCGTAAAATCATAAGTTTGCTGTAATTAATAAAATAATGCCCCTGAAATGCTAATTTTTGTTTCACATACTCTAGATAGGCATCTGATCAAATTTATTTTTAAAAAAATTCAACATCACATTTATTTTCTTATGTATTCTATTGTTTTCTAAATTTCTTATGTATTTCTTTGTTTTTCGACTTTTTGTTTTTTATTGTTTTTTCAATGGAAATTGTCGGGGATTTTATTTGGACCATGAAAAAGATAAATTAATTGATTTTAAGCAGTAAAAGGAAAAATAATGATACATTTATGAATTTTGGTTAAAAACACTATTTGCATTGGATTTGTACACAAATTCACGTTTTTGAGTAATTTTGGGTTTGCATGCACTTACGAAATGTTGCGTAATTTCCGAACCGCGTACCCGGGGGTCACAATTTTGGTCTCAAAAGTTGCGCGAGACTTGAAAGTAAAAAGTCAGCGAGCGACACGGTCAAAAAAATTTGCGTGGTGGATTTATCGCGAAAAATGTCGAGGGGGGGGCTGAATCAGCCCCCCCAGTCTTTTTAGGGTTAAACCGATTTGATGATATTTATACGAAATGAAAGCCACATTTAGCAAGATATGATGAGACTTAATGGACCTCTTATCACCATTATCTTTCCCCACTGGAAAGTCCGCTCATTGAGCGCTATGAGACTTTTCAGAATACCAAAAATCTCGTAACTACTCAATTAAGTCTTTGCGCGGTCATAACGCGTACTATTGCAAGTGCGCGCAACGCAACCCTGCCAAATAAGGAAAGGGGCACTTAAGTGACTTTACAGAATACCAAAATGCTAATTGAGCGCTAATTGAGCTTTCAGAATCCCACCCCTGTAATTTTGTTACGTTCTCTTTCGCGATCTCCTTTTTATTCCTTGCAACCCCTTTCCCTTTCTTTCCTTTTCCATAACTCTCTCTCTCTCTCCTTCCTTTTCTTTTCCCACTTCCCTTTTTTTATCTCTTTCTTTCTCTCTTGTTCCCCATTCCTTTACTTTTCTTGCCTTTCCCTTTCCCTCGTTTTTTTAAGGTTTCAAGGGGGCACTGATTCGCCATTATGCATAGTCATGAATCTTAAATTTGCACGAATGACTAGTCTACGGATCATTATCTTGATAAACAGGAGACGGATGTATTATACAGAATAGGATTAAGCTGCAAATAAAATCGAATAATTAGCAAACATGAAAAAGGGAAAATTACATGTTTACCGTGCATTGAAATTGACGCCTCCTAAGTTTGAGATAAAGTTGGCGTCACTAAATTTTGGGTCAATAATTTGCCGACTTTATTTTGGGCAATTCCAAGTCCCCCTTAATTCAAAGTTGCTCGATATTACTTGCCTAAAAACAATTTCGACCAATTTGGTAACCCAAGACAGTTAAAGATCGAATTTTTGCCCCCAGTCAAACATAAATTTAGCATGCACTCCCAATATGAAATATGACTTTGGCGCACCTCCCCAAGGTCGAATACGTTGCACCCCGCGCCTCATGTTAACTATTGATTTTCCGCCCTTCCCCGAGTTTAATTAGCTTATTTTGCATCCCCATGGGAAAACATTAATATGGCGCCCCGAGGTAAAACATCAAATTGGCACCTGACAGGTCCAACAAGAATTTGTAACCCACAAGCTTAGCGCGCCCTTAATTCAGGTCAATATGGCGACCCCGGTGAAACATGAATTTCCCCCCCCCCCCACTCATCCATGTGAAACAGGAGTTTGGCGCCATTCCCTTATGGAAAAAAAAGATTAAGCGTCAAACATCATATTGGCGCCCCTGAGTTTATGAGGTTAGTTTGGCGCTACCTTATTACAGGTAAATACGCCCCCTCCGGTGGAAGGGAACATGAATTTGGCGCCCCTCCCTCCATAATTATGAGACATGAGTTTGGCGCCCAATATGAATTTGGCGCGTCCGGTCAAAAATCAAACTGCTGCCGCGAAGATCGAGCATCGTTTCGGTGCACCCCTAAATTTGGTGCCCACCTCCATGTGAAAAATGAGTGTGACACCCTCTCCCGGGTAAAACGTCAAATTGGCGCCCCGAATGTCGAACACCAGTTCGTCGCCCCTTGGTTGAACTTCAAGTTGAAGCATCTTTTCTTACCTCCCTTCCTCACTCTCTCCCCATCATCTTTCCTGTTTTCCTTCTTTCTCCCTTTTTCTTTCTTTATTTCACCCCACTTTTTGCCTACCTGGGGGCCGGGGCGAAGAAATTAAGCCCCCCCCCCCCGAATATGCGTTTGCTGATGACTTGAAATCTGCATCATTTTAAATAGCGATTCTAGCTTTGTCAGTGCTTCCACAACTTAAAACTGAAATTCCCTTTTTGAGCTTAAAAAATTCCTAGATTTGGTTAAAAGTCCTAAAATTGATGTTTTAAATCAAAATGGCTATATTTGCAGTAAAGTAGCGTAACAAGCCAAAACTTTAAAGCGACTCATGTAGACAAGGCCTATGGAGCATTTTGAAAAAGCTGTCATAGATTTTAAAACACATTATTCAGAAAATGATATATTTCCCCTTTCTCCATTCCTTTTCTTCATTTTTTCTTGTTATTTGTATTTATTTTATTTATTTATTTATCTATGATTACTTTTTTTTTTTGGGGGGGGGGGGGAGAGAAGGGGGCCATACCCCATCCCCCTTTACCATACAGGTGTGTTGTGTGATACAAAGCTGGATTTTCTTTTCAGGCAAGCTGCCCACCCCCCGCGGATTTTCCCGGGAAATTAATAATAAAGAAAAAAAAGGGAAAGAGAGAATGAGAAATGGAAATAAAGAGAGAAAACTGAAAAAAAAGAACATAAATAGGGAAGAGCAGGAAAAGGAAGGAAAGAATAAAACGGCAAATGTTAAGGTTATATACATTAATAATACATTAGATCTATCGTTCGATCTAGGCCTTAGATCTATCTTTACTTTTAACTTAATTTTAGGCCTTAGGCTAACGTTAGGCGTATATTCGGCCCTAGATCTATAGATCTGCTATTAGTAGGGGGTCTACAGTCAGGTTGACCAGACATCCCGTATTTCCCGGGATCGTCCCGTATATTGCTCCTTTGTCCCGTATTTGAGAATATTGAACAAAATGTAGTTAATACATTTAAAAGTGACGAATTTTCATCAAATAACCAACAGATCCGAAGCAGAGACAACAATAAAATCGATAACTGTAAACTTTTGCAAGTTTTGCGGTGATTTTCTTGCTAATTGAACCCAATACATTGCAAACGAAGTGGCATCCTGCCATTGTAAGGCAGGCTACTATCTAGACAAGTAGGATCGGAGCAGATTCCCAATGGTGCAAACAAATTTGATAGACAGTTTTTCCACGAAAATAATCACATAATCGGCGGGAAATTTGTATGATTATATTATGGATTCTTAGATTACTGATTTGGAGATGTAATCGGAGGAACAAGTGATTGAGTTTTCATAACTAGATCTGGTTGTTTCAGCTTTCGATTTGAGTCTTAATTGTTGTGATGCTGCAATGATTCATCTCATTTTTAAGTTGACAATGTTTCACTTTTAAATTTTATTCCATTTTAGCTTTTAAAATTTCAATAATATATTTGAAAAAAACACCAAATATTATGATTTATGTTAGATGATTGGATCGTTTTTGTTTGCTTGAAGTTTGAACTCTTTTCCCTTTTTTCTAATTTTTTCTTCATCCTTCTATCCTTTCTGCTTGCCTTTTTTTGTTCTATCTTTATTTCCTATATTTCTTTCCTGATCCTTTCTCTCTGTGTTAATTTTTCGTTCTTCCTCCTTTCTCTTACTTACTATCTTTCAGTAATCTTTAAAAACATACTTGTTCTCATGTTAGATTATTTGTTAAGGAAAAGCACCATGTATGTTGCAATGTTTTAATTTTTCATTTAGTATTTCGGTATTTTATTTCCAGTATACCTGTATTAGACTTAATTGCCTCTTTTGTAAAGTGCATAGAGATTCCGTCGAATATTATGCGCTATACAAGCATCTATTATTATTATTTTTTGTTTAAAATTGCGTTTGTTTCCTTCTCCTAACCTCTGCTTTCCTTTCTTTCTCTTCTTCCATTATTTTTGTCATTCTTTCCTCCCTCGCTTTCCCCTTTTCTTTCATTTTTGTCTAATTCTTTTCCCTTATTCTTAACTCCTTCCTTCCCTCATTCCTCCCATCCTGTTTTTCTTCTTTCTTTGTTTGTTTTTCTCAAAAAATGAAGTAAACATTTTTCTTTCCTTGATTCTTTCTGTCCTCCTTTACTCTTACTTTCTTTTCTTTCCTTGATTTTGTCTTTCACACATTTATTCATCTTCCATTTCTCTTTTTTCTTTCTTTCTTTCTTTCTACATTCAAATCAAAGAATGACGGAAACCTCTTTCTCTCTTTTATTCTTTCTTTCATCCTTCTTTTCTTCTAACTTTCTTTTATTTTATTTTTCCTTCATTTTTCCTTCATTTTTTCGTTCTTTCTTTCTTTTCAATTCATCTCTTTTCTTTCGTCTTTTCTTTCTCTCCTTCATTCTTTCGTTCATCCTCCCTTCCAATTCTTTATATTTTTTTTTACAAGCCTAACAGTTTTGTTGCTTTCTTTGTTGATCTCTAATTTTGTCAATTGTCCCGTATTTCATTTTGTGAAATCTGGTCACCCTGGGTCTGCTAACTTCTAGAATTCAAGATCGAGACTCGGTCACTGCAGTGCATTGACCAAACTCTGTGACTGTGGAAGTAACGTTACGAACTGAGGGCCTAACTTAGGCCTAGGGTCTACTGTTATGCCTGTACTTTAATCGTCATTTTCATATATCAGATGAACCGTTATTTTTGCTTGGTCTAGATTCAGGCTTCCACACAACAGGCCAGATCTACATGTATGATGTAGATCTAGTCTAGATCTAGATTAGATCTGTCACTTAACTGTTACTGTTTAGTGTTACTGTTAGTCTTCCAAGAGGCTAGACCCTGGTTTAGCATTGCCATCCCAGGACCAAAATCCAATTGAAACCAAATTTTGACTTGATACTCGAAATTTTGACTTGATACTTGAAATTCAGACTTGATATTCGAAATTCACACTTGATACTCGAAGTTTTGACTTGGTACTTGAAGTTTTGACTTGATACTCGAAATTCAGACTTGATACTCGAAAATCAGACTTGATACTCGAAATTCTGACTTGATACTCGAAATTCAGACTCGATACTCGAAATTCAGACTTGATACTCGAAATTTTGACTTGATACTCGAAATTCAGACTTGATACTCGAAATTCAGACTTGATACTCGAAATTTTGTCTTGATACTCGAAATTCAGACTTGATACTCGAAAATTAGACTTGAAACTCGAAATTTTAACTTGAAACTCGAAATTTGAATGAAAGAAATTCTCGACGGTTTGATGTTTTCTATGCAAAATATTTTCGATTTTTTTTTGTACTGTCAACAATCTTTTTTTCAAGATTTCAGTTAAGTTTCAAGCAAGAATTTAAAACTGTCAGGGGGTGTTGATTTCATAGAATACTTAAAAATTTATAGGTGATACCTTTTGAAAACTAAAATATCGTATTTTTATTAAGAATTTCTGCTAAATTTCAATATTTTTTTATGAGAATTCACTTCAAAACTCATCAGTGATGTTTTTTTTCGATAAAAGAATTATGCAGAATTTTTTGGTAAAAGTTTGCAACATTTCTGCGAATTTCTAAACATTTCACATAAATATTTTTCATCAGGAATTGTCAATATCCATTAATCAATTAATTGTGCATGACTTTGACACTTACTTCAAAGTTCTTTCTTGATGATTTTCAATGAAAAGGTCAGGTAAAAGATTCAAATACCGGCGATATTCCCGGAAAGTTTCGGACAATGAACAGTGAAGAGTGTAATGAACTAAATTGCACAATGTTTTTATTTCACAGAAGGTACCTGAAAATTTGTTATACGTGATATTTAGTAAAACTGATCAAATATAAAAAAAATCTTGGAAATTCTGCAAAATGTCCGAAATGAAATTTAAATGACGTTTGATGATATTGACACACGACCTTTGACCTAAAGTTTATTTGATGTAGACATTATTAACTACTCATTATCCGTTATGTAGACATGATCAAGAATTTTACAAAATGGCGTGTAGATAACGTCATCATAACCGGATGACACTGAAAAGCTTAGTAGAGCGTCTCTATGATAGATTCTGCAAAATTGATATTGCCGATTCGGAGAAAACTTGGAGACAAACATAGGTGCGGAAAATAGGTGATCTGTCATAGGCAGACCAGCTAGTAACAACAGTATGCAGCATTCATATAGCGCTTAATACAAATGATTCTAAGCGCTGCATACCATTACCCCGGCTCTAAAGTGACGTGTGCATGTATAAAGCCATTGCAGTTTGAAATCCCATCGAGGCAATAAATCTCCCCCTTCCCAACCTATGTACATTTTTTTTATTATACCGGTCGATGAGGACCTGAAGTCAGTATAAAATTTAGACACATAAGGTGAACGTGTGAAGGGGCTGCATGATTGTGAGGCAGTGCAGTGTAAAAATAAATGATTGCGGTTTGTTACCATACTAACTGACTTTATACATAAAGCTGAGTTACTGAGAATAACCATATTTAGGAATTTCGTTTATCACGATTTATGATATTCCTGTGAGATATTGCTTTATGGTTGAGAGGCCAGGCAGAATTAAAACATGTCTGCATGGTTGGCAGCGACATTGAGTTTTGATTCTTTTTTATTGAATTAGGAGCATGGAGAATGTTTAGGAAATCTTGTGTATCACGATTTATGATGCCCCAGTGAGACATTACATTATGGTTGGGAGGTTTGGCAGAATTATGTCGTCATGGTTGGGAGGTTGGGAGAGACGTTGAGTCCTTGAGCTCTATGATGGAAACTAGGAGTATGAAAAATGTTTAGGAAATTTTGTGTAAGATTTATGATGCTCCTGTGAGACATTACATTATGTTTATGGTTGGGAGGTGGGGAGAATTATGTCGCCCTGGTTGGGAGAAATATTGATTTTATGTTGGAAATTGGGAGCACGGGAAATCTGGAGGTAACTCTTTGGTCTGCATAAGGTTGGAAGGTTGCGCGGGTAATTCAGCGTTTATCTAGAAGGCATACACATATACAACATGGTTGCGGAGACAATCATAGTATGGATATATGCATATGCATGTCATATGTATATCAGACTTAAGGAAGCATAGAACGTATTGTTGCTAATTTTGATTGTTACACGTAAATGGTAAGGAGGAGCATGAAAGGATATCCTTATACAATATGTAGAAGGTTTGTGTTCAGAAACAAATTGTTTGAAACCTGACAGATCACAGATATTAATAGCAAAGGATATGCTCTGAAGACGTTGATTATCAAGATTTAGGGGGAAATACCCGTTAGAACGATTCGCTGACAGATGGTCTAATATTACTTGGTATAATCATCAACAACAACAACAACAACAACAACCCATTTAGTCCAATTCCCTTTTGGTCTAATGACCACTTGGTCTAATAGCCAATTAGTCCAATGACCACTTGGTATAATAGCCACTTGGCCTAATGGCCAGTTGGGCTAATCGTCACTTGGTCTAATTTTCATTTTGTCTAATTCAAACTGGGTCTAATGTCCATTTATTGTGATATAGCATCATTCGTTATTACTTATTTTATTTCGAATTAGCAAATATGGTACGTAATGGAAAAATACCATGCATCAGTTAATACACATCGCCAGGATCCGGAAGGGTAGAGCCAGGGTAGGGCTGGTGGGTACAAAACCTCACCGTTAAGGACTATCCATGATGAGATAGTCGCTCATCAAATGAATATACTAATCAAATAATTCTCATAATTAGGAATTTATATCGATTATAAGATGATGATATGAGTCTCATAATCATTACATCACCACATGCACATTTACAGAACAATAAGTTGGGGACCTTGTAGCTTGTCACTTGGTATAATTATCATTCGGTCTACTTGCCATTTCGTCTAATGCATTTCATTGTCACTTGGTCTAATTTCATTTGGTATAATACCAGTTCGTCTAATAGTCGGATGGTCTAATACTAGTTGGTCTAATACCAGTTGGTCTAAGTCCTCACTTGGTCCATTATCCATTTAGTCTATATTTAAGTTGGTCTAATGTGCAGTTGGTCTAATTCTCACTTGGTCCATTATTCAGTTGGTCTAATTTCCATTTTGGCCAATTTCCACTTGGTCTAATTTACAGATAGTCTAACATTCAGTTTGTATACAAGCCATTTGGTCTAGTTTGTAAAGTCTGCATGGTGACATGTTTTCAATTTTCTGGTGAAATTTTTAAAGTTACATTCCGCGCGCCGGCTTCAAATATTCACATGATCGCCCCTCGAATTTTGAAAATATGAGGATTTACGAAAGCCGAAAAAATATGGGGATTAAACAAACTTTGGGGATTTTTTTTGTCTGTTACAAGGGATTTTTGAAGGTTTTGGTGAAAAACAATACAATATGATAATTTTCTGTAAAATAACGCTAATATAGAGATGGAAAAAATATGATATTTATTTATCCACCTCTATGTAATTGATCTACTGTAGGTAGTTAACGCTGGCTTTAGCAATCATGATTCCCAGCTTTTCAAGAAAACAATAAACTCTGATTTTTCTCTGAAATTAAAAGATTCCCGAATTATTTTACCTCAATCCCTGTTTCTCATGTTTTATAAGTAAACGTTGTTGCAGTAAATTACATCTATTATTATTTTTTTGTTACGCTTGTGTAATGTACCAGTAGTCCTATACTTGTATTGTAGTAAAAGATGCTACATAAAAAACACCATAACATGTCAGTCATGCAATGAATGCTGTTTTAATGTAAAACAAACTATAAGAGAGTCTTAATGACTATCGTGCTTTGGACTTTTGGGTCGATCAAAGTTCCCTGATTTTGCCCTCAATTAATAATAATAATAATACATAACATTTAAAAGGCGCTTACTACTGTTGTTTCTTAGCGCACTGTGTTCTGTTTATAGATTGTACTTGGGTAAAAAAAAAGTGGCAGGAGATAATAAAACAGCTAATACAACTATACTAATAATAACAAATCAAAATTGGTGTGCACCTCCAATTGACCGACCCACAACTGTAAATCATCTATTAAACAGGTAAGTTTTGAGTAGGGTTTCGAACTGATTAAGAGACTTGACATTATGAATGTAAGATGGTACCTTATTCTAAAGGGAAGGGGCAATTGAAGAAAAAGCGCGATCACTATATTTTGTAGAGGTTCGCGGTCCAAGAGTTAACTGCATTGTAGACGATTAACGAAGCGGTCTTGAGGAGGTACTAGAGCGTAAGGAAATGAGATCTGTATGATATGTTTGGGCTTGGCCATTGAGAATTTTGTAGGTGAGAAGGAGAACTTTGAAAAAGAGACGGTGATGTATGGGGAGCCAATGAAGAGAACGCAGAATTTGAGTTATGTGCTCGGATTTCTCGGAGAGAGACTAATCTAGCGGCAGAGTTTTGAACCCGTTGAAGTGGAACAAGGTATGTATGAGGGAGGTTGGAAAATATTGAGTTACAGTAATCTAGGTGACAGGAAACAAATGCATGTGTTAGTTTAGCAGTTTTGGATCGGTCAAATAATTTCCTAATCCTTTTAATGTTAAAAAAATACCATATGACGCAGACCTGCAAATGTGCTTGATATGATCTTAAAGTGTAAGATTGTTGTCAATCAACAAGGTATGTATGAGGGAGGTTGGAAAATATTGAGTTACAGTAATCTAGGTGACAGGAAACAAATGCATGTGTTAGTTTAGCAGTTTTGGATCGGTCAAGTAATTTCCTAATCCTTTCAATGTTAAAAAAATACCATATGACGCAGACCTGCAAATGTGCTTAAGGCAGAGTTTGTTATTCAGAGACCAAATTTTAATGTCTTCAAGGCAGCTATGTAGCATTTGAGCGAGCTGCTTCAGCATTCGCATTGGGGTTGAGAGTAACATAAATTTGTGTGTCATCAGCGTATATTACGTGCTGAAGCCAATATGGAGGCCAATTGAGAACAAAGAAGTTGGTGCCGGAGATTGCGATCTTGGAATCCCACGCTTACGTCCGCGATGAGTTCGACGGCGTCGACCGATACCAAGATCGCAAACTCTGTTCCTCACAGGCTGAGCTAACAACTGATGTGGATGGCTGTTCAGTTGGTATAAAGTGTTAACATCATAACATAAACGATTTGAAGTTGCATGATTAAAATAATGTAAGGTGGTGTCATGATCGGAATGAAAAATACCAGGTTGTTGTGGCCCTTGATTGGGCTCGATATCACCAGATATTAGAGTACTCGAATGAAAGTAAGCTGTAGTATTACAGTAGTACAAGACTGGTGTACTAAAATACTTCACTCTATTATTTACAGTGTTGTGGGTTAGGCCACCATTTCCTACATACAAGAGATGAGTCAAGGTCACTATAAACACTCAAAGCAGATGAAACCAGAGTTACACAAAACAACACTTTCAGTAGTCTAGTACCCTGCATTGTTACAACATACCTAGACAGGCAGGTAAAAAAAGAAGCTTACAAGCTCAATAGAACATTCAAATGGGATACAAAGAACAACAGTCAATGGAGGGCACAATCACATTCACTACATAATGTTTTGCACTGTACTATGTGTATTGGCAATACATTACCGTTTAAGTACAGAAACCAATGTCAAAATTGTCACTCAGATATACAAATATTAAGACAAAATTATTATTTCGAAAGTGTCTACACTGTTCCTTGACCAATAAAACATCAATCTATAATACCAAATACCAAAATCAAGCAGTAATTATTACCAAATAATAATAAACTTCACACTACCACACTAAGAAGGTGCACACCAAAAAAGAAAAAAAAATCCGGATTTTAGGCAATCCCTGACTGGAGAACCCTTTAAAAAAATCCCTAATTTCCCTGATGGGGTGGGAACCTTGCCAATCCATTTTAAGGAGGAGGCGAAGAAGGAGAACAAAAAACAGATAGAGAAAATATATAAGATGAATGACTTATGATAAAGGTCTGCAAGCGTAGACTATAATACGTCAGAATGATGTGGCTGCTACAGAAATGATCGCAGTGATGTTGTTGCTGCTAAATCGATAGACCTGTATAGTGTTATCAAACTAAATCTAAATGGTCTCTTATCTGCCTCCAAACTAACTATTGAAATAAGTAAACAAAATATTCATAACAAAATTTCATGATCTAATGGCCTTGTAGTTTTGGAATCCCCAAAACTGCATAACTAGCAGTTATATTTTCGTTCCGCTCTTCATAATAATTTTCATTTTGATGAAACCCCGCCATTCGACCATTATAAGCTACAAGATCCCCACCTTATTGTTCTGTAAATGTGCATGCGGTAATGAAATGATTATAAGTATGATTTAATGTTATCATCATCTCATAATCGATATACATGCCTAATTATGGGAATTATTTAATTAGAATGATTCATTTGATGAGCGACTATCTCGTCATCGATGTATTAACTGATGCATGTTATTTATCCATTACGTACCATATTTGCTAATTTTAGATAAAATAAATAATAATGAATGATGCTATATTAGAATAAATGGACATTAGACCAAGTGTGAATTAGACAAAATGAAAATTAGACCAAGTGAAGATTAGCCCAACTGGTCATAAGAACATTTGGCCATTAAACCAAGTGGTCAATAGACCACTTGGATATTAGACCAAGTGGAAATTAGACTAAATACAAATTAGACCAAACAGTCATTAGACCATGTGGCAATTAGACAAATTGGTCATTAGGCCAAGAGGAAATTAGTCTAAGTGGAAATTATCCAAGTGATGTTAGACCTACTGGAAATTAGACTAAATGGAAATTAGACAATCGGATATTAGACCAAGTTGGAATTAGACGAATTTGATATTAGACAAACTAATTGTAGACAAAATGAGTTAAGACTATGTGTAGTTGGACGAACTGCTAAGTAGACCATGTGGTATTAGTCCATCCGATAATTCACCGTGAAAACTACTATCCTGCGGGTGGGTCACGTGATCATCAGTTCCAGGGAGGGGTTACTACCCTCCTGGTGTTCACGTGACCATATTTTCCAGTGAGTTTAAGTGTATGCCACAGTTCTAATGCATATGTAATCTTTTGTTATGCCTCACGATTATGTTGATGTTCATATTATTTGTGCATATTGTCTGTGTGTTTTAATGCCTCGTATGGAATTAAATGGCGAGCAATGGCAATTTATTTGTACACTTGTTTTCTTCTCAAAATCTTTCATAAAACAACCCCAGTATTATTTGAACGTAAATACACTATACAAAATTAATTCAGTTATAGCCAGATAGTCCGCGGGTCCGATAGTCCGCGGGTCCGATAGTCCGCGGGTCCGTTTGTCCGCAGGTCCGATAGTCCTCGGGTCCGATAGTCCGCAGTGTGTGTAAAATTATGATCAGGATATAGTGAGATGAAATGCCATCGAAAGGTCAAAAAGTCAAATGATACGAGACCACGGGTTTCTATAATGATAATTCAAAAGACAATTGCCCCCTGACAAGTATTTCCCGGGGGGGGGGGGGCTGTCAAATATATTGCTGTACACATGGGTGACCCCAGACTAGTCAATTAATGGTCAATCGTGGGGTCAAACGTATTTTGGGTATTATTTTTTCCCAATAAGTTTTTTTTAAGACTAGCCAAACATGTTTAGGATATGTTTTTTCCCAAGGTTTTAATATGATAGAGCCCCTTGGTCTCGTATCATTTGACTTATTGACCTCTCGATGATTTTGATCTCACGATATCCTGATCATAATTTTACACACACTGCGGACCATCGGACCACCCGCGGACTATCGCAGCCGCGGACTAACGGACTCGCGGTCTATCGGACCCGGGGACTATCGGGATGTCCCATTAGTTCATTTAGGCCTATACGTTTTGGGAAATAGGAATTTTTATTGTTATCAATGATAACTACTTTTTCTTTTGTTTATGCTACACTGTAAAAAAGTGCTAATTTATCCCATGCTTGTTTATTGTCTGCACTACCAGTGCTGATATAATAGTTCTAATTGAACTAGAAAATCAGCACTCGAAGTTCAGTTACTATACAGTGCGTGTCAAAAAAAGTTTACACTTTGAAAAACTCCTGTAAAATTATACATTTGTAATATCCTGAAGGTTTTTCCACATTTTTACATTGGTACACATCCATTTAAGCAAATGGCGATATAACTGTCGGAAAATATTTCCGCTTGAGTGAGCACCACTTACTTTTGAAAAGTTAGTGAAAAATGATTTGCGCAAAACCTTGAAATAGTTATGCGAATAAAAATATACCTTAATCATGAAAAACACGTTGAATTTGGCTAATAAAATCAATTTGAAGATATCTTTTAGTTTTTTAACTTGTTTCATTGCCCAAAACACTATGAAGAGTGCATTTCGCCCCACCCCACTCCCCCACACACCGAGGCCATCGTGATGGTATTTGCTTTGCACCGAGCTATGATCCCCATGAAATGGCTTAGGCTTGATTTTCATTTTGTTAGTCACTGTCAAGCTTGGGAAAAGTCTGGAGAAGCAAGTATTAATGAAAAATGAAATGTAAACCCACATTAAATGATAAAAACTTGAGTGTGAAAAAATGCTGGAGATGTCTGATATAACTTTTGGTCAGATTCAGTTATTTCCTCAGATCCAGCTGGCACAAAAAGGGTAAAGGTTGTGCTTAATAAGTTTTGAAATTTCAATTTGGGTGGCAAAATTTATACAAAATGCTTGAATGAATCTGTTTTATTTCAATTGACTAAAGTGCAAGGGAAATGTAGGAGGAATGTTTCGCAGGATAAGTTTGATTTCGCCCTAACCCCTCGACACAGCTTGAAAACAAGCATTTCTGCACAAACAGATTTTTGCGAGCTTTACAGAAATGGACAGTGCAAGAATATATATGAAAAAAATACACAAACGTTGTATATGTTTTAGTTCCCAGGGCTTTTTCAAAGTGTAAACTTTTTTTTATACGCACTGTACAAGCAGTGTAAGTGTTAAATTAGCACTTTATTTTTTACAGTGTAATTGCCAAAGTGTTCCATTTTCTCAAGATCAGTATAGTTATTTTTTTTCCCTTCCATTTACCTTCCAAGATTGAATTCGGTGCTAAGCAACGGAGCAAAGATTGGCAGTGTTATCTTCTTCTCTCTCCTACTCTTTAGCGTGGTGCTTCTCATACCTCATGATCAGACAACAGTTATGAGAAAAATCGTTCCCGACTTTTTTGCCCCAAGCACTAGACGTAAGTACTATTAATTATTCAACTGATGCCAATGATAATTAGCCTTGGAATTTTAACGTGTACTGTGTCGATTTGATCTTATTATTATCATACACTGTTATTGTTATTATTTCAATTTTTATTATCTGCGAACCAAAAACGACAAAACAAAATAGAGTGAGATTATGTCGTGGCTTTATTAAAGAGAGATGAACTCTTTTCTGATTCTTGTGTAACAATCACGTAATTGAAAAGCTCACTTGCAAAAGGGGTTAGGTTCATTTTTCTTTAATTTTGTTTGTCTCAATGTATAGATTTTTAGTAGCTCTCTAAGATAACACCAAAGAAAAGTTGAAATTCCCATTAAATATTGAACTAAAATTACAAAAATAAACAATCATTTTTTTTTCAAAGTTGTTAGGTCCATTTCAGTTTGGTTGCAAAAGGGTTGAAGTAAACACAATTTTTTTTGGAAAATAATATTTTTAATAGCATGAAGACATGTAAATTTTTGTATACCAATTTTATGTTCTCATGGTATCATGAAAATTTAGTTTTGCGTAAGAATATTGCAATATGGGAAAGTTAAAAAAAAATCATTTTCTTGGAGTGGACCTAGCTCCTTTTGCAACCAAACTCTTCTGAAGAGTTAATTCGTCAAAAGGGGTTAGGTCCATTTTTCATGATTTATTTTTTCTCAAAAACCAATAAATTTTAGTCGCTCTAATGATACCACAGAAAATTTGAAATTCAAATGAAGACGTGAATAGAATTATCATTTTCCTATTCAATAAACTATTGCTACTTACCGGCAAGAGCCCCGGTGCGTAGCGAGAAGGAGCTTCGGCAAATATTACTTCAGCAATGAAGCGATGTTTGCCGACTACTTCGAAATCCAGGGTCAAACACGGTCTATTGTACGAGGTTAGTACATACTAACCTCGTACAATGTGTGAGTGGGTAGTACTAGTAGTATATCAGCTGGTGCGAAACTGCATAATCCTAGCATTATCACCCCCGATCTTGCCTTTTCTTGGCAAGGTCAAGGAGGGCTTCGTGAAACAGTTAGCAGACGAGTGAAATACAAGTAGCTCACTATCTTTGATTTAGATTGGTTTAAACATGTATAGCTTTTTTAAAAGTTGGTTAAATGAGAAATACAAATTATTAAAATGATTACCATGATTAAAACTGTCATAACTAACTTAGGAAAATAAATTTCAACATTTCATTTTAAATATATTCCTGTGACAGTACCCCCCTCCTGTGGTCCTGGTTATGGTTGCCTACTTTCTTATCAGGCCACTAACACCATTTCTAGTCATTAGAACACTGGAAACATTTATAGAAGTTATCAGTACTCACAAAGTATCATTATCTGAAATCTACCATAGTAATATAAGGAAATATGCGCTTCTAATGAAACCAATAACAACATCGAAAAATGTTGTCACATATGATAATTTGTCAGACGACATTTAATTTTCCCGACCAATCGGTCCCAAAATTGTGAAATACCTATTTACCACTCGAGATAAGGCTTGGTATCCTCTGAAAATATTGTATAAATCCATCAATTTCGTACCCCCATCATATCCATGAGAACAAATCGACCTATATGAAATATCAAAAATTCTCTTTAGATTACCATCTGACATCGTTCTCTTTTTTTCAGCTGGGTATATCACTCGAAATTCTACAAGCAATGACCTCTCTCCTCTTCAAAGAGAGGAACCAGCAGTATCCATTATGGGAACAACGAATACCAAAACATTGCCTCCAGATCTCTACCGTATGGCGAAACCAGTAATTATATATTTTTCTTTCTTTTTTCCAATAGCATTAATTTCACTAAATATTTTTGCTTTGCTTTAATTATTTCCCGTTTACATAAAAAAAATCATGCCATATCATACGAAAGATAATTCAAAAGCTTACGTATACAGTTTTTGTTCATTTTATGCTCATGATCATGTCTCTCCATTGTTGATAATCAAGTAGAACCCCAACATATTCGTCCAGTTGGGTATGACAGCATTTTTTTGCTGGAAGTTGTAGTATAAGGTGTCTACTCCAAGAATCAGACGGATGCCACCCGGGCACCCTTGGGCAATTTTGTATTGACGTCATAGGCCAGGCCCACTTTTTCACATATCTCTTAAATCATGAAAAATCAAATGCAAATATAAATCGATGACTGGGTATCTAAATCACTCATAGGTCACTTAAAGGTTGTCGAAGGTCATAAAAGGTCAAATTGCCTTACAAATATAAGTAAGACATATAATGCTGAACATACCATGCTTTATATACAAAGAGGTTATGTATTATGTGCGTTGCAAGGTTAAGTTTGAGAGTGTGAATATATTGGATGCTACCTTGGCATCTCAGGGGGAAAAATAAACCACACCAGCTTTCAATTACATTCTAATTAAATATTACTTTTCTACTTAGCGGAAAAAACACATCATGTTTGAAATCACATTATATATGATGCAAAATAAATACACAATACGCGAATCGCTACTCATTTAAAACATATCAGGGCAATTAAAGGTTATTTAACGTCAGAAAAGGACGAATTGGGTCACAAATGTAAGTAATGCAACACATAATGTGAAATATATTATGTTTGCAATACAACCAAGTTTGACATTATTTATGGTCTATTTTTGGCTGAAATTATGGTAATGATATGCAGATTAAGCATCTGACAAAGGCTACTTTGGCAACCTTGGGCAACGTCATTTTCTGACGTAACAAACCACACTATCCTTTTCAAATAGGTCAACCTGTAAATTATGACTTATCTAGTGTAAAATGAAAAAATATCACGTTTGGTATCAAAATAAAGCTTATGGAAAATGAAATGTACAATCAACGGTTAGAAAAAATGAAGCACATCGAAAGGTGACCTTTAGGTCGTTTACACGCATATGCAAACATAATTTCCACTGATGGAAATTATATCCTAAATTATGTGGTAATGTAATTCATACTGAGATAAATTATACGCTATCAGTAATTAAGCATTCCCTCGGAGTAACTTTTATTGGAACAAATTATTTTAAAATATGAGGAGCCAACGATACATAATTATGCAAATATGATTTGCACTGATGGAAATTATGTCCTATATAGTAACTTAATTCACAATAAAGGAAATTATTCACTGTCGATAATGCACTATTCCCTCCGATTAATGTCTACTAAAAGAAATCATATTATGATACATGATATACACGATACACATGCATACATAATTTACAATTATGAAAATTATGTGTTATATACATGTGGTAATGTAGTCCATACTGAGACAAATTATACGCTATCAGTAATGCAACTTTCCCTCGGAGTACTTTTCAATTAAAAAAAAAGATATATTAAGATACGATAAATATGCATACACAATTTGCGCCGATGGAAGTTATGTCCTAAATAATATGGTATTATAATAACGATAACAACAACAACAATAATAATAATACCAGGATGGTTATATGGCGCATATCACTGCCAAAACGGCCTTATGCTTTTAATTGGCTTTAGCCCCGCGGCCAGTTACAGCGCAGTGGCATTTCAAGGAATAAATTCCTGCCAGGTATCCATTTACCTCACCTGGGTCGAGTGCAGCGCAACTTGGATACATCTCTTGCCGAAAGAAATTACGCCATGGCTGGGATACGAATCCACACCCTCTGTTTCAAAGCATTAGGACTAATCCACTGGGCCACAACGCTCCACGTGATGTATGTCTATGATTTTTTTTAACACATAAAATGCTTGCAGATTGTCAATTTGGATTCAGACGTAATCACTCAACTACAAATGCTTTAATTGATTTGCAGGACAAATTGACAATGGCAATACATTTTGTGTTGGAAATTTTATGGATTTATCAAAAGCCTTCGATGTATACACACAAAAAAAGTAAGTTCCCCAGATCAAATTGCTGTAACTTTTGAACGGATTTTTTTTTTTAGATATGATGTTTCGTAGGTGGTTTTCTACACTCATTAAGCAACTCCTAGGGAAAAAATGACATTGATCGAATGAGTCATGCATGAATAGTTAAAATTGAATTCAAAATGACCATTTTTTAAAGTCACAAGACACGTTTTTTCAGATTGTGCAAATACAAAGTTGGGCAAAAGTTGTTGTTAGGTGAATTTTATGGTGTTAATGCTGTTTTACTATCCATCATTTAGCCACTCCACACACAATTTTGATATCGTATGTTCATGGTTGAGGGAACACAATATTGCAGGGGCCGCAGAAGCGGAGGTGAGGGGGTGGGGGAGGCTGGGGCCCCCTTTTTTCAAAAGCATGTACAAAAATGTAAAATGGCCATACGATTGTGATTTTGCACGGTCAGCCCCCCCCCCCTTTGGCTAAGCCCCTCCCCCACACTTTGAAAACCGTTCAGCGGCCCTTCATTGTAGCATATCATCATAGGGGTTTTTGGTAGTATCCTCTGCAACTTGTTAGGTCATATTGAAATTTGAAAATATTGGTGGCTCCCCCGATTATAGGCCCCTCCCCCATTTTTAAATTCTGGATCCACCCCTGATTTGTCCATAAATTAAACTGATCATGAGAAATTGTTAGGAAAAGAATACATTTATGCAGTATAAAGAGTATTCATTCCTAAGTTTTCAAATGTGCTCGCTCAACCATGAAAACGTTAAAAGTTCGGAAAGTGTGTGGTGATAGAATTGATGGACGATAAAAATAACAGCAACTAAAGTCACATTATTACCCTTTAAGATGTGTCTGTGACATTGAAAACACTAATTTTCCCACTTTGAAGCGTGCTCGCTCATCCATAAATAAACAAATCGATATAATTTTCGCACAGAATTCTGCCCATAGATTGATAAACATTACTGCCAAATGACATTGCTAAAGACAGCCTTGAAAAAAGTTCCACCATATTGAATAAGGGGTTACTTATTCTCAAACATATGCACACATAATGTACACAAGTCTATGAGAGAGGAAGACAGAATTTTAACAAATATAAAATATGGGCTTGATTTATGGACGTTTTTGTGACTTATGCCAACAGTTATTTTATGAAACCTCGCATATGGCTTCAGAGTAACACTATCCAAAAGGCGCGCACACTCAAATTAACAATTTGATACGGCACAACTTTCTTCTCATTTGAATAATTTTGGAATATTGTGTGCTCACTGATGCATTAAACATCGGGATTTTCATAAAAATTAAATCAAATGAACCATGCAAGGAGGTTTGTTGCAGATATCCAAAGTTACAAACTGCATTTTTTCAAATAACGTAAAAAAGAGCTAATCACATTCCACATGTTCATTCAAGGGTGAATGTTTAATTAAACTCCTTTCAATCATTAAAGCATGTTAATTGGTCATGAACATAACGAAACAGTTGATGAAAGATCAGTTTCAGTTACCAAAATGAAACAATACTTGCCTATGATATTTGAAAATCCTATTTTTTTTTGTTTTCAATAAATGTTCATTGAACCGTGAAACGATGAATATTGTTGAAGACACTCTTCCGAAAAAGAAATGTCATCATAATCTATCATTTTTATTAATAAAAATGTGTAAAAATCCAATTATAGCAAATTTGGACTTTTATTTATTTAACTGGAATTTTAGCCAAAAAGGCTGTATCGTCTTTTCGAAAGTACCTTTTACAAGCCTTCTGGCTTGTCATGTCATGATGAGAATGTGGAATAAATTCCTATAAAATAGAATTAAAGTCATGATATTTGGCTTGTGAATTTTGAAAAGTGACATTTTTGCTTCTGACGGTGCTCACTGAAGCATGACGTAAAATACGTCCCTAACATGTACTCAGATGGTAGCTTATAAAATTATTCTTACACGCTCATGCAAAAATATATCAAAAACTTGCATTGGTTCGGAAATTATTGATGTTTGTTCAAGGGGGGACTTACTTTTTGTGTAAAGTATACCATTCGATATAACTTTTGTCAAAATTGCTTCATTACGGGAAACGTGGTACTCCTTTCAATTTTATTAAAAGCTACCTTTTTTTTACATCGTTTGAAATTTCCTCTGTTCAAAATATTATATTCTGATTTAGCCAGTATTTCCCTTGGAGTGCCACAGGGATCCATTCTCGGTCCGTTAATATTTTCAATTTACATTAATGATCTGACCCAATCTCCCCATGATTTTCAATACATTATGTATGCCGATGATACTACTCTCGTTTTTCACAGTCTGGTTTGGAAAATGTTGAGAAAAAAATTAATGAAGATTTCGATAATGTTTCAAAATGGTTTAATGCGAAAAGAATTTTGCACAATCTTGGTAAAATATTTTTTGTGTATTTCATAATAAGAATTACGGGTCAATTATCCTTGATGAAATAACTTTAAGTAATGATTCCATATCAATGTCAAAATCACATGTTATTACTTTTCTTGGATTATTAGATTGTAATGTTCGATGGAACGCGCATATAGATTTCATAACAAAGAAAATCTTAAGTTCAATAGGTATTATATATAAATTAAAGTTTAATGAGCCATTTTTAATTTGCCATTGACATTTTTTTTTCTTACGGTGTCTTCAATGGGACAAACATGCTGGGAAAATAAAAAGAAATTGAAATTCGAGTTTCGTTAAAATGTACTCGACCCCTAAACAGTGCGTATCAAAAAAAGTTTACACTTTGAAAACGCCCAGGGAATTAACAAATGTACAAGATGTGGGTAATTTTTTCACATAAAATCTTAGGTTTAGGCCTCATGTATCCAATCAATGTAAAAGTTTTGACAGAATGTTACACTTGAGTGAGCACTGTCCATTTTTGTAAAGTCGCCGAAATCTGTTTGCGCAGAAATGCGCGTTTTCACGCTGTGTCAGTGGGAAAGGGAGAAATCAAACTTACCATGCAAAATATATGCCCTTAATTTTTCTTGCACTTTTAGTCAATTAAAATAAAACGGATACATTTAAGCATTTTGTAACAATTTTGCCACCCAAAATGAAATTTCAACATTAGCAAGTACAACCTTTACCGTTTTTGTGCCAGCTGGATGTGAGGACATAACTGAATCCGAACAAAATTTATATCAGACATCTCCAGCATTTTTTTCTATGTTTTTATAATTTAAAGTGGGTTTACAATTCATTTTTCACTTTATACTTGTTTCTCCACACTTTTCCCAAGCTTAACAACGATTAACAAAATGAGAATCAAGCCTAAGCCATTTCATGTAAATCACAGTTCAGTGTAAAGCAAATATCGTCACGATGGCCTCGGTGTGTTGGGGAGTGGGGGGTGGGGCGCAATGCACTCTTCGAATTTTTGGGCAAGAAAGCAAGTCAACAAAGGTAAAATAAATCTTCAAGTCAATTTTACTAGCTAAATTTTACGTGTTCTTCATGATTAAGTCTTTTTTTATTGGCATAACTGTTATAAAGTTCTGCACAAATTATTTTTCACTAACTTTTCAATAGTGAGTGGAGCTCACTCAAGCGGATTTTTTTTTCGACAGTTTATCGTCATTTGCTTAAATGGATCGGTATCAATATTAAAATGTGGAAAAAATTTCAGGATATTACAACTGTATAATTTTACAAGATTTTTTCAAAGTGTAAACTTTTTATATGCACTGTATATATCTAAAGCGGCAATTTTGTTGGTCCAATGGGGGTGTTTCATCATTATTGTCGCGCGACAACCGTCAGTGCTGACTAAAAATTGCATTTCACGAAACTCTCGGAGCCCATCTGACCGCGGACCTTCGGTCAAGTGGTCGGACCCGTAAAACAACACGAACATGTATCTAGTCTTTCATCCAGACCAAGATCTTTCAAATAACAAATGATGAATAAAAATAGATAAATAATAATAATAACAAAGACCCACGATCTTATTTATGTTGAATAACATGGAAATAAAGCGTAGTCTTTCCTCCAGACCCAGTTATAAATCATCATTAAAAAACAAACCAACAACAACAAAACAAAGACCGTGTAATCATATCACCATAGAATAGTATGGAAATATTTTGTAGTCTTTGCTCCAGACCCAGTTATTTAAAAAAATGATAACATACAATATTAACAAAGTCCCACGATATAACGTTGTTGTTGTTGGGTTTTAAGGCGCGTATCATTCACATAAAAATATTTACGCCTATGATTAATTTGTCGCTTTTGTGGTATGCGTAATCACAGGGTTTTTATAAATTGAAAGATGCTGGGGTTCGTTTCGCTTAATTTGTATTTAAGAGAACTGGATGTAGGGTAAAGACACTACTCTAAACCCAAGCATTTTAGCAGGGTTTAATTTTGAAGATTGGTCTTAGGTTTGATTTTTTTTTCGATATTTGTCTATCTGTTAAATAATGACAAATGATAAATGAATGATAAATCCACAATTTATTGTTCGAAATAGACATGAAATGAAATACTCCGAAAATTTGCTTTGCCCAATTGATCGTGGGCCCGGCGGCCACTGTGCAGCGCCAGATCGACGAGGCTCTATCCCTTTAATCGTTGAACGCCAAACAGGGTAGCAGGAACTACCATCTTTTTACGTCTTTTGGTCTGACGCGGCCGGGGTTTGAACCCCCGACCTCCCGGTTGTGAGACGGAAGCTCTACCAACTGAGGTAACACACCGGTTTAACCGGGTCTAGACGAAAGACTAAGCATAATACTCGTGTAATTCCACAGGAATAAGAATATGACAAAGTCTCATGATTTATGATTGTTTAAATTATTTTTAAATGACTGGGTGTTGAATAAAGACAACGCTCTAAACCTTTTTTCGCCAGTCATAATAGTGGATGAGGGTTGCCAGTCATAATAGTAAATGAGGGCCGCTAGTCATAATAGAAGGTGTTCGCCAGTCATAATTATGGATGAGGGTCGCTATTCATGAGAGTAGAAAAGGTTCGCCAGTCATAATAATGGATGAGGGTCGCAAGTCATAATACTAGAAGAGGTTCAGCAGTCAAAATAATGGATGAGGGTCGCCAGTCATAATAGTAGAAGAGGTTGGCAAGTCATAATGGTAGATGAGGGTCGGTAGTCATAATAGTGGAAGGTGTTTGCCAGTCATAATGGTAGATGGGGTGCGCTAGTCATAATAGTAGATGGGGTTAGCCAGTCATAATTTTGGAAGAGGGTCGCTATTCATAATAGTAGAAAGGGTTCGCCAGTCATGATAATGGATGAGGGTCGAGTATAGTAGAAGAGGTTCGCAAGTCATAATGGTATATGAGGTTCGCTAGTAATAATAGTAGATAGGGTTCGCCAGTCATAATTTTGGAAGAGGGTCGCTATTCATAATAGTAGAAATGGTTCGCCAGTCATGATAATGGATGAGGGTCGCCAATCATAATAAAAGAAAGGGTTCGCCAGTCATAATAGTGGATGAGGGTTGCCAGTCATAATAGTAAATGAGGGCCGCTAGTCATAATAGAAGGTGTTCGCCAGTCATAATTATGGATGAGGGTCGCTATTCATAAGAGTAGAAAAGGTTCGCCAGTCATAATAATGGATGAGGGTCGCAAGTCATAATACTAGAAGAGGTTCAGCAGTCAAAATAATGGATGAGGGTCGCCAGTCATAATAGTAGAAAGGGTTCGCCAGTCATGATAATGGATGAGGGTCGCCGGTCGTTATAGTAGAAGAGGTTCTCCAGTCATAATGGTAGATAAGGGCAGCTACATGTAGTCATAATAGTAAAAGGGGTTCGCCAGTCATAATAACGGATGAGGGTCGCTATTCATAATAGTAGAAGGGGTTCACCAGTCATAGTAATGGATTAGGGTCGCCAGTCATAATAGTAGAAAGGGTTCGCCAGTCATAAAAATGGATAAGGGTCGCTATTCATAATAGTATAAAGGGTTCATCAGTTATAATAATGAATGAGGGTCGCCAGTTGGTTACACTTCGTAATTCCGAAGGTTCTTTATTCCGAAGGTTCGTAATTCCGAAACACGTAAATTGCCTATACCTCGATGTTCGTTAATCCGAAAACGAAAAAGGGTTCGTTAATCCGAACATTTGTGGTGTAATTCCGACGATTCGTTATTCCGAAGGTTCGATAATCCGAAAACGAAATAAGGTTCGTTGTTCCGAAGGTTCGTTAATCCGAAAACGAAATAAGGTTCGTTGTTCCGAAGGTTCGTTAATCCGAAAACGAAAAAAGGTTCGTTATTCCGAAGGTTCGTTGATCCGAAAACGAAATAAGGTTCGTTTTTCCGAAGGTTCGTTAATCCGAAAACGAAATAAGGTTCGTTAATCCGAAAACAAAATAAGGTTCGTTTTTCCGAAGGTTCGTTAATCCGAAAACGAAATAAGGTTCGTTAATCCGAAAACAAAATAAGGTTCGTTAATCCGAAAAATGAAAACCTGGAAAGCAGAGGCAGAGGCAAGGGGAGGGGGCGGGGGACACTGTTGCCGTTCAGTTATCATATGAGGATGGGAAGGCAAGGGCGGCCGAACGAATTTTTGTTGGGGGTAAAGCCAAAAAATGAAACTCATACGTCAAAATTGGGACTGTGGTGATATTTTCACCTGAAGATTATCATCTGCTTGAAGTCATTGTCTGTTTGATAGTGATTAAGTAGAGAATAACTTTTTTGAAGTGACTTCTTATTATGGCAAAATGTATATTTAGGCTTTATTTTTCGGGAGAGAATATAATGAGCGGCTTGGTAAAACAAATTCAAAGGTGAAGTTGTATAACGTTTTTTGTGGTCAGTTATTCTTAAAATGGCATTATTGCGAGGTGTTGCGAGCATGAATCACAAGCTAAACTTAAGGTTATTTCAATAAAGATGAAAATTAGTTTTTAAAAATCCGAGCAGATTTCTGCTGTCATTAAAAAGATGTGCATCTAAATAAAGAATTAACACGAGCGCAAAACGCGAGCTTGAACATACTGACCAGAAAAGGAACCTGTTAAAGAAAGCATTTAGTGACCTCTTTAGGATGCATATTGCACAAATCGAATGAGAGTGCAAAGCGCAAGCTGAAATTTTTCAATATTCCAGCCTGAAAACTTAACTTAACTTGTATACTTTAAAAAGAGTATTTTATTTCGAAAAAACATGAAAAACGGCATATTTATTTTTGAAAAAGGAACTTTCCCATTTTGGAAAATATTAAAAAATTTCATGCAACGGGCCCCAGGTCAGTATATAAACAAATTACAGCTCGCCCTCGCATTAATTCTTTAGAAAGATACACATCTTTCTCACGATTACAAAAAATGCTCCGAATGCTCACTTCACGTCTTGTTACATGAAATGTCTACTAGTTTCAGCTTGCGATTCGCGCTTTCAACATCTCACAAGGACCATTATTAGTATTATTTTTATTTTTATTACCAGCAGAAGTCGTTATTAAAAATGACATCCCCTCCAATACAAATCCTATTATCTAGAGGTTGCTCGCACGCTTCCAACACACTTGATCCCCTGCATCTTTAATTAAACCATTTGCTTATAGGCAGCAATTGCTCAGATAAAATCGAAATTGGCCTATGCTTGATCAGGGCGCCATTCTTAATGAAATACATGCTTTGGCCCAAACACACATCATCGATCGTTATTACTATATCATTGCATAATATCGTGTAATCTTGTAATGACAACATCGTTTTTGTTACCAAAATGAATTATTTTCATTTTCTGAAATACGAACCTTATTTAATTTTCGGATTAACGAACCTTATTTCGTTTTCGGATTAACGAACCTTCGGAATTACGAACCTTATTTCGTTTTCGGATTAACGAACCTTCGGAATTACGAACCTTATTTTGTTTTCGGATTAACGAACCTTCGGAATTACGAACCTTATTTCGTTTTCGGATTAACGAACCTTCGGAATTACGAACCTTATTTCGTTTTCGGATTAACGAACCTTCGGATTAACGAACCTTCGGAATTACGAACCTTCGGAATTACGAACCTTCGGAAATACGAACCTTCGGAATAACCGAACCTTCGGAATTACGAAGCTTCGGAATTACGAATGTATGCGTCGCCAGTCATAATAGTAGAAGGGGTTCGCCAGTCATAATAATGGATGAGGGTCGCCAGTCATAATAGTAGAAGAGGTTCGCAAGTCATAATGGTAGATGAGGGTCGGTAGTCATAATAGTGGAAGGTGTTTGCCAGTCATAATGGTAGATGGGGTGCGCTAGTCATAATAGTAGATGGGGTTCGCCAGTCATAATAGTAGATGGTGTTCGCCAGTCATTATAGTGGATGAGGGTCACCAGTCATAAAATTAGAGGGGGTTAGCCAGTCATAATGGTAAATGAGGGTTGCTAGTCATAATAGTAGGTGAGGGCAGCTACATGTAGTCATAATAGTAGAAGGGGTTCGCCAGTCATAATAACGGATGAGGGTCGCTATTCATAAGATAAGAAGAGGTTCGCCAGTCATAATAATGGATGAGGGTCGATGGTCATAATAGTAGAGGTTAGCCAGTCTTAAAGTAGATGAGGGTCGCTATTCATAAAAGTAGAATGAGTTCGCAAGTCCTAATAATGGATGAGGGTCGAGAGTCATAATAGTAGAAGAGGTTCGCAAGTCATAATGGTATATGAGGTTCGCTAGTCATAATAGTAGATAGGGTTAGCCAGTCATAATTTTGGAAGAGGGTCGCTATTCATAATAGTAGAAAGGGTTCGCCAGTCATGATAATGGATGAGGGTCGAGTATAGTAGAAGAGGTTCGCAAGTCATAATGGTATATGAGGTTCGCTAGTAATAATAGTAGATAGGGTTCGCCAGTCATAATTTTGGAAGAGGGTAGCTATTCATAATAGTAGAAAGGGTTCGCCAGTCATGATAATGGATGAGGGTCGCCAATCATAATAAAAGAAAGGGTTCGCCAGTCATAATAATGGATGAGGGTCGATGGTCATAATAGTAGAGGAGGTTCGCCAGTCTTAAAGTAGATGAGGGTCGCTATTCATAAAAGTAGAATGAGTTCGCAAGTCCTAATGATGGATGAGGGTCGAGAGTCATAATAGTAGAAGGGGTTCGCCAGTCATAATTTTGGATGAGGGTCGCCAGTCATAACAATAGAAAGGGTTCGCCAGTAATAATTATACAATATTTCAATTCTTACGAATTTGACAATTAGGACCTCCTTGCCTGAAGCACAAAATGTTAAAATAATGGAATTCCACGTGTTTAGGGAGGAATGAAACTTCATTTTACATGACAATGACGAGAAAATCAAAATATTTCATATTTCATATAATAAAATACAAAAGAAATAGTGAGTGATGTCATCAACCCTCTCATTTGGATGTAACTGGCTCGATCATAGAACTATTTTGTTGAAAATAAGCGAAACTTTAAAATGCCATAACTTTCTTATTTTACATCCGATTTTGATGAAATTTTCAGTGTTGTGCTTGTTGAATTTTTCTCTTTTTATTCAAATCAAGTTTTTGTTGGGGTGGACTTGTCCTTTAAAGCAAAGTAGAATATATTATTTTGTGATATCTTCAGAAATTTTTTCTTTGGTTAGAAAATGTGATATTGATTTAGGATATCGTACCGATCACTCAATGATCAGTTAAGAGATTGTGTTAGGTAAATGTCATAAGCGATTCAATTATTGGAAATTTGATAAGTCACTTTTGAAAAAAAAATCAATATGTTGATCTTTTTTAGGAAAAAGTAAAAAAAAAATATGTTACAGTATCTTGATATTGATTGTCTTCATGGTAAAGCTTTTGAAACTGTAAGAAAAGAGGAACTTAAATTTATCATTGATTACCAGTCGTTTTTTATACACTGTTCATAGGTGGATCTAGAGGGCCCGAGGGGCCAACCCCCCCCCCCCCCCTTATCGGCGGAGCAAAAAAAATTAAAAGCGGGAAAGAAAGAAAAAAAAAAGAAAAAGAAGGGAAAAGAGAGGAGAAAAAAAGGGGAAACAAAAAAAGAGGAAGACGAGTACAAAGAATAAGATGAGGGGAAAGGCTAGGAAAATGATTTTTAAAATTCTTAATGTCACAACAACAAAAAGAATCGCTTGCGCTTCGCGCTCGCATTGCCTATAGGTCATTTATATACGAATATCGAGCTTGAAATATCAATATTTCAAATCAACATAGAAAACATATTTCAGCTCAGAAATCGAACTTTCATTATTTTGTTTGATTTACAAATTGATCTTTAAAAAGTGCTCTGTATTTCTTTTTTTTTTATCGTCTGAATACTAAAATTTCGGATCGCGATTCGCGCTCGCATTGATTGTTGAAAATCTATCAACTCATGCATCTTATTCATTAATACAAACGTGCTTTAAAAGTCCAGTTTTCAGGCCAAAATATTGATATATTTCACGCTCTCACATTAGGCTTATTAGATTAATGAATAAGATATTAATTTACGAATCAAATTGTCCCTTTTTTACGATGGAATAATGACAAGTTTTATCTCGCGCTTAGGATGAGAAATAAGAAGGTTCAAGGTTTCAAGGTTCAAGGTTCAAGGTTTTTATTCATATCAAGCATGCACACTTTCAACAGTGTCAACAATAATATTATACAAAACAGACAATAATATCATACAATACAAATTATTATAGGTAAGCATAAATAAATGTCGTGAAATATGAAAAGTATACTTAATATATTAGAAAAAAAAGTACTAAAATGCATTCTTGTAAATTGTTGTAATATAATGACAGTGAAAGAAAATGTGAGGTGAAGATATGGGGAGCCAAAAGTAAAAGCAGAGCTTGTTGGTTGAAGGCTCCAAGGAATATGCAGTGAGAGTCCCGTAAAAATATCAATACGACAAGAGAGGAATAAATAAAAGGGCAAACAAAAAGTAAACAAAAACTAGGGATACACAAATACATAAATGATGAGTAGGAAGAAATAAGAGTAGAAAGCAACAAATTGAATTGAATTCGAGCCTGTAGGAAAATGGAAATAAACATTGCTAAGAGTGGGAAATGGAAAATTTATGGCATAAAGCAGCAATAAGATGAATGGACATCTTCCAAGGATTAAGACAACCCACGCGCAACGACGATAGAGGAGCAATGAAAGAATAAGACATAAAAAAAAATGAATTTGGTATAAACCCGTAGAGCAAAAGGAATGAGGCTATAACTAATTAAAAAGGTACACAACTGTGTTCGTACTAAGTATAGTCCTTGAGAAGATGGTGTTTCAGCTTTCGTCGAAAGACATATATTGAGGGTGAATGTAAAAGATCATCATGGAGGGCATTCCAAAATTTAGGGCCTGTAAAAGTGATATTCCTTTTGGCAAATGAAGTTCTTACACGAGGAAGATGAAACAGATTACTTTGTCGAGTAGGATATCCATGGACACTGCTATTTTTTGAAAAAGGGAGGCAATAACAGAAGGTATATCATTGGCATTTAACTGATACATAAAGATTCCTAAGTTATAGGTATAAAGATCAGTAATACGAAGTAGTTTGTTTTTTAGAAATAATGGAAATGTATGAGATAGGTAACCAACACAATTAATATTTCTGATTGCACGTTTCTGGAGTAATAAAATCCTATCAAGCAGGAATTTTGCCCCATTGCCCCAGGCTAAAATACCATAGTTGAGGTAGGATGATATGAGAGTAAAGTATAGTGATAATAGAATATGGAGAGGAAATTCATGTTTCAGTTTATTAAAAACTCCCGCGTTTCGAGACAGCAACTTACATAAGTAGTTCACGTGAGTCTTCCACGATAAATTAGAATCTATATATATGCCAAGGAATTTTGTTGACTCGACTAAGTCAAGAGGAATATCATGTATAAATAAATTGCCAGGAAGTGTTGAAAGTGAATTACTGAAGAGCATGTAGTGAGTTTTGTTAACATTTATAGATAGTTTATTGGCATTTATCCAACTTTGAACCATTTTTAACTCTTCATTAACAGTATCAAGGAGAGTTTGTGGGTTGTGATGGGAGTAGAATATGTTGGAGTCGTCCGCAAAGAGGATGAATGACATGATTTCAGAACAATATTGAAAGTCGTTTATATAAAGAATAAAGAGCAAAGGCCCCAATAGCGATCCCTGTGGAACGCCACAGGATATTTGTCTTAAGTAGGAATCCTCACCATTAATACTCACAAACTGGTTGCGGTCCGATAGGTAGCTCCTGAACCACTCCAAGGCCTTTCCTCGTACATCATAATTGCTCAGTTTGTACAATAATATATCATGGTTGATGGTATCAAAGGCCTTGGAGAAGTCCAGGAAAATTCCAACGGTATGAAAAGATTTATCGATTGCGCGGCTAACTTTATCCAAAAATAGAAGAAGGGCATGAGTTGTAGAATGATTTTGTCGAAAACCAAATTGGGTATCGGATAAGATTTCATATTTTGTAAGAAATTTCACTGTGCGAGCATAAATCAGTTTTTCCAAAATCTTGGAAAGTGCAGTTAAAAGTGATATTGGGCGGTAGTTTCCGAGGTCTTCTTTACTACCCTTTTTAAAAATAGGTATAACTTTTGCAGTTTTCATTTTTTTCGGCACAGTTCCATTAGACAATGATAGATTAAAAACATATGTTAGGGGAGATAAAATTTCTGTAATTGTTTTTTTTAGCAAAGAGTTGGATATACTATCGAACCCAGCACTTTTGTTTATTTTCAGATTGTTCACTATGTCAAAGACTTCATGCTCAAGAATTGGATCTAGAAACAGCGTTTGAGGGTTTGGCGTTTTTAAGAACTGTTTGAAATTACAATTTGGTTCAGAGACATTTCGCGCCAAATTTGGGCCAATGTTGACGAAGTAGTTGTTGAATTCCTCAGCAATTGCAAGAGGATCCTGTACTTCGGTTTCATTTACTAGAATTCTGGAAATAGGAGTTGAGACTACCTTGGTTTTCAAGACATCATTTATAACTTTCCACGTCTTTTTTAAATCGCCTTTGTGAGCATCGAATTGTGAGGAGTAATAGTTCTTTTTAGCTAGTCGCAATGAAGTTGTTAGAATATTACGATATCTAGTATACTTAGATTTGGTTGTGGTGTTTGGAGTAGTTTTGTATTTATAAAAGAGGTTGTTTTTTTTATTTATAGATTTGAGTAGCGATTTGGTAATCCACGGAAGCTTAGGAGTTTTTTTATAGTTAGAAACACGGCTTCTGCGGAATGGAATAGAAGAATTAAGGTTATGCATGAAGATATCCATAAAGTTATCGAAAGACGAATCAGCATTGTCTGTGGCATATACAGAGTTCCATTCAGCAACAGCAAGTGCCCTAATAAAATTGTTAACGTTATCCTCCGAAAAGTTGCGAGTCTTAATGTTGTTGGCTGATGCAGGCAGACAGGGTGAGATTGGATATGATATTAAGTTATAAACAGGAAAATGGTCCGAAATGTCGCTGACTATAATCCCAGATTTTACGTTATTTGTTTTATTAACAAAAATATTGTCAATTAGAGTAGCTGATGATTCAGTTATTCTAGTAGGTTTGGTAATAGTTGGGACGAATGAATAAGCAAGTAGCAAGTCAAGGAAGTCTTGACAGTCTGAGTTTTCATGATGCTGGAGGAGATTAAGATTAAAATCACCCATAATTGCACAGGATTTGTTAGTAAGAGAGCAGGAAGATAATATATGGTGTATAGATTCAATGAATTCGCTAGAATTAGAATGTGGAGGTCTATATACTACTCCAACTATCATATTACCCTTGCTTTTTAATTTAATTTCAATGAAGATAGTTTCTAATGCATCAGATATTTGCGTCAACTCTCCGATGACTTCAAAGTTAAAATCAACCGGGACATAAATTCCCACTCCACCACCTCTTTTGCCAATGCGACTAGAAGAAACAAAGTTAAAAGAAGATATGGACATAATTTTCATATGATGACATAATGTTCTTGGAATGTACTGGTCCTATGTCAAAACTCAAAGTATTAAATAATAATGAAACTTTTTAATGAAATTAAAATAATGAAACTCTATTTTTAAATGTGATCAATATCCAACTAACAATATTCCTACAAACTGCTCGAATACAGAGCTTAAATTAATCCTTTTCAGATCGGAATATCAAGTAATATAAGCTCGCGCTTCGAGCTCACTTTCTCGATTCTCCTGATGAAGAAAATATTTAGAATGCCCACTCAGAAATTAGGTCTAAATCTGAAACCATTGCGCGCATACTTATTCAGATACGCAGCTTGTTCTCTGTTTAAATCATTATCCAGTTATAATAAGTTACATACTTATCCCTTTCACAATTACAAAAAGTGTTTAGAATTTCATTCTTCATGTAGAAAAGTCAAAATTTTTAGTTCGCGCTTCGCGCTCGCATTATTTAATTATTGAAATATATAACGTTTTTAGGCTAACTGCAAGAAGCCGTTAACATATCATTTTTTATTAGATCAAAACGTATATCAAAAATTTTTGCTCGCGCTTTACGCTCGTAATATTAATGTAGTAATATTTCAGATGGCTTATTCTTTTCATGATTTAAAAAACATGAATATAGTGTCCCGTTTTTAGGTATAAATCTTGATTTTTTTCCACTCGCGCTTTGCGATCGCATCAATAAATTGTTTAGTTATATGCCTATCTTGTTCACGATTACAAAAAATGATTAAAATTTGACAATTTCTCTGCTCGCGGTTCGCGCTCGCATTATTTGATTGTTGAAATATGTAACGTCTTCATGACTAAGTACCTTTTCGATAATGAGTTCAAAACCTATATAAACAAATTCTGCTCGCGCTCTGCGATTGCATTATTAATGTAAGGAAAATCCCCACTTATTCATCCTTTTTATGACTTAAAAAACTTGAACAGAGTATCCCATTTAGTAGGCCCTCAGGGATATCCCGACGGCCTAGCCAGGGTAACCACCTATCCTAACTTGTAGAACTTGACTCGGGCAACAAGATAAACACCTGCTTGACCCGGCGCATGCACATTTAGGGGGCTCAAATTAACAAAATTAAGGGGAATGAAGGGCTTTTTAGACCATTTTCTTAATTAAAAAAGGATTTTTTTTCAAGGGGCCCTCAGCAATATCCCGACGGCCTAGCCAGGGTAACCACCTATCCTAACTTGTCGAACCCGACTCGGGCAACAAGATAAACACCTGCTTGACCCGGCGCATGCACATTTAGGGGGCTCAAATTAACAAAATTAAAGGGAATAAAGGGCTATTTAGACCATTTAAAATATATATATATATTTTTCCAAGGGGCCCCCAGGGATATCCCGACGGCCTAGCCAGGGTAACCACCTATCCTTACTTGTAGAACCCGACTCGGGCAACAAAGATAAACACCTGCTTGACCCGGCGCATGCACATTTAGGGGGCTCAAATTAACAAAAATAAGGGGAATGAAGGGCTTTTTAGACCATTTTCTTAATTAAAAAATGAATTTTTTTTCAAGGGGCCCTCAGCGATATCCCGACGGCCTAGCCAGGGTAACCACCTATCCTAACTTGTAGAACTCGACTCGGGCAACAAGATAAACACCTGCTTGACCCGGCGCATGCACATTTAGGGGGCTCAAATTAACAAAATTAAAGGGAATAAAGGGCTATTTAGACCATTTAAAAATATATATATTTTTTTCCAAGGGGCCCCCAGGGATATCCCGACGGCCTAGCCAGGGTAACCACCTATCCTTACTTGTAGAACTCGACTCGGGCAACAAAGATAAACACCTGCTTGACCCGGCGCATGCACATTTAGGGGCAACTCGGTAAAGCATCTCATCAGCAGATTTTATTCATTAATGACACTCAGTCCTAATTCCTCCGCCACTAACATAGTTCCGAAAGCCGAGTGATACATGTATTTTGTTTTATCCGCAAAAAGTTTGTTCAGTTGTTACCCATTTTTTTTTCTAGAATCAGTCTAATCATTATACATACTTACTTTTTTGTAATCAGATTACAAAGTAAGAAAAAATGAGAATGGGTTGGGTCGAATGAATATCTTTAGCCTTCTGTTGTAGAGCGGCATATCTGCATGCTCTCGGAGAAAATAGACATACCGAGAAAATATGGGGCCGTATATCGATAGAAAACGTATTGTTGAAAAATAAAATATGCGTTTAATGCTCCTCTAATCTTCAAATGATTCTCAGGAGACATTTTCTATTACATGTGTAGCCTTCAATTGAATTAATCAACAAGGAGTTATACCCCTAAAAAATAATTGTATTATGAATTAACATGTCTCTTTTATACGATATCACGTGACTAATTATTGATTGATTGATCGGCTGAATTCCCAATGCGACCATCACTAGTACTGTTGATAATTAGACTTTATATTTAAAATATTTTTGAAAGGCTAAAATTTTCTTGCTCGCTTCGCTCGCTGGCGACTTATGCAAATTTTCCACTTTTGCTATGTTTTGCTGCTTTAATACATTTCGTTTATTATCCGCAACTGCTTTGAACTTAAATGGATGGTCCGGGCTGAAAATATTTATATTTTAATACATAGAGTAGTATTCACTGAGCAAAATGCCAAAAATTTCATTAAAATCGGATAACAAATACTAAAGTATTTGTTATTAATTTACCCAAGCCAAATTCTAACAATTGTAAAATACACTTTTCTATAGGGGATATCAATTTATAATCAGTTGCCCAATGAAATTCATAACGCACCAACTTTAAGTTCCTTTCATACTCTATTATGATTATTTAGATTGAGCATTTGTATTTTTACTTCTTTCTTTTTGTTTCCATAGTTTTAGTAAGTTTTTTTAAACACTTTTCTGTCAATGTATTTTACTTGGAAATGTTTTTCTTTTAGTATTTTTTAATGGTGTATATTACTTTGTTTGGTAAATGTAGGACCCCAAGGAAGAACAGCAGTATTTTGCAAACACAGTTGAATTGTATGTATCTCTTATGTATATTGTATATTTTTTTATCTGATTTCGGAAATAAAACAAACAAACAAGTTTAAAGTTTAGCAATATTTTGTGAAAACAGTCATCATGAATATTTATTAGATGGGCTGAGGATGTCACATCTCCACTTTCCTTTTTCTTAACGTGTTATTACATATTTTTCCCCGTTATTTCGTACTTGTGTGAATAATTATGTCTCCCTTATAATGAAATAAGTTGCAGCAATAAATATCTAATGAACTAAATCAATTGACAATCCAATTTTTCTAGCTCTTGGAGGAAAAAAATTGAATAGACCTAATTTCATATAGTAAAATACAAAAGAACAAGTGGAGATGTGACATCATCAGCCCACCTAATGAATATTCATGACTACTGTTTTCACAAAATATTGCTAACATTTAAACTTCAATAACTTTAGTATTAATTTTGTTATCCCATTTTGATGAAATTTTTGGCATTTTGCTAAGTGAATTTTACTCTATTTATTAAGCTATACATACTTTCAGCCCAGACCATCCATTTAATATAATATGTGGTGTATATACCCGCGATATGATAAAAAAAATGTTGGCCATCTGCAAAGTTTAAAAATAACACGAGGTTCCGGGGGCTCCACCCCAGACCAGGGGGGGGGGGGCACCAAAGGATGAGGCCCCAGTGAGTTGCCCCCCCCCCCCCGAATTTTCGAAGAAAAAAATGTTGAGTAAATATTGTCATAATTCTCCAAAACTTTTTTTTTCTTTAAATTTTGAAAATTTTCTCATCCATTCACCGTTAGCATTTAACTCCCGACAATTTTGGTCACTAACATAGATCTTATAGGTCATTATATAAAATTCAAGATGTCGCTCGCGCGTAAGTAACTAATAATTGAAATAAGTAAATTATCTATTGGGGACATCCCGATGGACTGCGGGTCTGTTAGACCGCGGGTCCGATAGACCGCGGGTCCGATAGTCCGCAGTGCGTGTAAAATAATGATCAGATATATCAAATGTCATCGAGAGGTCCAAAGGTCAAATGATACGAGACCATGGGATTCTATCAGGTGCGGATCCATGGGGGCCGAGGGGGAACTGCCACACCCCACCCCCAGCTCAAAAAAAAGAGGGGGGGGGAGAAGGGAAAAGGAGAGAATAAAAAGAGAGAGGAAGATGGGAAAAGAAGATAATAGAAAAGAGAGTAAGAGGGGGAAAGAAAAGACAAAGAAAAAGGGAGAAGAGCAGGGGGAAAGAAGAGAAAAAAGAGAGGAGGGAAAAGGAAGAGAAGAAAAGAAAGGAGAAAGGAAAAGGAGGAAAAAGAAGAAAAAAAGAGGAAGGGAGAGAAGAATGTTTAAGTAGATAGGAAGATGGGAAGAAAGATAAGAAAAAAGAGAGATAGAGGAAGAGGGAAAAGAAGAAAAGAAAAAGAGAGAGAGTGGAAGTGGGAGAGAAGAAAAAAAAGATTAAAAGAGAAAAAAGGGGAAGGAAAGAAAAAGAAAAAGAAAAAGGGAGAAGTAAAGGGGGAAAGAGAAAAAAAGAGGGGAAAAGAAAGGAAAAGGGGAAAAGAAGAAGAAAAAATAGGAAGAGAATAATATTGAAAATAAAAAGGAAGTTGGGAAAAAAAAAGAAAAGGGGCTAAAATTATCCAGTTTCAGATCAGAATATCAAAGATTTTCTTCTCGCGCTTTGCGCTCGATTATTATTGTAGGAAGATACCAAAAATTACCCATCCTTTTTCATGATTGACAAACATGAATCGAATGTCCCATGGGGGGGTTGAAATCTCATCTTTTTAGGTTGGAATATCAAAAATGTTCGGTTTAATCGTTGAAATCTGCTTATCAGGTCCCTTTTCGAACAGGCCATAACGAATATTTAACATTTCTGCTCGCGCTTCGCGCTCGTGGGAATTATCTAGTTACATACGCGTCCTGTTCAGGTTCACAAACATTGCCCAGAATGTTAAATTTTCAGGACAATATACAAGAAATTTCATTTTTAGCTTGCATAGGGCTTATGAGATTAAAACACATTTATGTTGCTTATAAAGTAAGTCTAGGAAATGACTGTTAGGACATGGGCGTTTGCCCCCCCCCCCCCACACAAAAAGAGAGAATCAAGACTAAGAAAAAATAGAGAGAAAAGGAATGGGATTAGGATGAAATATACTATTAATTTCCAAACATTATGTCAAAATCTATTACAACATTGTATTTTTGTAATAAAAGTGTCAACATATTTGCTTGCTCGCTTCGCCCACTGCCAACTTCTTATTCATCTTATGCGATACGCCGTACCGAGCCCCCTCGAAATTGTTGGCTCATTACGGCACTTGGACAAATCAACTTTGAGCGGCCGATCGGGGAAAATTTGGGTGAAAAATGGCCCCTCCCCCTATTGGCGGAAGCTGGGTCCGCCCCTGACTTGGGCTTTTAGGATAAAATACAGGAAAATTCTATTAAAAAAAATCAGATCGCGCTTCGCGTTCTCATTATTTATTTAGGCCTTGTGAGAAACCTCAATGTGTTTTTCAAGAATAAAATTTCAGATTTTCTTTAACGTCTACCTCCCCCTATTTCATTTATTTTTTTTATCTTGGTGCCCTCGCCCCCCCCCCCCCTGCACCCATGCTGAATGAATACGCCAATGATGAGGATAATTAGTCGAGATTGCATATTCCCAAGAGGTTATCATTAATAATATTGAAGGGTATACTAAAACAACACTACAGCTCCCGTTCACAATATTCTACTAGGGCCTACTCTGGTGAGAAGTTAAACCAAATTGAAACCCCCCAAATCGCTCGTGCTTCGCGCTCCCATTGATATTACATCATGGGCGGAAATCCCAGGGGGACGTGTCCCACCTACTCAAAATAGTAGGGGGACACAATATCAAATGTCCCCCTACTATTTTGGTCTTTTATGATCATAGAAATGCATCATTCTAAATCAAAATAAAACATGTATTTTGGGACGAGATGACCTTACTTTGGCGATGATAACCTTGTTTTTTTTTTGCTTGTCATATTTTCCCGCCCCTTGTCCCCATAGGCGGATCCAGGGGCCGAGCTCCCCCCCCCCCCCCCTTCTTGGCGGAGCAAAAAAAAAGAAAAAAAAGGAAAGAAAGAAGGGAAAAAGGAGGAAAAAGAGAGGAGAAAAGAAAGAGAAGGACGACGAGTGCATAAAATAAGATGAGGGGAAGATTTGGAAAATAGAAAGAATCTTTCGTGCCACTATATAAAACTTTCGCTCGCGCTTCGCGCTCGCATTGTCTGTTAGGTGATTTACATATTTTGTTCAATATGGAGTTCGAATATCAAGTTTGGAAGTCAATATACAACACATATTTCACCTCGGAAATCGAACTTTCATTATTTTGTGTAATTTACAAATTGGTTTTTAAAAAGTGCTCTGTAAAAATGTCAGTTTTATGGTTTGAATGTTAAAATTTTGATTTATCAGGTACCTATTTTCGTGTATTCCATAAAGTTTTCAAAATATCCCTTTTCTGGTCTGATTGTTAAGACGCATCAGCTAGCGCGCTGCACGCTCGCATTTTGATTGGCGAGTTATATAAATGTTTCAATATTGTTTATACAACAAACTACTTAAAATCCCCCTTTCATGACAGTTTATCAAAAATTATAGCTCGCGATTTGCGCTCGCATTAATGGTTAAAATATATTAACTGATGCATCATATTCATAATCACAAAAGTGAAATGTCCAGTTTTTATGCCATGATATCAATTTAATAATTAAATTGTCCCTTTTGTATCATATCGCGCTTAGCAAGAGGAATAGGAAGATAGTCATCATTTTCATATGATGGCATGTCATAAGGATGTCCCGGTCCTATGTCAAAACTCAAAGTAATAATAATATCAGCTCTTTTTTAAGTGCGATCCATATCCAGCTTACAATTTTTCTACAAAGTGCTTGAAATATAAAGCTGAAATTGACTCTTTTTTTCAGATCGGACGATCAAAGTTTCATAATTTTTACGATTAAAGTTGTATTTAGATTCTAGGTCTAAATATGAAACACGCTCGCGCATGTTTATTCAGATACCCAACTTGTTCTCTAATTTAAATCATTATCCAGTTCACAATATCAAAAATTTTCTGCTCGCGCTTTGTGCTCGCATTATTAATGTGGGAAGACCCCATCCTTTTGATGATTTACAAAACATGAACAGAGTGGCCCACTTTTAGGTCTAAATCTCGATTTTTTTTTTCTGCTCGCGCTTCGCGCTCGCATCAATCGTTAAATTACATGGCTATCCTGTTCACGATTACAAAAACTGATTGAAATTTTCCATTCTTTCGTTTAAAAAGTTCAAAATGTTCAGCTCGCGCTTCGCGCTCGCATCATATAAATGAGGATTATATATTAATTATAAGAATAAAGCCAAAAAGTGACTAATGAGGCATACCCCGTCAAAGAAACAAACAAAAATTATCTTCGAGCTGCCGATCGGGGAAAATATGGCTAAAACAAATTTCCGACCACCCCCCCCCCATTGGCGAAAGCTGAACCGCCCGTGTCCCCCCTACCTTTTGGTGTTTATATATTCATGGATTTTTTTTTTTCAAGAACACATTAAAAAGTGGTCTTTATTTTTTTAAATGTGATTATAAGATAATTTAAGTTAGCCTGGCCGGGAGAGAGTGGATGCAATTTTTCGAAAAGTACACATAAGCGCCAAACATCAGGTCAAATTTGACCCCCACCCCCCTCCCTCGCTACGAAATACTGGATCCGCCCCCACGGAAATTTACTCTCCAGACAATTACCCCAGATAATTACCCCTAGTACGGAGCTGTGAAAATGCTATCAATGTGACGACATGCCGTGGTATTTTATCTTACCATGTCTTAAATTAATCATTGGCGGCGGAAGGCAAAACATTTAGGGGGATCCACCTGAAATTTTGGGATGGACACAGGTAAAAATGTGACGAGCAAATCAACCAAAATTTTAGGAGGGACCACCAAAATTTTTTGACAAGGTGACAAGGAAAAAAAGAAGGTTATCAACCAAAATTAGGGGGGGACAAAAATATTTTAGAGGGGTCTACCTCAATTTACGGGGGGACGTAGAAAACAAATTGACAAGCAAAAAAAAGGTTCTCAACTAAAAATTTAGGGGGGACCGTCCCCCCCCCCCACTTCAAATTTAGGGGGAAAGGTTCCTGCCCTGCTTCCGCCGCCTATGTAATTAATAATGTTATCATTTCGATTATGTCCACATGGCAAGATGTGAAGTGTACAATTTTCGGTAAGAATCCCGATATATCGCCATGTTGACATGTAACATAATTATTTAAGTCGACTTGGCAAGATAAAATATCTCGCCATGTTGACATATAACTTTTTATAAGTGGACTGACTTGGCAGGATAACGTATGGATCTCGCCATGCGGACATAATAAGCTTATTTAGTCGACATGGCAAGATAAAGTATCTCGCCATGTCGTCAAGTCGATGGCATTTTAGAGGCTCCGTATGGCGTCTAGAGGGTAAATTTCCGGGGGGGGGGGTAACAGTCCCCGCCGATAAAAATATGGGGATAATATTTTCCTTGAAGTAGATGTCAGGGGGCGATTGTCCTGTGGGTCATCGTTATAGAACCCCATGGACTCGTATCATTGACCTTTTGACCTCTTGATGACATGGATTTCACTATATTGTCCTGATCATAATTTTACACACACCGCGGACTATCGGACCCGCGGTCTATCGGGCCCGCGGTCTATCGGACCCGCGGTCTAACGGACCAGCGGTCTATCGGACCCGCGGTCTATCGGGCTATAACCTATTTATTTAAATGGGTCTTAAAAATCCAATGTCATTCGAGTTTTAATTATTTGTTTTAGCGAGATACATATCCTGCGTGTTCATAATTTTCATAACTGAAATATTTTCAGCGAATTAGATTTAGAATTAGCCATTCAGTTCATGATGATAAAAAAGTGCTTAGAACGTCCAGGTATCATCCATTCGCGCTCACACTATTTATTTGGTGAGATATCATCTTCATAACCCAATTAAGGCAAACAGCTAGTCCTTAACAGGTCCCTTTTCAAGTCGGTAGGGACACCATTATTTTGAAATAAAATTAGCTCGTACTTCTCGCTCGATTTAAAAAAAAATGTGTGTCACCCCCCCAAAAAAAAATTTATTTTGCCTCCTTATAGGATAAAAACCCTTGTGCCATTATTGTTCCGCACCCCATCCGATAACACTGCCCCAAGCTCCGCAAAAAGTTCTAAAACCGGGGAAAAAATGACAAAAGGAAAGAAAAGAAAGGAAGATTATAATGGTCATTTTCTGCACACCATGTCTAAATCAATCTCAAAGTTGGTCGGGGCACAATAATAAAATATCCTGTTCATACAATGATATGACCCTTCCGTTCTCCCTCTTTTTCTGTCTATTCCCCCTCCTTTTCTTTGCTATCTCTCCGAGTCCCTTTCCCTTCTCTCTCTTCTATTTTTTTAATTTTTTAAAGTTTTTATTGGGTTTCCATAATTTTGTATAAAAAATCAAATATAATTAATACAAGTAATATAAAAGAATAGAATAAATGATATCTTCTATTTCATTTTCTCCCTTTCCTTTTTTTTCTACTCTACCCATTGGCGGCACTAAGGGATAGGGAGGAAGTCAGGGCAGTAGTTACCCATGCTCTAAATAGCCCTTTATTCCCTTTAATTTTGTTAATTTGAGCCCCCTAAATGTGCATGCGCCGGGTCAAGCAGGTGTTTATCTTGTTGCCCCAGTCGAGTTCTACAAGTTAGAATAGGTGGTTACCTTGGCTAGGCCGTCGGGATAACCCTGGGGCCCCTTTAAAAAAATACTTTTTAAATAAAAAAAATGGTCTAGATAGCCGTTTATTCCCTTTAATTTTGTTAATTTGAGCCCCCTAAATGTGCATGCGCCGGGTGAAGCAGGTGTTTTTCTTGTTGCCCGAGTCGAGTTCAACAAGTTAGGATAGGTGGTTACCCTGGCTAGGCCGTCGGGATATCTCTGAGGGCCCCATGAAAAAAAATCCTTTTTTTAATTAAAAAAATGGTCTAAAAAGCCCTTTATTCCCCTTAATTTTCTTAATTTTAGCCCCCTAAATGTGCGTGCGCCGGGTCAAGCAGGTGTTTATCTTGTTGCCCGAGTCGAGTTCTACAAGTAAGGATAGGTGGTTACCCTGGCTAGGCCGTCGGGATATCCCTGAGGGCCCCTTGAAAAAAAAAAAAAAAATTAATTAACGCCGTAATAGGGCGTTAGAACGCCGTAATTTAGAGCGTTAGAACGCCGTAATAGGGTGTTAGAACGTCGTAATAGGGCGTTATAACGCCGTAAATTAGGGTGTTATAACGCCGTAAATTAGGGCGTTATAACGCAGTAATTTAGGGCGTTATAACGCAGTAATTTAGGGCGTTATAACGCAGTAATTTAGGAAGAAAAAAACTGGCGGAAATCAGCCACCGTATTTAAGTAACAAATTTATCATACGTTAGAATGACAGAATGGGGCTTCACTGCAGAATCATTCAACATAAAAGAAATAAATAGGTTTGTCAGAAAGTCGTACTCACCGGTACGGTAACCACTGAGGACATCGGCCGATTATGGTATGTTGTTTACGTTTCAGCAGCGCGCACACATACCGTACCATACCCGGTCGACAGTCGGCATGATGGCATGCATGCTTTGTATTTCGCTGACCCGAGAGAGGTAAAAGGGACTGGGAACTTCGAAGCTATACTCAGGGCTGCGAAAAGGAATGCCAAAAAGTAAAAAAAAAAAATAAATAATGCACAGAAAAAACAAAATTATACAACCTGTATAAAATTTTATACAACCGCTGTTTACTATATGAACCTTACAACTGTTGTTTGAAAATTATACAACCCTCGGTTGTTCAAAATTTAAACAGAAGGTTGTATAAATTTTTTTATACAAATTATGTTTAAAACTTGGTTTTATACAGCGGGTTGTACAAAGATTTTTATGCAATTCTGATTAAATTTTGTGCAACTGTATAAACTATGGTTGTATAAAAAACTGTTCAAAAATGGTTGTATAAAAGAAGGAGGCGGAGGAGGCAAAGAAGAAGAAGGCAAAGGAGAAGAGGAAGAAGGCGAAGGAGATGTACATTAGAAGACAAATTCAATCATCCCACATTCAATAAAAAAAAATGTTCGACAAGTGTAACTGACATTCAAATAAAACTTTTATGCTTTCAGTTTCATTCAAGATATTTATTCTTGCATTTCACACCTGCACAGTAAAGTATGCATGTTTTACATATATAGGAGGCAATACTCCCAAAACTTTTTTTACAAGGTATCACTTAAAAACACTATGTAACACTGTGGAAGACTCTGACATACTATATCGGAACATGGACGAGTAGATTCAATCCTGCAGGGGGAAAGGTAGAAAATTTTGAAATTTGTACAAAATATGAAGAAATGTCCATAACTTATCATTGACGAATTTGCTGCCCTCTTGTTATCAATATATATTTTTAAAAAGCAGTAATTTTCTTATCCCTTGTTTCAGTAACAGTAATTTATTTTATTCCCCCCCTCCCCGTTTTTTTTTCAAGAAAATCAGATGCCTGTGTGCTTTCACAAATGTGAAAGATTAACATTATCCTAAAAAGATGGGGATCCTTGTAGTGATCTTAAGTATGCAGAAAATCTCAATCCAGGCATTATATTTAAGAAGTACTCTGATAACTAACTTGCAACAGTGAAGAATTCACATTTTTTCATATTTCAATTAGCTATATGATACATAAATAAATGAAAATTACATTGAATATTGGCATGATAACTTTAGACAAAAATGTTGTAATTACATTTTTATCAAACATTGCAAATAACAAGACTCATAAACATTAAATCTATTTCAACCCTAAATATACATAGGCTATTTCGATGCCTAAGAAGACGGGGGGGGGGGGGGCTGATTCAGCCCCTCTTATGATCTCGATCGCAAAAAAAATTGGCACGAGTGTTACCCATCGCATAATCTACAAAACAACAAGATCATTTTCTGCGAACAAGCTCATTGCTAATTAATTATGCTAATTTATGCGTAGAATCAAAATTTTGCATTAACTAACTAAATAATGCCCCTAAAATGCAAAATTTGGGTACACAGACACTTAATATGAATCTGATCAAATGTACAAAAAACATTTCAAAATCACATTTATTTTTTTAATGTATTTTATTGTTTCTAAATTTCTTATGTATTTCTTTGTTTTTCGACTCTTGTTTTTTATTGTTTTTCAATGGAATTTGTCAGGGGGACCATAAATAAGATGGAATTAATAAATTTCAATCAGTAAAAGGAAAAATAATGATACATTTGCCTAAAAACTCTATTTGCATTGGATTTATACACAAATTCACATTTTTGTTCAATTTTGGGTCTGCATCCCGGGGGGCCACTTCCATTCACGAGTGGATACCATGCGCGACCATGGGGTCTCGAAAAGCACCCTAAACACGTAATTTCCATATTCTGAAAATGCACCCCTTAACAAGTATTGGCGTGTGAAACCCTACCCTTAACAAGTATTCGAAACAAAACGATACTCTTGGCAAATATTCCCTGAAATGAACCCCTAAACAAGTAAAGGAATGTTTTATTGTTACGGGTCCTTTGGCTGTCGGCTTTACCTTATTTGGTTTAGTACGACCCCACCTTCTACACCTCATGCAAATAGGACTCTAAACACGTAGTGTTGGGGCAAAAAGGACATCCTTTATAAAACATTTTAATTTTGTTTTATCATCCCCGCAAATTCGACCCTAAACACGTAATTTTACTAGCGAAATAGATACCCTTTTTTCATTATTTTTGTGTTTTTGACACCCTTTTCACGTTACGTACGTAACGTGCCCTATCGTGAAAAGGACATCCTTTTTACGTGTTTTTTTGGTCGCGCATGGTATCCACTCGTCAATGTAAGTGGCCCCCCGGGGTCTGCATGCACTTACGAAATGCGTTATTTCGGAACCGCGTATCCGGGGGTCGGAAATTTGGTCTCAAAAGTTGCACGAGACTTGAATGTAAAAAGTCGGTGAGCGACGCGGTCAAAAATCTTTACACGGCTGAATCAGCCCCCCCCCCTCGATATTTGTTGCGAGAAGTCCGCCGCGCGAAATTTTTTGACCACGTCGCTCACTGACTTTTTACTTTTAAGTCTCGCGCAACTTTTGAGACCAAAATTGTGACCCCCGGGTACGCGGTTCCGAAATTATGCAACATTTTGTAATTGCATGCAGACCCAAAATTACTCAAAAACGTGAATTTGTGTACAAATCCAATGCGCAAATAGTGTTTTTAGCCAAAATTCATAAATGTATCATTATTTTTCCTTTTACTGCTTAAAATCAATTAATTTTATCTTTTTATGGTCAAAATAAAGTCCCCAACAATTTCCATTGAAAAAAAAGTAGATTAACAAAGAAATACATAAGAAATTTAGAAAACAATAGAATACATAAGAAAATAAATGTGATGTTGAAATTTTTTTAAATAAATTTGATCAGATGCATATCTAGAGTATGTGAAAGAAAAATTAGCACTTCAGGGGCATTATTTTATTAATTAGAGCAAACTATGATTTTACGCATAAATTAGCATAATTAATGAGACATGCGATTTTTGGCAGAATTTGATGTTATAGTTTTGTAGATAATACCATGGGTAACGCGTGTGCCAATTTTCGTCTCGATCGCGCCATCGACAGCCGAGATCATAGGGGGGAGGCTGATTTAGCCCCCCCCCCCCCCCGTCTTCTTAGGCGTCGAAATATCCCAGTCTATTTAGGGTTAAGCCACTGAATACTATATGAGCAAAGCAAATATGAAATATATGTCCTATTACAGACCCAAGGTCAGCATTACTGCAGGCCAAGTGAAATAAGTGTGCAATGGATGAAAAATAAGAGGGTGGTATCCAATTATGGTACAAAAGATCCTTCGGTTGTAATGCATTGAGCAAATGTTCAGTTGCTGAATATTTAAAGGACAAGTCCACCCCAACAAAAACTTGATTTGAATAAACAGAGAAAAATTCAACAAGCATAACACTGAAAATTTCATCAAAATCGGATGTAAAATAAGAAAGTTATGGCATTTTAAAATTTCGCTTATTTTCAACAAAATAATTATATGAACGAGCCAGTTACATCCAAATGAGAGAGTTGATGACATCACTCACTCACTATTTCTTTTGTATTTTATTATATGAAATATGAAATATTTTATTTTCTCGTCATTGTCATGTGAAATGAAGTTTCATTCCTCCCTGAACACGTGGAATTCCATTATTTTAACATTTTGTGCTTCAGGCAAGGAGGTCCTAATCGCCAAATTGGTAAAAATTGACATATTGTATAATTCAAACAATAAAAAACAAAAGAAATAGTGAGTGAGTGACATCATCGACTCTCTCATTTGGATTTAACTGGCTCGTTCATATAACTATTTTGTTGAAAATAAGCGAAACTTTGAAGTGTCATAACTTTCCTATTTTACATCCGATTTTGATGAAATTTTCAGCATTGTGCTTGTCTGATTTTTCTCTATTAATTCAAATCAACATTTTTCTGAGGTGGACTTGAACTTTAAATAAATCAACGATGGAACATTCACAATTAGCATTGAGAAAGTATCGAAATGATTCAAATTTATCCTGGCACAACAAATTGGAATAAAGATTGTCGTCTAACATGTTTCAGACGTACCTTAGAAGATTCTTTCTTGTATTTGCATGAAATCTGGAAAGATGCTGTGTAAGTATTTACAACAAAGATAACAACAACTGTTCTTCTGCACACTCTTCAAATTAGCCAACCGTCATAAAAAATGCCATTTGACCTAAAATTATTTACATGTAATCAATAGAATAACAAGCACTCCTCTTAACCCCAACTAGACCAGGCTTTTTTGGCTGTTCTGTGTGGGGGGGGGGGGGTGCCCGGGGAGCCACTTACATTGACGAGTGGATACCATGCGCGACCAAAAAAACAGGTAAAAAGGATGTCTTTTTCACGATATGGCACGTTACGTACGTAACGTGATAATGGTGTCAAAAACACAAAAATAATGAAAAAAGGGTATCTATTTCGCTAGGAAAATTACGTGTTTAGGGTCAAATTTGCGGGGATGATAAAACAAAATTAAAATGTTTCATAAAGGATGTCCTTTTTGCCCCAACACTTCGTGTTTAGAGTCCGATTTGCACGAGGAGTAGAAGGTGGGGTCGTACTAAACCAAATATGGTAAAGCAGACGACCGAAGGACCCGTAACAATAAAACATTCCTGTACTTGTTTAGGGGTTCATTTCAGTAAATATTTGCCAAGAGTATCGTTTTGTTTCCAATAGTTGTTAAGGGTAGGGTTTCACACGCCAATACTTGTTAAGTGGTGCATTTTCCGAATATGGAAATTACGTGTTTAGGGTGCTTTTCGAGACCCCATGGTCGCGCATGGTATCCACTCGTGAATGGAAGTGGCCACAACCCATCCCCCCCCCCCCCCGATCACGCGAGCTCCGCAAAATATGCACGCTGGTAGGGTGTGATGTAATCTACAAGGCTGTATGGTAAAATTTTCCAAAATAATGAAATTTTGTATGAATTAATTTATGCATAGTTCAATTTTTTATGCATAATTCAATGCATAATTCAATAATTTACTTCATAAAGCTCCCAGAATGCTACTTTTTGGTAAAAATATTCTTTGTAGCATTCTTAACAATCGCAATTGAAAAAAACTTCAGTTTGGAAATCAATTTCTTATGTATTTTATTGTTTTAGGAATTTCTTTGTTTTTCAAACTTTTTTTTCACCAGACTTATAGCACAACCTTTTTGAAGCATAATTATGCTAAAATCAATTGATTTCAGCTGTTTAAAGAAAATATGATAGCTTTATGAATGAAATGAGAAAACTCAATTTGCTTTGACTTTGTGGACGAAATCACATTTTGGAACAATTTTTGGTCAGACATGCACTTACGAAATGTTGCATAATTTTAGAACAACGTACCTGGGCATCATAAATTTGGTCTCAAAAGATGTGCGAGACTTAGTATAAACTCTGAGAGTGGCGGGGTCAAAAAATTTTGCGCAGAAAACATCGCAGAAAATGTTGGGGGAAGGTTGATTTAACCCCCCCCCCCCCGCCTGTTTAGGGTTAAGAAGGGGAAGGTGTTAATTTGCACCTTTTTCATGTACTGTACTTGACGACTTTTTTCACAAAATATTGGTAAAATTTAAAATTCAATAACTTTTTTATCCAATTTGATGAAATTTTTGGCAGTTTGCTCAGTGAATTCTACTCTATGTATTAAGATATAAATATTTTCAGCCCGGACCATCCCTTTAAGAAGGACTTCTATTGCCCCCCCCCCCCCACAAAATAAATAACATGAATCGGCGTTGATCACATTACATTATTGAGGCAAAACCATAGGAGGTATTTTTCTGAGTTTGGAAAACTGCATTTAAGGAGATTTCAAGTCTTTGCAAGATGTGCAGATTTGCATAGACATTCAACAACCATGACATACATGCAGAATAGGTATTGACTAAGTCATTGTGTGAAATTATAAATTTATTCTGTTGTTATGGTTTGCACTACAGAATGGAGATGCTTCATTTAGTATCAGGATTATTAGATAGAACATACAGTCAGATAGCTGCCCTAAACAGATTTCAATGTTGGGGTCAAAATTTTACTTGCCCACATTAAATTTTTTATACCTTTTTGGGTAAGCAACTTAGCACTTTGATATTTTACTTGCCTTGGTCAAGTGAGCATGTGGCAGAGTCAAGCCTAAGTGCTCTCAAAGATTGCCAACAGTAATGTTCTAATATTGTTCAGGATAATCAGAGCTTTAACATAAATTGGCCAAAAAATAAATATAAAAATAAATAAATAAAAACTTCGAAAAAGGAGATGATAATCAATACTTACTAATTGGAGATTGATGAAAGATTCAAGACTTTGAAGTACGGCACATTTGTCTCTCTCCCCTTGCGTTTGCCGATCAAAATCACAGGAAGTACACTGAAAGCTAAATTTTCTTCAATGTTGACCTGTACAAATGAAAATAGGGGTTTGAGCAAAGAAGTGACCGGTGAAGGAAGGGAAAACAACATAAGAATGGGAGCAAGGAAAATAGGAAAGGAAGATGAAGGTGAGGAGGAAATTTCAGCGTTTTCAAACTAAATGTGGAAGGTAATAAAGGGATTCACCAAGGTAATTTTAGCCAAAGTGTGAATCACCCATTACAACAAAATCATTTTATATTCAAAAGGCTTGTTGACCCCTGCCTGTGACCTAAAGCTTGGAATTGGAGGTGACCTTCAAATCTCTGAAGAACATCATCCCTCCTACTTTGACCCATGCTCATCATCACCTTTCACCTTGAGCGAGGTGACCCTCATGTTTGGTAAATTTTAAATAAATTTGCATATAACCATGCTTCCCTCCAAGTTTGATTAAAATCCTTGAGTACAAAGTTATTCAAGTTTTGTCAGTGTTCCCATTTGAAATTCCTGCAATGCATTACTGCTACACAATAATGGTGAACAAGGCTGTGTACAGTATTCACCTGGTAGGTATGTTGAGAGTCAATTATCTCTCTTTAATGGCTTGTGCAACACAATAGTGAAAAAATACAAGGGGTCTGTGTTAGTTCTACATCAGTAATCATTACTCTGAATTGGTGTATGTTACTGTAGAATATCATTTGCTTGTTTTGATGAGGTCCATCAACAATTGCAATTATGTTGGACAGAATTTGGTGTACGTAAGAACACTGATTTCACTATAAATTGGAAGCATTGTTATTTTTACACCTGAAGAGGAAATATTCTCTTTCGCAGTTTTAATGCTAATTGATGCAGCTGCTACTGTAAGCTTGAATTGAGTATAAGACTAAAACTTACCCTGCGACATTTTCTGGTCCACTCCGGCCCCTAGGATCTTTCTATATCCTGGATTAATCTTCACAACTTTGGCCACATTGTGAAAAGGGCTCCAGGAGCTGCATCTTCAATCGTTAAATCAAAGTCTTGATCAATCTGAAAATGAAATAAGTATTTAAAAAACTGTAGCACACATAATACAATTGCCAGCGTACAATGTTTTCATACATCACATTGTCATTAAAGTCATGCTAAATATTGCTCATTAAATAAAAAAAAATTAAAACTCATCAGTCTTTGTAACAAAAACCCTAGGTCACATGCACACAGTGCACAAATCAAGTAAAGTCTAGTGAGCTTTGACATTTACCTTTCTATTTCTAACCATTTATCACATCCCTTTAAATATTGATCACTATTGGACTAACTAACCACTGGAGAAACAATACTTAGTATTCGCAAAACTGTCCATGTATGCATTGAACTAAAGGCATACATGTACATTGCAAATTTGCAGACAATGCCTGACTGAGATCAGCTACGGTATGCTTTCCAAACTGTAACTATAACTTCATGGCTGCGCAATCGATGGGGATTCTTCACCTTGTCACGAACCACGTAACAGCTAATAAAAGTGAATCCCAACTTATACTCAATAGCAAGGTCTGATTGGCCAATACACTTTGCCAATTGTTGCAGATTACAAAAAAGAGAATGAAAAAAAAACCTAAATTGGGGGGGGGGGATAGGTGGGGAAATTAATATCCCCCCCAAGGCCCAAGATTGACATTCATGGAAAGAAGACACATCCCAACTTAATCTTTCTAATCGGATTTCAGAACAACTTTTCCACTAATCATAGAATTATGACAACTAAGATGCAATTGAATTTTTAACGCCATCGTCACCGGGGCAGAACAAGCGATCCTATAATCTTGCACTGTATTCTCAAGCAAGAAAGACAATAATTTTTCGAAATTCATAACCGTCCAAAAAATGCTTTGTAAATACATTTAAATTCAAAATGAGTTTTTTTTCATATTGTGAATCCACTGCACTATTGTAGTAATCAAGTTATTTTACCATTCCCAAAAGCTGTAGATATTTGTCAAGAATTTTTGCTGTGCTTGGTCGCAGGTTTCTTCTAGTCCACTCATATCTCGGTACCAAGATTCGTCACATTAACAATAATGTTGTCAGTTGATGAGTTATGTTGCATCCAGGAGGTGTCTTCTTCGTGCTCATCTTCTGCAACGTTAAACGGTGATAAACATGAATTAAAGAGCAAGAATAGCAACATTCATTATTACACAAGTTATCTGACTATTCTATAGAGAACAGATGGAATAAGTGGATAAATTGTACAAATTCTCAATAAAAAAATTCCCTTGTCAAGTGTGGCATTTACATGAAGTCAACCTAATTCCTGTATCTCAGATTCAAAATTAGTTTCTGATCATTCACAAACTGTACCGTACATACATCTGCAATAACTCATAGCAAGATTCCCCCCCCCCCCCTTCCTGGAGCTACAATGTAACGTTTAGATCTACTACCGTATTTGCATGTAGGCCTGTCCTTGCTAAGCCTAGGCTATGGACTAGGCTGGCCTATAATAAAGGACTATTGGGCTAGCTAGGGCCTAGGCCAGGATTTAGATCTAGCCTAGGTTTGGACCTAAAGGCCTGGTCACACCGCCCGAGCGTTGTTGGAGCGGTAGGGAGAGGGGGGTCGAATTTCGCTCACAAAATTGGGGTAAAAATAAAAAACAAAAATCGAAAACAAAATAATAACAATCATTTTTCTCTCTCCGCTCCACGACCCCGTCCACGACCGCTTCAACGCTCAGGCGGTGTGACCATGCACTCATTCAGTGAACAAGGTTATGATATAACCTTGTTCTCAGTTACATCTCCATGTGTGGCAATGTTTGGCTTAATTTCTCTTTTTGTATGGGACAAATGCTTGATTTTCTTACACTGTCAGTTTTCATTACAGCTATTCATCATATAACTTAGCTCTTATGTAAATTTAATTCTTTGAATTATTTTTTTCTTAATTAAATATAGATTGAAAAATGAAAATTTTCTTGCCATATTACTTTCCACCAATAGAGGGCGTACACAAAAATATGCCAAAAATTCAAGTTTTGGAGTGCTCTGGTGAATACAAAAATCATTCCCAAGTTACTAATGAAAAATAAATTGCAACTGTATGGAAATCAGTAATTTTGGTCACAAAAGTGATATTTTAATGATTTTCAAAGTGTGTGCTATGTACAGCATTGGCATACCATAGTCCTACCTGTAGATTCCCAACAGGCAGGATGGTTGCCTTAAACCTAGATTTTAATGGGGTTTAACATAGGCCTACACATATGTAGATGTACAAAATTGAATAAAGTTGACTATATCTAGCCAGGCCTACATACACCTAGGCTACATAATGCGCTAATTGAGGCCGGCCTGGTCCAAGCTCGTACCGGAACCCGGTACCTCGCACATATCACATCCGCATTTTGTTGCATTTTTGTTTTGAAATCGGCAGCGAATTATTAATGTGTGAGGAAATTTATCATAGTTTTAGTTCATGTTGACTCTAAATTAAATCACCAATTTTGAGACTAATAGAAGCATGGAAAGAAGTGAAACTTTGTGCAAAGTAAAAATATAAGTTTTGATTTGGCGACCACCATCATTCATATAGAGTTACGTGCACATACACACACAATAAAAGCACTGCAACAACGGTAACGATGCATTGGTAATTCAGATAATTCATTAATATTTACTCGAAATCAATCACTGATTTTACCTCAAAAGATTGAAACTAAATGTGGAAAGTCCCACTCCTGGAGCTGGTTTGTCACACCCAAATCTTCCATTTTCTAAAAGGAAGATTAAACACGATTTTTCCAGTGCAGTGCACTGCAGCCACTGCAGCGTTCTCCGGGTCGATCAGACTCAACGTTATCTTCCGACAACTGCGCACGCGTACGCAGTGTGACCTTCTCGCTCAGATTTTTTAAAAGTCAAACCAATGTTAACCAATCACTCCTTTTCAGAGTGAAATTTTTCTTCTGTATAGTGTGTACATATTCACCTTTGATCAAGTGCCCCATATAAGAATATTCTGATAAATTCCCCTTCTCTTCTGGTTTAATCAAATGTCAAATTTGCTAATATAAGTATTGCAATTAGCGTCCTGTCTTTAGCAGGGGCATCTGAACCGGGGGAGGAGGGGGGCACTTGCCCCCTTAAGAAATTGACCTCGTTCTATGGACCCCAAAAGTTTTCTAGACCAAGAAAAAGAAAAGAATAAAAGGAAAAAAAAGTGGTGAAATATGATAGTGTTCTCTATGTCAAAATCTATCACAAATGTTTTTTTTTAATCAAAAGTTTCAAAATTTTGCTCGCTCGCAGCTTTAAAGAAATTTTGCCCCATACGCCATGTTTGCCCCCCTCAATCATCTATTTTGCTCATTGCCCTACTAGGGTACATGTGCTATTTTTTTTTTTTGAAGTTTTTTGTTTCAAGTGCCCTTTTCAAAAGATGAAGTGCCCTTTTTCGCTGTGCCCTCCCCTCCTCCTATCAATTTTGCTCTGCCGACCCATGCTGGTAGTCTCCTTTTCCAGACCCAGTGCGACCTTACCCTACAAGATGAAGGTTTTTAGTCTACTTTTTAATACTCGGTCTTGGCCATATGTTCTTCCAAACAACAGGATTAACGCTATACCTCGACTAGCTAAGCGTAGTCTTTATTCAAAACCCGGTGGTTAAAAAGAGAATTAAACTTAAAAATTTGGACATCAACATCTTCTAAACCATTGCCATGTAATCAAACATATTGATATAGAGTTATGATTTTCTCCAGACCCAGTCATTTGAAAAAAAAAATCAAGAATCTTCGAAACTTCAATCCCGTCATCTTCAATACTAAGACCCTGTAATGTAGCACATGGGTATACAGCGTAATTATACAGTGGGTGTACAGTGTACAGTGTAGTTTTTTTTTTAATAAATGGGAATGGAGTAAAGGCTATGCTATAGGTACCCGTGCTTTGTTATAGACTATTAGTTTGGAAGATGATGGGGTCTTAGTATTTAGATTTTCTTTTAATCACCAGGTTTGGAGTAAAGACTACACTCTATATCCATTTTTCCCACAGAGATGAGTCGGTGGGGTCGTCAAATTGAAGATCTCCTAATTTTTTTTTAATAACAGCGTCTGGGTTAAAGACTGTGCTCTTATATCCATGCTTTCTTACAGGGTCTTATTTTTTAAGATTATAACATAATTTGTTAAAACGGGTTTGGAGTAAAGACTACGATATGTACCCTTGCCACACTGGGCGTTGTGGCATGCGCCTGTAATCCAAGCTATTTGGGGAAGTTACAAATTGATGCAGAGGTTCGAGCCCTGGTCACGTCTTTCAGATGGTGACGTTAAAGGTCGGTCCCAGACGTAAATATTCATATCTGATTGAGACACGTCTGACAAAACTCAAACACACACACACACACACACACACACACACGTTTTATAACGGATCGAATCTTAGTCTTGGGTCGTATAATACTGAAGGTTTTTTAATCAAAGGTATGGAGAAAAGACAACGCTTTATATCTATCTTTTTTTCACAGGAATGAGACTGTGGGGTCTTGAAAATTTGTTTAAATAAACGGGTCTGGGGAATTGAGAATACGTTATATACACGTTCTTTATAACAAAGTCTTAGTAGTGATGCATGGTGGGGCTTAGTTTTGAATTTGTTTAATCACCCGGTTTGGAGTAAAGACTACACTTTAAACCCAGTAACCACCGATAGCTCAGTTGGTAGAGCGGAAGACTGTAGATGATTGACAACTGTTAACCTTTTATCGCTGGTTCGAATCCGGCTCGGTGGATGTGGGTTTTTTTTGCGCAAATATTCACTGCTGAATGACACACGCCGTATAAGCTAAAACAACAACAACAACAACTTATTCTATAGGAATTAGACGGTGAGGTATTAAATTTGATTTTTTTGTTATTGATACAACAAGGTCTAGGGTAAAGACTACATTCTATATTCATTTCTACAAAATCTTAATTTGGTAGACGGTGAGGTGTTGCATTATTTTTTGAATGGCTATGCTCCTTATGTATGCTTTAGCTAGTACAGGATCTTAGTTCAGAAGGATCTTCAAATTATTAAATGACCGGGTCTGGAGCATAAAAGACTACACTCTACATCCATGTTATTCCAAACGACGGATAGTGGGTCTTCAATTTAAGGTTGGTGCCCCCCCCCCCCCCCTCTGCCTCTCTGAAAGCGTTTCATTGCCGATGACACTGTATCTTCTATCTTATGCAGGCATGTTTCCAATTTTTAACAGTAATTTTATGAAACATTTCATGAGAAATAGCCTTTATATGGATAAATGCAGTGATTTGCACATATCCCGGAAGTTTGCATTTTTCCCGTGAAAATTGTTCATTTGAACATATCCCGTCGTCACGTTTGCACAGATGCCGTTGATAAATTTTGACAGATTTGCACATTTCCCGGCGTGGCGTTTGCACAAATTCCGTTGTTTGCACAAATCCCGGCGAAATTTTGCACATATACCGTTGTTTGCACATATCCCGGCGTTTGCACATATCACGGCTCCACAACCCTCCTTCTGGCGAACAGTTGTTGTAGTAGTTCGAATCTAGCAATTTTCTTTCAGAAATAAAACAAAAATTAACCTGCTTTCGAAGGTCTGCCATTTCCTCATAAAGCCAAGAAACATTAATATATCAACTTATCAGATCGGGAAAATTATAGTAAATGTAATAAGATGTTTTTTGAAACTATGACAAAATATGAAGATATTGTAAATAAGGATTTTGAAATGCGATATAAAATTTACGCTATATTCTCATAAATTTTGGCACTTTGTATCACTCATGAAAATGGCTTATAATTCGTAATATAACCGACACTTGCTGGTAAATTCGGTATGAGCTTGTACACCGATAGTCAATGTAAATGAATAACATTCATAGCCTTAAAATTTTTTTAACGATTCCATTGGTTTTTAGGATTTTAATATCGCAAACATAATGGAGAGTGAGCAGAACGATGCTTACAGGCGTTGCTAGCCGGGTTGCTAGGCGCGAAATCCCATTTAGCTCCGCCCACTTTTTACACCGAGTTGGAGGGATTCACGTACGTGCATTCTTAACAAAAAAAATTAGGTTCGGAAATCATTTTCTTATGTATCTTATTGTTTTATGATTTTTTTTCTTCAATCTTTTTATGCTAAAATCAATTAGTTTCGGCTGTTTAAAGTAAAATAATCATACCTTTATGAATAAGAATGAGAAAACTCAATTTGCATTGACTTTGTAGACAAAATCACCTTTTTGAACAATTTTTGGTCAGACATGCACTTACGAAATGTCACCGTCCCACAATGATGGCTGAAGTGTTCTTAGTAATAAATAAATAAGTGGATAAATTATACACATTCTCAATAAAAAATCCATTGTGCACAGTGTGGAATTTACGTGAAGTAAACCTAATTCCTGTATCTCAGGTTCAAAATTAGTTTCTGATCATTCACAAACTGTACATACATCTGCAATAACTCATAGCAAGATCCCCCTCCTGGAGCTACAATGTAACGTTAGATCTGTTACTATTTGCATGTAGGCCTGTCCTCGCTAGGCCTGTGCTATAGACTAGGCTGGTCTATAATAAATGATTATTAGCCTAGCTGGGCCAGGATTTAGATCTTGGTTTGGACCTAGACCTAGATTTTAATGGGGTTTAACATACACATATGTAGATGTCTACAATTGAATAAAGTTGACTAGACCTAGATCTAGCCAGGCCTACGTTACACCTAGGCTATATAATACGCTTTGAGGCTGGCCCGGTCTGAGCTTGTACCGGACCCGGTACCTCGCGCATATATATTTTATATTTTCCCCCATAAAATCCAACCTTTTGTCACTCGGAATATCAAATCGAGTTTACGGTCTCAAAATTCAGGTAGGTGCAGCGTAGTGTAGTGGTAATGAAGTAGAGTGGAGCCTCCACGAACTTCGCTCGAGATACCATAGTCTGCGCACACGCTATCTGCGCGATTCTAGTAAAAGATACGGAACAAACACAAACTTTACCAATCTAATGCATGGACAGATACTTATTGCAAAATCCGACTCACAATGGTGGAAAAATAATGAAATTTGGGCATTTCTTGTGACGGCCTCAAAATGCAGCCTTTCTCATCAAAATCTCCGAATCACGTACAAAGTAAATGGGTGCGCAGACATGGGCACCATTCTTTTCAATCAAAAAATGACTGCCCGAGGTTTTTCTAAGAAAATCATATATTTCTTTTACATTTTTATGACATATTTGGCACACTAACTCATAATGATATAAGGAACATTATCAACTGAAAGATTTTGTGAAATAAATAGAAATTCATATTAAATCTTAACTCAAATCGTTAGGTGCAGACTTGAGACTTGAGGACCACCGTCATATAGTTACACACGCACATGCACACACAATAAAAACTCTGCAGCAATGGTAACAATGCATTGACAATTGAGTTTATTCATGAACATTCACTCGAAATCATCCAATGCATTTACCTCTAAGGAACTAAATGTGGGAATTTCCACGCCTGAAGCAGGTTTGTCACCCCAAATTCTTCCATTTTCTAAAAGGGGGATTAAACACGATTTTCCAGTGCATTGCAGCGGTCTCCTAGTCGATCAGACTCAACGCCATTTTCCGACCACTGCGCACGCATACGCGTGCGCTTTACGTCATTTGCCGATCTTGTACAACTCTTGTACAAGCATCTTGTCTATGGACCTTAAGGCCTGGTCACACCGCCCGAGCGTTGTTGGATCGGTCGTGGAGCGGTAGAGAGAGAGGGTCGAATTTCGCTCACAAAATTGGGAAAAAATCGAAATCGAAAATGGTAAACGGTAGCGAGCGGTGATGATTTTTTTTCTCTCCGCTCCACGACCGCTCCAACAACGCTCAGGCGGTGTGACCGGGCCTTTAAACAGGTCAATTCGCCCCTGTTTTATACAGATATATACATATAGTTTTATATTATCAAAGCTTAAACATGTGCTGTTCAAAAATATTCTACAGCATCTCTTATACAGCGATATTTTGCACAGCGTTTTTACTGTGTATTTGCTCTAATGATACTTAAGAAAAGTTGAAATTCTCATTAAGAAATGTATAAGTAACATACTTTTCTTTATGAAGAACGGGTTCGATCATTTTCAGTTTGTTTACAAAAGGGGCTAGATCCACATTTGTAATCATTTACTAAAAAATATATGTAGATTTCTTTTTACCCAATTTTATGTACGTATGGTATGGTAGTATATCAAGACAATTTAGTTTGTATAAGACTATTGCAATATGGGAAAATGAAAAGCAGTTTGGTTTTCTCAGAACGGTCTAAAGTGTATCTATAGCCCCTTTGGAAACAAACTCCTCAAAGGTATTGACAAATGTCAAATATATGTATGGTTGCATATTTTTCATAATAATAGCAATTTTGCCCATTATACTCGAGCCGAGTCTGATCCGCCAGTTGGGACAGCGTGTAAACATGATAGTGGATAATCCAAGAGCCGAGTTGGCACTTGCTCGCGGAACTGCACAGTGAGCCGGGAAGACATGTAAACACGGCAATTGACGTCTTAATGAACTGCATGACATAAGTTGCATGTCAACGACCAAATCTGATCATACGAAGTTATGATGCCTTACTGTGGCAAGTGATATGACTTGTTCAATGAAATTTCTAGCTTGATTTATTTATTTATTATTATTATTTTTTTTTGGGGGGGTGTGGTATAGATGATAATGATTATATTAGATGACTTTATTTCAAGGAATACAAAAACATTCCACTCGTCGGGGCCATAATTCTAGCCATCTGCGAATCGTGAAATACTTTCCCAAATTTATGCCATTCCATTATGAGCCAGTTATAACACAATAATCTCAACCTGTAAAAATACAAGCCCGAAATGTCTTTAAACCACACGTTTGGTAGTCATTAAGATATTGCGTACAGATATGGGGCTTGAGGGACTCTGGCCCCGAAAGTAAAAAAATGGAATAAAGATAAAAATATAAAATGATTTGTTAAATGATTATATCAAACTGTACTTTTGACATACATGAACGTAATCTTTATTTTAAAAAAATAAAATCATTTTAGAAAAGACCAATTCATTTTCATTCCCTGGTGACTTCTTAGATAATAATGCTCTATCTTGTCACTCCTAGGTTCTTGACAAGCTCCCGGACGAATATCTTCCTGGTTACAAAAGCTCTTGCTGGATGACCAAGAAGATCGCACCTGGTGTTGAACCTATTCTGTGTCTCCCGTACTTTTACATTCTGGGAATAGCGAAATGTGGCACCAGTGATCTTTGGAGCAAGATTATTGCTCACCCTCACGTGGTGAAAGTGAAAAAGGAACCCCATTGGTGGAGCCGTCGTCGACTGAAAGGTAAGCACTAGGTTTATAAAAAAGCAACATGTGCCGGTGGGTAAATAGTGGGTTTGTGTTATGCCTAACCCGCCAGCGAAATTATTTTTCCCCACCGTAGATGTGGAACAAAATATGAATATTCACTTGCGTCTTCGGAATAAGAGTACGCCTCCGCGTGGAATTGACCTTTACAAAATTAATCGTCAGTGCCTTGATCAGTGGTCGTTATCGTTCACGTTGACACGAATTAATTCGCATCCTCAAATTACCAGTACCCTTACATACTTGCATAGGCCTTACAGGCTTAGATCTATATCTAGATCCAATTCTTAAACACTTATCAAACTAGCATGTGTACTCGCATTCTGAAAACGCCAGTCATGAATATTTGTATTTTGTTCCAGAATCGCGGTGGGTAAAATAGATTAGCAACCCGCTCCCCCCAAAAAATAGATGAATACAAACAGAAAATAAACAGAAAAAATAAAATAAACCAGTAAATGAATAATTAATCGAATTAATATATGAGTTAAATACTTAAACAAAATAAAGTTCAACCAAAAAATAACTTAAATATATTATTTATTTATATATTTAGTGCATTCCCGAAAATAAAGAAACTGGAATTCAGTGTAGTTTTTTACCATCATAATAATGAATTTTCGTCATAAGACTTACATTAACGAAACCATACACTTCCCCACCTTAATTTGAAGCCTACTTCAATGTTCATAATGCAAGCATTTTCATTTGTTCTAACTCAATAATTTATTGAGTTAGAACAAATGAAAACGATGCTAACAATGTTTCATTTGCACAAGCAAATTACTAGTTTATTTTTTTATTCTATTACTTTTACTGCTCTGTATTCGCGGATTATTTGTAACTTTAATACTATTTATTTTCTTTGTTAATATGAGACCTCGTCCATAAAATATGATAATAATAATAGTAATATATAGAATTAATAAAGCGCTAAGAAAGAAGGGGAAAAATACAAGCACAAGATATCTCCGTAAAAGAACAACAAAGAAACTGAAATTGAAAACACCATTGCAAAAAATCAATTATGCATACAAATAAAAAATAAACGGCGAATATATAACCTAAATATAACGGGTCGACAATCATGTATGTAAAGTAAAATAATCCTAATAACTAAGAACACAAAAATGATAAAGAAAGTGATTGATGCATTGTCGAGAAAAGGTTACATGAAAACATATTTGTTTTCTACCTTTCAGACAGATCATTAAAAACGAGCCTTTCTAACGGAGAGGACAATGGATTTCCGGTAAATGCTACGTGAGTGAAATGTTATGGTTGGCTCGATAGTTATGTTTGATTTCTTTTTGTAAAACTTGTAAAAAAATGCTCAAAATTTATAAACTAGGCAGTGGCGGTGGAATGTTCAATGGAATAGGGGGGGGGGGGGGTGACGCACTTAAAGACAAAAAATGACATTCTCCGTTTTTATTTGTAAAAAAGTATGTCCTTTTTTTTGGCTGCGCGCCCCACCTCTCCCAACATATTCTGCCGACCCTGTAAAATGTAGCGGATAATTAATCGACTGAGAGAAGTTTGAGATAAAGTTATCAAAAATTACATTTGTAACATTGAATTTTCGGTTATACTTAGTAATTCCGAAGATTCTTGATTCCGGAGGTTCGTAATTCCAAAAGACGTAAATTGCCTCTGCCTCGATGTTCGTTAATCTGAACATTTTAGGCGTTATCCCAAAGGTGCGTTGTGTTCCGAAATTGAAATAAGTTTTATTATTTCGAAGGTTCGTTAATCCGAAAACAAAATAATATTCGCTATTCTGAAGGTTCGCAAATCAGAACTCGAAAGAAGGATTTTGTTTCGAATGTTCATTAATCCGAAAACGAAATAAGATTTTTGTCTCGCCTGCATAGCAGAGCAAGACTTATAGGCGCCGCACAGTGAGCTAGAACGAGTTGAAAGTGCGCCAAAATCATATTTCATGTTATATTTTCACTGTTGAATAAGGGTAATTTCCGGCGTAAAATCGACTTTACATAATTAAAAGCCACCAAGACGTCATTTTGATACCAAATATTGATTGGCTAATTAAAACCTTTATGTGAAAAGACAAAGTTCGCTAAAGAATGTAAACTCTGTGTTATGTTTTTAATGTATTAGTGACCGGAGTAAATGTTCATTTGTGCTTCTCACATGCCTAAAATGTGTGTATGAGATCATGATTTAAAATTTTATGGCATCTAAATGATCATTAGATAAAAAATACTTTAAAATCAGAAAAATGTGCTTTATCAAGCTGTGTAAAACGCAGAGTATATAACACCACGAACGTTTTGCTATGAGAAGGGCTTTTGCCTGAACTTATTCTACAATTTCGTAGCCGCGTCGTCAACGTTGAAATCTTCACCAAGGTTAAGTTTTTGAAATGTCATCATAACTTTAAAAAATATAGAGACCTAGCTCATAACACTTAAACATAAGGGTAATCAAGTATTACTCAACATCCTGTTTGAGTTTCAGGTCACGTGATCAAGGTTGAAGGTCATTTAGGGTCAATGAACTTAGACCATGTTGGGGAATCAATATCGAAATCTTAACCAAGGTTAAGTTTTTGAAATGTTGTCATAACTTCGATAGTATATAAATCTAGTTCATAAAGCTTATACGTAAGCGTAATAGTGCATCGCTAAAGAACCTGCTTTAGTTTTAGGTCACATGATTAAGATCAAAGGTCACTTAGGGTCAACGAACGTTGGCCATTTTGGGGTAATTTGAGGATTTGTCATCATAACTTTGAAATTGTATGGATCTAGCTCATGAAACTTGGAAATAAGAGCAATTAAGTATCCTTTACTATCCTTTGCTAGTTTCAGGTCACATGACCAAGGTCAAAGGTCCTTATTGGTCAACACATTTTGGTAATGTCGGGGGTATTTGTGGAGTTGTCATCATAACTTTAAAATTCTAGGGATCATGAAACATGAATGGTTGTTTTGCACATGTCTTAGGTCAAATGTTCATGGTCAAAGGTCATTTTGGGGTCAATTGATATGATATTTCATTATCTTAAATTAATGTTTTCTTTTGTAAATAAAGTCATTGGCTGTTTTCAAAGGAAGCACTGCGGCTATATCGAACTGCGTAAGGCAGGCGAGACTGCCAGAGGAGTTCCACTTGATTATTCCAAAGGTTCGTTAATCTGGAAAATGAAATAATTGGTGGAGAAGCCGGAAAAATGGGAACGGTAAACATGGTAGACGGAAAAAGGAAGAAACACCGTTGTTTTTTAATTGTTATGGGGACAGGGAGGCAAAACCAATGGCGGTGGATCCAATTTTCGTTTGGGGGCAAACCCACGAATGGCATTCATGTCAAAGTGGGCATTTTAGTGACATTTTCACCATGATGTTATCATCTGCGTGAAGTCATTTTGTGCCCCTTCCCCGTAGGAACGCTAGTTCTTTTCCTTTTGAAATGCCCTTAAGTCTGAGCTTGTGATATACGCTCGCAATAATGCCATTTTAACAATAATCGACCGCAAAAACGAGTTTTACAACTTCAGCTTTGATATTTTTTTCGAAACCGCTCGCTCATTATACTCTCTCGCGAAATATAAAGCCTAAATATACATGTTTCCATAATCAGAATTCACTTCAAAAAGGTCATTTCTCTACCTAATTACTTTAAAACACACAATGACTTCACGCAGATAATAATCTCATGGTGAAATATCACCAAAGTGCCCATTTTGACGTACGATCGAGTGTCATTTTTGGCTTGACCCCCCTGTTACACCCACAAGTGTAATAATCGCCCACAAATGTAATAACGCCCACAAATGTAATAACGCCCACAAATGTAACAACACTTTACCCACAAATGTAATAACGCCCACAAATGTAATAACGCCCACAAATGTAATAACGCCCACAAATGTAATAATGCCCACAAATGTAATAATTTTTGATCGCCCACAAATGTAATGATGACTTTACCCACAAATGTAATAAATTTGAAGGGATTTTTGGCGAATCCGTTCTAAACTAATATCCTATAGTAGTACGTTCATATAGCACAAAAGTGCAAAGACTTTATTTCCAGACCCGGATAATAACAAAATTGTGATATAAGTCCAAAGTCTTTTTTTCTAGACCCAGTTGTTTAAAAAATTATATTATAAGTTGAAAGTCTTTTTTCCAGACCCGGTTGTTTAAAAAATTACAATATAAGTTGAAAGTCTTTTTTCCAGACCCGGTTATTTCAAAAATTATAATATAAGTCCAAAGTCTTTTTTTCCAGACCCGGTTGTTTCCAAAATTATAATATAAGTTCAAAGTCTTTTTTCCAGACCCGGTTGTTTAAAAAATTATATTTAAGTTCAAAGTCTTTTTTCCAGACCCGGTTATTTCAAAAATTATAATATAAGTACAAAGTCTTGTTTTCCAGACCCGGTTGTTAAAAAAATTATCATATAAGTCCAAAGTCTTTTTTCCAGATCTGGTTGCTTCCAAAATTATAATTTAAGTTTCAAGTCTTTTTTCCAGACCCGGTTGATAAAAAAATTATATTTAAGTTCAAATTCTTTTTTCCAGACCCGGTTATTTAAAAAATTATAATATAAGTCCAAAGTCTTTTTCCAGACCCGGTTGTTTAAAAAAATTACAATATAAGTTGAAAGTCTTTTTTCCAGACCTGGTTGTTTCAAAAATTATAATCTAAGTTCAAAGTCTTTTTGCCAGACCCGGTTGTTTCAAATATCATAATATAAAGTTTTTTTTCCAGACCTGGTTGTTTCAAAGTCATCATATATGTCTAAAGTCTTTTTCCTTACCCGGTTGTTTAAAAAATTATAATATAAGTTGAAGGTCTTTTTTCCAGACCCGGGTGCTTCCAAAATTATAATTTAAATTAAAAGTCTTTTTGCCAGACCCGGTTGTTTCAAATATTATAATAAAAGTTGAAAGTCTCTTTTTCAGACCCAGTAGTTTCAAAAAGTCTTTCTTCAAGACTCAGTTATCTTAAAATAGCAAATCATAAAAAAGAAAATATTACAACAAATGCCCCCGCAATCTTATTGATGTTGAATAATGTTGTTGTTGTTGTTGTTGTTTTAGCTTATATGGCGCGTGTCATTCAGTAGTGAATATTGCGCCAGCATAATTTGCGGTAATTTTATTTATAAATTTTCTGTACTTAAATCAATTCAGTAAAAGTCAGGTACGGCGCTGCATTATTCGCGCAATTTTGGAGATTCACAACAGACTGTCATCACAAATCACTTAACCACTTCAGATGTATTTTCTGGCCAAGCCCGGATCGGTACATTGATCAGGTTTCTCAGCTACTGCATGATGCGCATGCGTAGCCTTAGCCCCCCCCCCCCCAATACCAGTCAAGGCTGTGTGATGTCTGTTGACGAAATGATCTCCTTCAACCGAGTTTCAAAATTCAAAGTTAATACAATTAATGGTTAGGTTCGAGACAAAACAAACGTTCTGAGTCTTGTGCAGTTATCGTGCATTGGGTTAATTTTCACATCTCATAGTTTGTTCAATATATCAAATATTTACAAATTAATAAGATCATACGGAAGACATATATGTAATGCATTCATATCTAACACATTCATATCTAACACGTATATAATTATTTTTTTCCAACATGGGTTTATAAGACTCAACAAACATATTAATATTCATATATGAATGGAACTAATACAACGTTCAATTATTTCAATTAACAATATGTTTAAAATGACTCGAATATACTATGTGAATCTTTGGGTCCTTCTTACGAAGGATACCAAAGCTTTTTGATGCGAGTACTCTGCTGAATTGAGAAGTCTCTTTATATCCAATTCGCTTTCATTTATTTCAAGTAAGAGCCTTTCCCTTTCTTGTGAGTATTCTGGACATTTTGTGAGATAGTGGAGAGTTGTTTCCGGCACAGCACAGAATGAGCATAGACCTGTTTCATGGTTGTTGACAAGCCGTCTATTCTCGTTAAGATCAATATTGTTCATTCGGAGACAATGTAAAATAGATGTGCTATATCTCTGGTTTAGAACACATTTGAAAGTTTTCGAAACTGATTTTTGAATGTCCTTCAAAGGTGATAGTGTTTCATCCCATTTTTTTTTGCCATATTTGTGTAAAGTACGTTTTAAGAATGCAGTTTGATTCATGCTTACTAATTTTGTTATTTACATCAATTTGGCTGTGCCGTAAACCTTGTTTGGCTGCGATATCCACCACCTCATTGTTCCTGATATCACAATGACCTGGGATCCATTCAAAATACACTGTTATTCCTTTATTATACAATTGTGTATACATTAACAAAATTTCATTCACAAAGTTAGTTTCTTTTTTAGTTTTGATTGCCTCTAGTGCGCTGAGTGAATCACAAAATACGACCGCTCCTGTATAAAGCCAGGTAATTGGTTCAACCAATTTAATGCTAATATAATCGCTGCAAGCTCTGATCTATAAGACGATGTATTATCTTGGAGTCTCATTGAATGTATATATTTGTAATAGGGTACGTGAAATGCTGCTGCTGCTTTTCCTGTTTCAGGAGACTTCAAACCATCAGTGAAGATTTGTAAGAAGCTATACCACTTGTTGTGTATTAATTCAAGACTTGTTTGTTTCTTGAATGTTAAATTGTCACTTTTAGATATATAATCGGATATCTCCGTGGATATTATTGGTGACCGGTAATGCCAATAAGGTATAAAAGTATACGAGTACATATATTCAATTTCATATTGGAGAGGCTGGGGTAATTTCGATGTTCTTTCCCCGAACGGCTTCCTCGTGTTCTTGTCAGAGTAAAACTGAAACTGCCAACAGTCTTGAAGATCTTGTTTCAATGGATGATTTGGTATACTATCTATGCGTTTCTTGAGTCTTACGCTCAGCATTTCACGTCGTATATCTAGGGGCATTTCTCCAAGTTCTACTTGAAGAGTTCGAAGGGAAGTGCCCCTTTTTGCTCCCGCGCATATGGCGAGTGCCTGATATTGGCAGTGTCACAATGCAACTGTTAGTCTATTTAGTGTTAACCCCTAGCAACCATTCAGCTTGTATATAATAAAAGGAATTTGGGTGGTTGACTCTTGTCATAGTCCCAGAGTCAATCAACTGTATCTATAAGTAAGTGATCAAACCCGCTGGGGTGTAAGGATTAGAATTTTACTTTGACTTCTTGACAAGCTTAGGTCATGAGCATTGGGTCATTTAACTTGATATATTTTGTTAAGTTCAATGGGTCTCTAAAATTCTATATATGTTTGTTTTTATGTATGAGAGGAAAAGATTGTTGAGAATGTTTGAGATGGGAGTTTTGAATAGGTGAAATTAAAGCTTGGATAGTTAAGTAGTTTTAATTGGATATGTTCAGCGTGGAAGAGTAAAGCAGAGGAATATTGAGAATGTTAATGACTTTGTCTTTGTGAGAGTCAAGATGGAGTGGTGTTTGAGTAAAAGCAAATCAGAAATCGTTTGATTCTCGGGAGAGGAAGACCCTTCCACATTTGGTCTTAACTCGGAGTGTGAGGGTGTGGTTCTCGTAGGCCATTACTTTGGGTGAATGTTGCAGGCTGTGTAGTGCAGGCACAGCTGAGTCTTAACCCCCATCGTTGGCAGGCTGGATCCAGGCAGCACAGGCCAGGTAAAGCCACCACATCTGCCCTCATCTCACCAGGCACGACTGTTCCAAAGAACTGTAAGTTCACTATTTTATTGGTATAATTAATTATTGTAATTAAAAGCAAAACTTAGTGTTTTCAAAGAAAACAGAAATTCAGTAATTATTTTGCTTATGATTAATGTTGGAGTATTGAACACTAAAGTGCAAAGAATATTAAATGCTTTGTTGTATTGTATAGTAAATCGTATTTCATAAATGAAAACTTTGTGAAATTAAACCAAGGAGAAACCCACTAAACATGAAGTAATGATATAAAGATGAAGTAATTAAATGTTATTAAATGAGACATTTTATTATGGAAGAATTGTTGGTTTATACGCTCAATGACAATGACGATTCCCATATATTTTAAACTGATACTTATGTGATATATGGCTTGTGAACTGAACAAGAGTAATAGCCAGGATCAGTTTATTGATGTTGTATATGATATAGTTGATGTAAATATTCATTGAACTGAGAAGTTATACTTCTATGAGAAGAGAGATTTCCTTTTGCTATTTAGGGATAAAAGATACCGTAGTTTGTTTTTACATTATTTTCCGTAAGTAGCTCAGTGAATTCAAGCTAGTATATCTTAACTGACTTGTGAAGATTTATAGTGTTATTACTGGACCTTAATGGTTATTTATTTACTCTCTTTAGGGACGAGCTGGGCTCGTACTTCATCCTTGAACTCAGAGTTCGTGACTTGTGATTCATCGTAGCAATCTTCGTACTGTGGCTCTCAGCCCCCATCATTTCGTCCGCGAATCTGGACTGGCTTTTCGTCGAGAGTTCGCTCGCTTTACTTCGCGTCGTCGAAGCCACCGCAGTTCGCTCTTAGACGACTATATTCATCGGACCAACGATAGTCATTGACGATGTCGAAGGGGTCCTTATTCTGAACTATATAAATTATAACCAGATTAGATATACTACGGTCCAGTGTAGGTATTCATCCAAGTATAAACCCTCGTTTGATGAAACTTAATTGGTGGAATTAATAACCAAAAATATTGTCACGTTTGGATGCCAAATTATTAGGCCTTGATTAAATATAAATAAATCACTCTCATTAGATACATATTGCAACATATTCAGTATAGGTTAATTCATGCTGATGTTAACTGCTGAATACAGTTTGATGTTATGTTGATATGCATGTGATTCATGATTTAATTCTGATTATTCAATTTCTTTAACTATATGTACATTTATAGAGCTGGTCGCTCTGAATTAAATTTATGTTACATATAGATATTGAATGATTGTGTGATTATTGCAAGTGGTAACTACTTTCGTTTCAAGCAGAACCAAATCTATTACCAGACTGGGAATTTCAGTCCCAAGATCTGACAGGCAGGAGTTAAGAATATTTTTAACATTTGTGGTTGCAGAGTCATAAGCCTCACATGAATAATCCATGAGTGACCGAATAATTGCCCGGTATACGTGGAGTAGTTCTCCAACATTACCACAGAAATTGGCATAAGATAAGCATTTCAAAATGTTAATTCTCTTTTTACATCTTTGAACTACTTCATGTATGTGGGGTCTCCATGTTAGCCTAGAGTCGAAAATAGTACCAAGATATATGTACTCCTTCCTTGGCATTAGGAGGTTGTCCCCCAAATATATCTCGAGACATGGATCATATCGAGGGGAATGAGAAAAAAGTACGGAACCGTCTTTTCACAAGAAATTATCATTCCCCAAGAGAGAAACCAATCATGAAGTATATTTAGATATTCCTGGATTTCTTTGGTAACCTCTCTTATATCATTGGCAGATTTCCATATTACACAATCATCGGCATAAAGGAGATTGTGGATGGTTGGTGAAATTGGAATATCGTGCGCCATAATATTAAACAATTTAGGACTTAAGCTACTGCCTTGAGGAATTCCATTATTGGTTTCCTTAATGTCAGAAAGATGATCCCCTACTCGAACTTGAATAGTACGATGTGTCAATAGATTTTTTAGGAAAAGTAGAATGTTTCCTGTAAGACCTAATTAACTTAATTTGACTAGGAGTCCCTTTGTCCATAGGGAGTCAAATGCTTTCTTTATGTCTATAAAGATTGCTAATGTTTTAACACCAGTTTTCAAATTCTTTTGAATTTCATTCTCAAGATGAACAATGTTATCAATTGTTCCTCGACCTTTGCGGAATCCATTCTGTATAGGAGATAGTAAAACTATCAAGGTACATTTCAAGGTACATTTGAAGTCGTTTTTTTTACCATACTTTCCATAATTTTGATGAAACAAGACGAGAGTGCAATGGGTCGATAAGAATCTGTTTTGGATGGGTGTTTGTCATGCTTTAACATGGGCATAAGTATGGAGGGTTACACTTCGTTATTCCGAAGCTTCGTAATTCCGAAGGTTCTTTATTCCGAAGGTTCGTAATTCCGAAACACGTAAATTGCCTATACCTCGATGTTCGTTAATCCGAAAACGAAAAAGGGTTCGTTAATCCGAACATTTGTGGCGTAATTCCGACGATTCGTTATTCCGAAGGTTCGATAATCCGAAAACGAAATAAGGTTCGTTGTTCCGAAGGTTCGTTAATCCGAAAACGAAATAAGGTTCGTTGTTCCGAAGGTTCGTTAATCCGAAAACGAAAAAAGGTTCGTTATTCCGAAGGTTCGTTGATCCGAAAACGAAATAAGGTTCGTTTTTCCGAAGGTTCGTTAATCCGAAAACGAAATAAGGTTCGTTTTTCCGAAGGTTCGTTAATCCGAAAACGAAATAAGGTTCGTTAATCCGAAAACAAAATAAGGTTCGTTAATCCGAAAACAACATAAGGTTCGTTAATCCGAAAACAAAATAAGGTTCGTTAATCCGAAAAAATGAAAACCGGGAAAGCAGAGGCAGAGGCAAGGGGAGGGGGGCGGGGGACACTGTTGCCGTTCAATTATCATATGAGGATGGGAAGGCAAGGGCGGCCGAACGAATTTTCGTTAGGGGTAAAGCCAACAAATGAAACTCATACGTCAAAATGGGCACTTTGGTCATATTTTCACCTTAAGACTATCATCTGCTTGAAGTCATTGTGTGTTTGATAGTGATTAAGTAGAGAAAAACTTTTTCGAAGTGACTTCTTATTATGGCAAAATGTATATTTAGGCTTTATTTTTCGGGAGAGATTATAATGAGCGAGCGGCTTGGTAAAACAAATTCAAAGGTGAAGTTGTATAACGTTTTTTTTTGTGGTCAATTATTCTTTAAATGGCATTATTGCGAGGTGTTGCTAGCGTGAATCACAAGCTAAAACTTTAGGTTATTTCAATAAAAAATGAAAATTAGTTTTTTAAAATCCGAGCAGATTTCTGCTGTAATTAAAAAGATGTGCATCTAACTAAAGAATTAACACGAGCGCAAAACGCGAGCTTAAACATACTGACCAGAAAAGGAACCTGTTAAAGAAAGCATTTAGTGACCTCTTTAGGATGCATATTTCACCAATCGAATGAGAGTGCGAAGCGCAAGCTGAAATTTTTCAAAATTCCAGCCTGAAAACTTAACTTAACTTGTATACTTTAAAAAGAGTATTTTATTTCGAAAAAACATGAAAAACGGCATATTTATTTTTGAAAAAGGTACTTTCCCATTTTGGAAAATATTAATTCCCCATTTTTTTTTTATTTCATTTTGATGCCCCCTGCCTCCCTCCCGGCGGATCCAACTTTCGTCAAATAGAGGGGGGGGGGCAATTTTTATAGCCATATTTTCCTTGATCGGCAGTTTAAAGTTGATTTTTTTTGTTTCTTTGAAAGGGTAGTCCAACACTCTAAAAAATGAAGTGCTAATTTAGCTCTTAAAGAGCGTGTATAGTGACCGCACTTCGAAGTGCTGATTTGTCTAGTTCAAATTTGAACTAGACAAATCAGCACTCCGAAGTGCAGTCACTATACATTTGTGATCTTCAAAGCGAGATGCCTATGTAACTAAATTTAGATAATAACTGCTAGCAAGAAGCGCGAACAGAATTTTTAAATATATAAGCTCTGACCTGATCTAAAGGGGACATTTTAAGAACTTTTTGCAGTTAGCCATGAAGACGATGCGTGTTTTAACCAATGGCGGCGGAACGTATTATTTTTTTTGGGGGGGGGGGCAAAGCAAAAAAAAGGGGGCCAATAGGGGCAATTTGGTGCAAACGGATATTTTCACCATTAGATTATCATCTGTGTAAAGAGGTTGTGTGTTTTGTAGTAACTAAATTGAGCACAATTTTTTAAGTGATCACTAAAGTTATATATTTACGTTTCATTTCTGCGAGCGTAGAGAGCAAGCGGTTTGGGGGAAAAGTCAAATCTGAAGATGTAAAATTCGCCTTTTTGGTCAATTACTGTTAAAAGGGCATCCTTGTGAGATGTTGCGAGCGAATCACGTGCTCAAACTTTTGGAAATTTCATGTGGGCCTAGAATGATAATATTGATATAGATATCAATTGCCCAGGGAAGCCACTTCAGTTCTGAAAACTATTCTCCCAGCTATTATTATTTTTTTACAAGAATTCTTAGAACACGTAAAATGTCCAGTTTTCAGGTTTGAAAATCGGAAAAATTTGGCTCACGTTTCTCGCTCGCATCAAGTATTGTTTATTGAGGAACTCATTCTATTCCTGGTTAAAAAAAAAAGAAGTATGAAATGTCCAGTTTTCAGGTTGGAATATCACAAATTTTAAGCTTGCGGTTCGCGCTCTCATTATTTAGTTCGTGAGATATCTATATTCTATTCATGAGTCACTAAATGCAGTCCTTAAAAGATTACTTTCTGAAGCCTGTTGCATAAAACTTTTTACCTGAGAAAACTCTGGTAAAAACTAAAAACTATAAGGGTAGTCTGATTTCCGCCATTGACTTTAGCACAGGGCAAAAACTTCTGTAAAAACAACCTGAGTTTTCTCAGGGAAAAGTTTCATGCAACGGGCCCCAGGTCAGTATTTCAACAAATTACAGCTCGCCCTCGCATTAATTCTTTAGAAAGATACACATCTTTCTCACGATTACAAAAAAAATGCTCCGAATGCTCACTTCACGTCTTGTTACATGAAATGTCTACTAGTTTCAGCTTGCGATTCGCGCTTTCAACATCTCACAAGGATCATTATTAGTATTATTTTTATTACCAGCAGAAGCTGTTATTAAAAATGACATCCCCTCCAATACAAATCCTATTATCTAGAGGTTGCTCGCGCGCTTCCAACACACTTGATCCCCTGCATCTTTAATTAAACCATTTGCTTATAGGCAGCAATTGCTCAGATAAAATCGAAATTAGCCTATGCTTCATCAGGGCGCCATTCTCAATGAAATACATGCTTTGGCCCCAACACACGCATGTATCATCGATCAGTAATTCTATCATTGCATAATATCGTGTAATCTTGTAATGACAACATCGTTTGTGTTACCAAAATGAATTATTTTCATTTTCGGAAATACGAACCTTATTTAATTTTCGGATTAACGAACCTTATTTCGTTTCGGATTAACGAACCTTCGGAATTACGAACCTTATTTCGTTTTCGGATTAACGAACCTTCGGAATTACGAACCTTATTTCGTTTTCGGATTAACGAACCTTCGGAATTACGAACCTTATTTCGTTTTCGGATTAACGAACCTTCGGAATTACGAACCTTATTTCGTTTTCGGATTAACGAACCTTCGGAATTACGAACCTTATTTCGTTTTCGGATTGACGAACCTTCGGAATTACGAACCTTCGGAATTACGAACCTTCGGAAATACGAACCTTCGGAATAACCGAACCTTCGGAATTACGAAGCTTCGGAATTACGAATGTATGCGAGTATGGAGTGCTTGCATGGCACTGGTATTGTACTGGTTTCCCAGATCCTATTTATAACATATAACATCATATGTTCTTCTATCAGGAGCCCATTGTTATCTGTTGTATCGCTTCCCCAAAGTGTATTGTGGGAGTTAAAGTCCCCTAATAATAACAATTTCGTAGTGTCCTTAACATGGCGCAATAAAGTATTTAGAATGTTTTCATCTATTCTCTTACAAGGATTAAAATAATTGACAACGGATAAAGTAAAATTATGCATATATAAATTTATCAATTGCATTTCTATATCTGCATGTATTGTAGGATAATCGTAGTGAACAGAGTCGTGAACATATAATGCACATCCACCACCCCGCTGCTTATCTCTATTTCTAGTGAAGCAGCTATAATTCGGGATGTGGAGTATATGTTCCTCTGAAAACCACGTTTCTTGAATGCAGATGAGGTGGAAATGTGTATTCTTATTACATTCTAAATATTTTATTAACTCATCACCGTGTCCAATCATACTTTGTGCATTCCATTGTAGGACTTAAAAGTGCAGTCATGAATGAATTAATTAGCTCGCTCTTGATGAATTGGTAGCCACAAGTTCTTCAACAGAGGACTCAATGAGAGTTACAACTTCGGCTTCTGAGTGTTCTTTGAAGAAAATCATAAACAATTTTACAAAGATAGTAATTAGATCTTCATTGGATGCTGACATCAAGAATTCTCTTTTGCCAGGGGGGTTGGCATATATCTATTAGTTTCAACCTGTTTCACTTTATTTTCTACTAGGGTTGGGCCAGGGAGATCCACTTGTGCGGATTCATGAATTGAAGTTGAATCATGAATTTCAGCCTCGATTGTTATCTCATTCGATCGACTTTCCTTGCTTCCAATGTGTTTTTGAGCATTTTCGGAGTTAAGCCCCTTTTACACCTTCACGGATGCAACACGGATCATCACGGATCTCAGTCCGTGATGATCCGGGGTGCCAAATTTGTATTTTCCTAGCATTCCCGGAGTGAGTACGGAGTTAACTGGTTATTAACACGGATATGTACGGAAAAGTACGGAGTCTACAAGGATAGGCAAGGTAGCAATAGGGATCCTGTTTGATATGCTCCCGGAGCCAACACGGAATACCCGGATGATCACGGATGTTACTGGGTCTTTACACGGACCTTCACGGTTGCTCACATTCTGTACTGGGATATATCTTGCTAGAATGAAGTTTCGTCCCTTTTTGCAACATCTGGAGCATGCTCGTGCTTGGTTATGAATACGGACTATTGTTCATGTACGCAAACAATACAAACATTTGACCCCGGATAAAGCCGGTATCAGCAAGGATCACCCGGTTCTTACAAGGAGTCTCCCGGATGCATTCGGTAGCTACACGGATGTACAAGGAGGCTACAAGGATGAACACGGATGATTATCAGTCCGTGTCTTCTGGGATGAAAAATTGAACATGTTCAATTTTTCTCCCGGACATGCCGGTACATCAAGGATGGCGCCGGATGAGTAGCCGGAGTGTACACGGTAGTCCCAGAATGTACACGGATGACCCCGGATTGACAATCCGGGATGATCCGTGTTGCTTCCTTGAAGGTGTAAAAGGGGCTTTAGGCTTGACAGCCTGTGCATAGGAGGGCGCGCTATCATTATTAGCAAGATTTTTGTCATTTTGCATCCCATTGTATTTTTTGAGCGCCTGTGCATAGTTCATTTTATTGACAACCTTAATCTTTAAGATTTCTTTTGCCTTAATTGCTTCTTCACATCTTTTAAAGGCGGCTGAGTGGTTACCTCCACAATTAACGCAATTTCGCTCTTCCTTGCGATTGCATTCCTCAAATGGATGTTCACCTCCACACCGAACGCATCTAAGTTTTTGGCGACAATTGACTATTGTATGTCCAAATCGTTCACATTGGAAGCAACGGATAAGTCGGGGAATGTATTGTTTTACTTCTTTTTTCTGGTAGCACAAGGCAATCTCTTTTGGTAGAGTTTTCACCTTTTCGAAGGAAATGATTAAGCTGCAAGTAGGGTAATTTGTTTCTTTGTTGTTTGCACCATTAGGCCTATTATTTCCCTTTCTCATAATTCTCTTTACATTTACTACATGTTGTGATTTCAACTCAGCGAGTAATTCTTCGTATGTCCAGTTAATAAATCCAGAAAATCCTAAATAAATCCGAGATATAGATTGAAAAATCAAGAGAAGCCCGCAGCCATGACCTGCCTCCTCCGCCGCTCAAGTACGACACGTAAAAATAATATGGAAATATAGCGTAGTCTTCCTTCCAGAACCACTTATTTCAAAATTACAAATCATTTTTTTAAAGAGTCAAAAAGGAGCAAAGATCCCCACTCTCTTATTAATGTTAAATAACATGGGAATATAACGTAGTCATTCATCCAGTCCCAGATTTTTCAAATAAAAATGAATAATAATAATAATAAGTTAGTAATGATGATAAAAAAAGACCAACGAACCTATTTATGTCGAATAACATGGACATATAGGGAAGTCTCTCCTCCAGACCCAGTTATAAAAAAATCGTTAAAAACACAACAACAAAACAAAGACCTTGCAATCTTATCAACATTATCAACATTGAATAGCGTGTGTGTGTGTTTGTGTATTTTGAGTTTTTGACAGACGTGTATCAATCAGGTATGATTATTTACGTCTGGGACCGACCTTTAATGTCACCATCCGAAAGACGTGATCAGGGCTCGAACCTCGAACCTCTGCCTCAATTTGTAACTTCCCCATAGCTTGGATTACAGGCGCACGCCACAACGGCGTTGTGGAAATAAGCATAGAAATAAGCATGGAAATAAGGTGTAGTCTTTGCTCCAGACCCAGTTATTTCAAAATAGGAAATAATGAGAAACAATAAAAACAAACAATATTAACAAAGACCCAAAGATACAATAGATGTAGAATAAGGTTGTTGTTTTTATTTTTATCAAGGGTTTTAAGCCGCATATCATTCAGATATGAACATTTACGCCTATGATTAATTTGTCGTTTTCGTAGTATGCGTTATCACATGGTTTTTATAGTTTGGAAGAAGCTGGGGATTAAGTTTTAAGATTAAAGTTTCGCTTATTTTGTATTTTTAAGAGAACTGGGTGTGGGATGAATACAACACTCTACACCCAAACATTTTAACTGGGTTTAATTTTGAAGATTGGTCTTAGCTTTGATTTTTGTTTCAATATTTGTTTATCTTTTAAATAACCGGGTCTAGACGAAATACTAAGCATAATACTAAGATTGTTTAAATTATTATTTAAAGGACTGGGTGTGGAATAAAGACAACGATCTAAACACTTGCTTTTCTGCATGGTCTTAATTTGGGGGATTGTTGATTCTTAGATTCGTTTTTTTTTTTTTGGGGGGGTGGGTTTTATTGTTTTTTATTCTTGAAATATCTGTGTCTGGAGAGAAGTCTACAATCGATCTTCATGTTATTCGACAATAATTAGATTATTGGGTATTCGTTTTAGAATACTTGTAAAAAATATTTTTTTTTCAAATAATAGCAAAGTCTGGAAAGTATGTTTGCTTTACCCATGCATTATTACAATGTTTTGTAGGGGTCTTAGTATTATTTATATAAAAAAATGGGTGTGGGGTAAATACATATTTTTACACCCAGTTACACCCATTAAGGGTGTAACTTTTGAAGATTGGTCTTAGATTTGAATTTTTTTAATTCATTTTTTTTAAATAACCGGGTCTGGAGGAAAGAGTACGTTTTAAAACTCGTGTTATGCCACAAGAATAAGAATATGATAGGGTTTTACATATTTTTTTTTTAAAATTAGGCATAGAATAAAGACAACGCTCTTAACCTCTTTTAAAACAGGTTCATAGGTTTACGGATTATTTGGTCTTACATTTGGAGTTTTTCTTATTATTACTATTAGCGTTATTTAAAAAAATAACTGGGTCTGGCTGAAAGACTATGCTATATGTACAGGTTATCCAGCATTAATAACATTATGGGGTCTTTATACTTTTTGTTGTTGTTGTTGTTGTATTGTTATTTATAATTTTGGAATAACAGGGTTTGGAGACAAGACTAAGCTCGATTTTCATTTTTATTCCACTGGAATATCATTATCGTATCTTAGTTTGGACTTTATATATTATACTTTTTGAAACAACTGGGTCTGGAAAAAAGACTTTCAACTTACATCATAATTTTTTGAACAACTGGGTCAGGAAAAAGACTTTGAACTTATATTATAATTTTGGAAGCAACAGGGTCCGGAAAAAAAGAGACTTTGGACTTATGTTATGAATATTTCATTAATCGGGTCTGGAAAAAAGACTTTAAACTCTTGTTATAATTTTTGAAACAACCGGGTCTGGAAAAAAGACTTTCAACTTATATTGTAATTTTGGAAACAACCGGGTCTTGAAAAAGAGTTTGGACTTATATTATAATTTTTTAAATAACCTGGTCTGGAAAAAAGACTTTCAACTTATATTACAATTTTTTAATCAACCGGGTCTGGAAAAAAGACTTTGCACATTTGTGCTATATGAACACATTTTTACTTACCGGGTCTGGAGAAAAGACTATGCTTGATTCTCAATTTACTCTTAGCGCGTATATTCACAATACGCGCCATATAAGTGAAAACAACAACAAAGACGTTTATTCCACCAGATTTAATTAACTGGGTCTGGAAAAAAGACTCAGCTCGATTCTCACTTTTATTCCACTGGAATATCATTATCGTATCTTAGTTTGGACTTTAATACATTATAACTTTTGATTTAACTGGGTCTGGAAAAAGACTTTGGAATTATATTATAATTTTTTAAACAACCGGGTCTGGAAAAAAGACTTTGAACTTATCATATATTTTTTTTAAAGAACCGGGTCTGGAAAAAGACTTTGAATTTATGTGGCGCAAATATTCACTACTGAATGACACGCGCCGTATAAGCTAAAACAACAACAACAACAACAATTTTTTAAAGAACCGGGTCTGGAAAAAAGACTTTAAACTCTTGTTATAATTTTTGAAACAACTGGGTCTGGAAAAAAGACTTTCAACTTATATTGTAATTTTGGAAGCAACTGGGTCTTGAAAAAGACTTTGGACTTATATAACAATTTTTTAAATAACCAGGTCTGGAAAAAAGACTTTCAACTTATATTACAATTTTTTAATCAACCGGGTCTGGAAAAAAGACTTTGCACATTTGTGCTATATGAACACATTCTTACTTACCGGGTCTGGAGAAAAGACTATGCTTGATTCTCAATTTACTCTTAGCGCGTATATTCACAATACGCGCCATATAAGTGAAAACAACAACAAAGACGTTTATTCCACCAGATTTAATTAACTGGGTCTGGAGAAAAGACTAAGCTCGATTCTCACTTTTATTCCACTGGAATATCATTATCGTATCTTAGTTTGGACTTACATTATAACTTTTGATTTAACTGGGTCTGGAAAAAGACTTTGGAATTATATTATAATTTTTTAAACAACCGGGTCTGGAAAAAAGACTTTGAACTTATCATATATTTTTTTTTAAAGAACCGGGTCTGGAAAAAGACTTTGGACTTATATTGTACTTTTTAAACAATCAGGTGTGGAATAAAGACTTTGAATTTATGTGGCGCAAATATTCACTACTGAATGACACGCGCCGTATAAGCTAAAACAACAACAACAACAACAACATTTTTTTAAAGAACCGGGTCTGGAAAAAAGACTTTGGACTTATATTATCATTTTTGAAAACATCCGAGTCAGGAAAAAAGACTTTCAACTTATATATATATATATATATATATATATATATATCATATTTTTTTTAATTAACCGGGTCTGGAAAAATACTTTGCACATTTGTGCTAAATGAACACATTACTATATGGTTTAAGTTTTTACTTACCGGGTCTGGAGAAAAGACTATGCTTGATTCTCAATTTACTCTTAGCGCGTATATTCACAATACGCGCCATATAAGTGTAAACAACAACAAAGACGTTTATTCCACCAGATTTAATTAACTTGGTCTGGAGAAAAGACTCAGCTCGATTCTCACTTTTATTCCACTGGAATATCATTATCGTATCTTAGTTTGGACTTATATTATAATTTTTTATTTAACTGGGTCTGGAAAAAGACTTTGGACTTTTATTATAATTTTTTAAACAACCGGGTCTGGAAAAAAGACTTTGACCTTATGATATATTTTTTTTAAAGAACCGGGTCTGGAAAAATACTTTGCACATTTTTGCTAAATGAACACATTACTATATGGTTTAAGTTCTTACTTACCGGGTCTGGAGAAAAGACTATGCTTGATTCTCAATTTACTCTTAGCGCGTATATTCACAATACGCGCCATATAAGTGAAAACAACAACAAAGACGTTTATTCCACCAGATTTAATTAACTGGGTCTGGAGAAAAGACAAAGCTCGATTCTCACTTTCATTCTACTGGAATATCATTATCGTATCTTAGTTTGAACTTATTTTATAATTTTTTTAAAGAACCGGGTCTGGAAAAAGGACTTTGGACTTATATTATCATTTTTGAAAACATCCGGGTCTGGAAAAAAGACTTTCAACTTATATCATAATTTTCTTATTATCCGGGTCTGGAAATAAAGATTTTGGACTTTTGTGCTATATGAACGTATAACTATAGGATTCGCCAAAAATCCCTTCAAATTTATTACATTTGAGGGTAAAGTCATTATTATATTTGTGGGCGATCAAAAATTATTACATTTGTGGGTAAAGTGCATTATTACATTTGTGGGTGAAATTATTACATTTGTGGGTGCAACACCCCCCCCAACGAAAATTCGTTCGGCCGTCCTTGCCTTCCCATCCTCACAGCAATTGAACAGCAACGATGTCCCCCCCCCCTCCCCCTCTACCCACCACCACACTTGCCCTTCCTCTGCTTTCCCGGTTTTCATTTTTCGGATGAACGAACTTTCGGAATAACGAATCTTATTTCGTTTTCGGATTATCGAACCTGCATGGTAAACCCAGGATCTTTTCATCTGATCATCTATTCTACAAATGTCTACATGATGAGATCCGGGATCTAGTCATGTGATCATCTCTTCTAATAGATGTCAACATGATGAGATCCCGGATCTTGTCATCTGATCATCTCTTCTAAAAGATGTCGACATGATAAAATCCGGGATCCTGTCATCTGATCATCCCATCTAAAAGATGTCGACATGATGAATTCCAGGATCTTGTCATCTGATCATCTCTTCTAAAAGATGTCGACATGACGAGATCCGGGAACTTGTCATCTGATAATCTATTCTAAAAGATTTCGACATGATGAGATCCGGGATCTCGTCATCTGATCTTTTGCTATCAAGATGTCGATTTCCTAAGATAATTATCTCATCATCTCGGTGGCACTTTTAAGCTTCCAAACATAATACGTTATGTTCGTTTTTGCGTGAAACGGATGCCATAGACATTGTGTACAATTCTGTTGTTGATATTGTGTGCATTGTTAGCAGTATACCATGTGTTCAGATTGACTTATCTTGAAATTTTCTGTTGTAACCTATGTCGTCGTATTTGGTATCACTGGAAAGAGCATTCCAAAGCAATGACGTTGATATTACTTTTATTTGTGCGCAAGCAATAGACCGGAAGAAAATGCCATATAAAGAAAGACATTTTGCACAATAATTTTAAGCTGACGTCAGCTCTTTGTCGGTTTCTGTTAGAAAGGGTTGACGAACGGTTGAAGTTTATATGAATACTCATATCTGCCAAGTAAGAAAGAATAAGCTTCAATGATAAGGAAATAAGAGCAAGTTGAACTTGTGCTGGCATTATAGTGCAATTTTGGGTATTTTGCTGATTTTCGGGAGCATTTTTCAGATATTTCGTAAGCGGTATGGTATATATTTCTTTAACTGGCATTAAAAGGGCATATCTTGAAAACCTTAAGTTCGAAAAAGGGTACGGGTTCGGCCATGCATGACGCAATGAGTAGCATTCAAAGGTAAGCTTTTTTGAAACTTTAGAGGGCGCTATTTCAATAACGGATAATCAGTGATTGTTCCGATTGTGGTCGAAGGATTAAGACGCGTTTTGTTAGGCCTCTCTCATCCTCATTACATGATACACATAAGTGTGGCTCAATATACATGTACGAGTAACGAGGAGGGAAGACGAGCTCAGCGAAACGTGCCAGGACGGGCACGCCGCCCAGCCCGGAGACAAACTTGCTGCCATCGATTCGGATACTCCTTGACAGTCAATAGGGAAAAAATGATGTGAGATTGAATACATTGCAAGAGACTTTTGGCCAACGGTTGAAGAAACTTGAGGAAACGATAGTCAATCTCAAGGAGAGTATTGAATTTCAGGGTCATGAAGCACAGAATATGAAGGCAAAGATGGAAGTAATTGAAAAGGACGTTAAGTCAAGGGAAAAATGCTTCAGGATGAGATAGATAGGCTTAGTACCTACGTGGCAAGAGAATATCTGATATACAGCGGGATTGAAGAGAAGCCCAATGAGGATGTTAAGAAAGTTCTTCGGGACCTCCACGTGAATGTGTTTGAAATTCCACCTGCGCTGGCAGACAGCTTCGAATATCAACTGTTACATCGACTTTCGGGAAAGCCAGCCGGAGGGAGGCCAAGAGCAATTAAAGGTATTGTTTAACTTTGTGAGCAGCCGATTTAAAAAATTCTCAAACCAAGATTAAACATGTGTACAAGTGCATGTATTAGAACTAATAAACCCTGAAAACAGCCATTATTGAGGATGAAAAGCTAAAACTACAAGGCAAACCCCGATTTTGTAAATAGGCGTCTATAGACACTTAAATAGTACACGTAAGTATATGGGATGAAATTAAGATGGTGTTTCCGTTCACTTTATATTTCAATTTTTGAAGCACTAAATAATCATTTTCGAATGCAATTTTTTCTGGGCTTCATTTTTGGAACATATCACAGACACATGTGACAAGTTTGACCTTCTAGCTCAGATTTTTTAAAACTCAAACCAATGTTAACCAATTACTTTAAGGCTCGCTTCCTAAGATACTCCGACAGAGTTTTGGTACAAAAAAAGCCAAAAATTTGAAAGGGACCAACATAAATATTGCAGAAGATCTACCAAAAAGGATCAGAGAGGCTAGGCTTCTCCAAATTGTGGCGATGAAAGTTGCCAGAAGAATGGGGAAATTGGCATACTTTTCAAGAACAGATCCCGTTAAGCTATTTATCGACAACGTACATATGCCTCGAAATCAACAGGAAGCTTTTGTGCGAGACTTCGAAAACCAACGAAAGACGTGGACGAAAAAAGTGAGGAAGAATTTTCCTAACATGATGATTCCGACAACGATGGCGGGAGCTGGATCGACCACCAACATGACCACAGGGATAGCTAACCGACAACAGATCTCAACGAGGGTGCTGCAGCGGCTGCTACTGATGGGGAGATGATGGAAGGTGCATATGTAGCTACAGAGTATAATTTGATGGTTTTGTGATTTCATCTGTCATCTTGATTTTTTGTTATGCATAGTTTGAAGGAAATTTTGCTTTGGAGAAATCGTCTGTTTGGAATCTGTCACAGGTTACCACCGATCATGGAGGTGACAAGTATTTATTTTGTGAAGCTCGTTCTCTCTGGTCGGTGTCGAGATGTTCATTTCCTCGATTTTTCAAGATGGAGGTGAATGATTTTCTCTCTCAACTTATTAAAGTTTACCGAGTGGAGGATAGGTATTTTTTTACCATTGTGCGAGCATGCGAGGTATCAACTCTACAATCAAGCTAATAAAAAAAGGAGTGTAACTTAACACCCGAGATTTGCAGATTTTACTGTCAACTCCACAAGAAAGAGACTTGGCAAGCAACTGCTGAATGGTAAATCATAACATAACTGAATAAACAGGAGTAGGTGAGGCACTGTAATCATATTTCTTTTCTTTACTATTTGCTATCTATTTTGATAAAAGAAAGTTTACAGCTGGAAAGATCAACATCTTCAAAGATGCAAGAAATACGTAAAATTGATCATGATATTGCAAGAGAATGATTAGAGTACTGAGTCATAACACACCTTGACTAGATTAGACAGTGATGAACGGAAACAAGATTTCATAGAAACAACATGATGCTTATGTTTTCCCCTTTTTTTTCAAGGGAAACAAAAATAAGCCAGAGTTAAGCATAGAGCTACAGCTCCAGGATTCAAGATTACATTGTATGTGCTTTAGAGATACCTGTTGCTGTAAATCTTTTCCTGGAGTCAGTTATGATCAGTTCTGAAGTTATTTTTTTTTGGTCATTTTGTGAAAAATGCTCTATGGTATACATCCCAAGGTGTTGTGTATTTAGGTGGTTGGGGAAAAGTCAATTCTTCATAAAAATTGCTGTTCAAATTGGAGTTTGAAATGATAATAGCTCCATGATATTGGTGAATATTAATTTTCATTATGCTGTTCTTCTTGGTTTTCTACATTACAAAGGAAGATCGAGATGTTTGGGAATTCAAAGCTTTTGTAAGGGCAAAAGGACCATTTCTTTTCATCATTGGTGTGAGGTAATAATGCTCAAAAGCTTATTTGTATATGAAATGTTATAAGAGAAATAATGAATTGCAACAAATAAGTGAATATAGATAACAGTGCAGGCATAAATCCTGTAATGTTCAGAATGGTTACCCTGATTTGTATTACGTAACTGAATCACACTATACAATAATTCATTGAGATACGAAAAGAAAATAGCCTTGTCGAATACATTTGATGTAGAAGCAGGAATGTGCGAGGCGTTAAGTAATTCAAAATAGGAGAAGGAAACAAATTGAATTCTTTTTTCAGGCGAGGTAATGTGCTATCCACTAGCTATGACGTGTCGGTTTTTCATCAACTTTCATTGGTCCGTGAAGGCTGGTGGCGAGAGTTCATGTTTTTTAATTGACCTTGTCTCTAGTACCCTTTTTAGACAGGCTAAAATTTCCTTAACCCCGTACTATTGGTGGGGCTAAATGGCAATTTAGCCCCACCTATAGTACGGGGTTAAGCTTAGCCCACTTTCGTTTTACACAGCGTTTTTACAAAGTGGGCTAACCCCACCTATAGTACGGGATTATTTGGCCCTGCAAAAAAGCAGGGTTATCCCACCAATTGCGGTGCTAAGAGCAATAGTACGGGGTTAAGATCGCATGTGTAAAACGAAAGTGAGCGAAGCTTAACCCCGTACTATAGGTGGGTCTAAATGGCAATTTGGCCCTACCTATAGTACGGGGTTAAGGAAATTGAAGCGTGTGTAAAAAGTGTACGAGTGAAGCACTTGTACTACGAATGATCGACAAAAACCATTAGTCCGGGGTTAGCGAGTTTCGTGTATAAAAAGCAAGCATTCCTTATCCGGGGTTAGCAATAACAATTTGGCATGTGTGAAAAGGGAAAAAATAGTACGGGGTTAAGGATAGTACGGGGTAAGCGATAGTCTGGGGTTAAGAAAATCCTGTGTAAAAAGGGCATAGGTTTCTCGGGACAATCGGAGCTGACTGGGCGTGGTATTTGAGTGGTCAACTGAATCATTTGGATAATCTATGGATAATTATCAATTTCTTTTATCATCAATGAAGCGACACGCTTTCTTGTCTCTGATTGGTCCGGGAAGACTGGAAGGCGAGAGTCGGATAAAGCTGGTTGGGGCGGATGATTGGTCTGACGGCTAGGGAACGAGTTGTACTTCTTAAAAAGGACTCGTCACTAGCTGGTCTTGAGGGCCACCATCTTCACGAGCATGATGAGGTTCGCTAACGGACAGAAATTATAGATAATTCTTGTAATTGATGTTCTTTCCCCAAAAGGGATATAAGTAAATTGCATTTTTTTCTCGCGCAAAGTCAGCTTGTTTCTCGAGCAACGTTCAGGATGTAATACACCTAAAACTTTGGAAATAATCTAGTATGAGTGACCCTGCAAAGCATAATCCAGGACGTGACCCATATTTTCTTCGTCAAAAGAGAAAAAAGTTGATAAAGGTGGCTCAAATAGGGACTCAAGTACTCGACCACGTGCACCCGCACCACAAATACACACAGACGCCCCATCTACAGGCAGCTTTACACCAGAAAACACCGCAGAAAAGCCGACGTTTGCTCATCCCGTAACTTCATACACAGATACGCAAGAATCAAACATGACGGACAAAAACGAACAGGTGATTCATGCTGAATTTCTCAAGGTCACAAACACAATTATTGACAAAACTGATATTATGAACTGGAATGTATCTTCTTTGAGAAAGGAGATCATAGACATCAAGAAATCAATAGCTGATTTAGAGAAATTTTCTACTGACTCTTCTGATAGGCTAACCAAAATTGAAAATGAATTATTGCCAAGCATGCGAAAGGAAACACAAATAATAGAGTCTGACTTGAATGTGAAGCTTAGTGCACTTGAAATCTACGATAGAAAAATGAATCTGTGGCTATATGGGGCAAAACGAGAAACTGATGAGAACATTGTCGATGAGGTGGAAAAGGTCTTCAAAGAAATGGGTATCCAGCAAGATATACTCCTCAGTAATGCTCACCGTCTACCCCGCCGTGCTCAAGGCGGCACCCAACAATCGCCAGAACCAGTCATCATCAGATTTGTCTCGATGATGGATCGAAACAAAGTCTTGAGCGCCTACCAGCAACGGACATCAAGAAGAGGAGACAAGACACCTACGCAGTCACAACAGTTCCCATGGAGATTCGTCGTAGATTTACCTCCTCAATTGAAAAAGCATCGATACCTACTCGAGAAAGAGGCCTACAGAATCCGTAAAGAGGAAAATAAGTCGACTAGAATCAGGCTGATTGGAGTCAAGTTATATCTACAAACCAGAGAAAGTGTCTCAATCCACTCAGAATGGAAAACTGTGTATGGCTAGCTTTGCAGATTTACTCATCATCATCATCAAATTTAGGTCATTATATTATTGACTTTCGGACTTTCCTGAAAAAAAAAAACATCCCAAACGGTTTATATTACCTTCATTTAACTTTGGACTACATCCATTCCATTTTTAGTGCTTAGTTTTCATTTCTTAAGTTCTTAATACATTGCTTTTCCATGTCATACTAAAGAAAGTAAGTACATGTTTCTGATTTTTGCCTAAATGAACTGATGGGCAATGGAATGTTTTTGTTGTTGCTGTTGTTTTTGTTGTTGTTTATTACATGAAGCAAAATGAATAGGCCTATTTTCCAGTACAAGATAAACATTTACCTGGATGATAACAAAATGTTTTGGAAAAAATAGAAAAGAACTTGTAGGGGGATTTTGTGCCAAAATGGAAAGGGCATAGAGAATACTTTAGTTTTTATAAGACCCAGTATTAAAATTTAAAAAATCCTTTCTGCTTCTTTTTCACTGCTCAAATAAAGAAAATTGAGTGTTTTTATGTCATGGCCTTTATTCATAGCATGGATGATAAAGACTTAGTTGCTGCCTTTATATATATGATATATATTTTTTATGCATCTCCAAATAATAGAGATGTCAAATAAGGAGTTGGTTAACCTATTTTTAAGGCCTTTAGAGTTGGTTAAACCTTTCAAGACTTAAGGATTTAAGCTTTTCGGTTATGCATTTGACATGAAAAAAAATGTGGCTGTACTTTAAAGTCTCTTTTGTTATTAATGTTTTTTGTTGTTGTTGTTTTGTTGTTATTATGGGGTACTTTGTAATAATATGAAAGAAAACAAATGAGAGAAAGTAATATAAAGAAAGAACGTGAATAACGTGTAGCTCAAGTAAACTGATATAGTTAGTTCTCACCAATGTTACTTGTATGTCTATGGAAAAGTAGTAAGTATGCGAGAAAATAAGAAATAAGTACATGTACCAACGGTTTCAGAAAGTTTGTTTTATTTATTGGATGATATTTTTAGAATGCTATTAAAAAAAACTAGGACTTCCATGTATATGCAAGGCTGTGCATTCAATTAACTAAATAATCTTTATAATCTTTGATAATGCAGAATGGCAGAGTCCTTGCATTAACAACGTATACTTCGTTCACTCAGATACTGGTTGTTTTATGTAGATTATTTCTGGTTGCCTTGCGCACGAATTTTTTGAACGAAATGTACATAGACATTTTACAGCGCCTAAAAAAGTAGTGAATTTCAGTTTTTATTCTTGGCATAATATTGAAGGCCTGGATAAGGACCTAGGCGCGATGGTATGCGCCATTTCTTTCTTGTTCGTTTCGCGTGAAATCATGTTTAGTGTTGTTGTGTTTGTGTGTCAAGTGTTTATGTTTGTTGTTTTGTGTTTGTGTTGTCAGTGTTGAATAAAATAAAAAAGCCTCCACAGGAATTATTGTTCATAACTAAATGCTAGATTCAATGTATGGTGGGTAGTTTCAGTATAATTTCTTTGAACTGTCGAGGTTAAGGAAATAGTAAAAAAAAAGAAATAATGTCTTAGAATATATTAAGGCAAAAAAAGTTTCATATCTGCTGCTTGCAGGAAACTCATTTTGTAACTGAAGACGAAGTTTCAATAAAACATATTTGGGGAGATAATTGTTTTTTTAGTCATAAAACGTCTAATGCTAGGGATGTAGCCACATTCTCTTTGCGGAGGGTGTTAATTTTAATATAAATCAAATCAAAAGGTCAACCGAAGGGAATTGTGTTGCTTTAGATCTCCAGATATATGATTATAATATAACATTGATATCTCTATTTGGCCCTAACCATGACAATGTTAACTTTTATTCAGATGTTGAAAATGTTGCAGTAGAATTTGAAAACCCTTTAACAATTATTTGTGGTGATTAGAATTTGGTCCAAAATTTTGATAAAGACACATTTAATTATGTTCGTTTGAATAATCCAAACGCAAAGAAAAGAGTTGATGAAATGAAAACTAACTTAAGTTTGGCGGATCCATGGAGAGAATTACATGAACATGAAAAGATATTTTCATGGCGCCAACCCACTTCATTTAAGGCAGCCAGATTGGTTTATTTTCTTGTATCTCATGAATTAATGTCTCTTGTCAACAGAATAGAAATTCTACTGGGATATAGAACTGATCATTCGTTGGTGAAGTTATCATTGGATCTAAATCATTGTAAGACAGGACCGAGTTACTGGAAATTTAATAATTCATTGTTAAAAGATGATATTTATTTAGAACTGATTAAAGGTGTTATTCAACAAACAATTGATACCTACTCAACCCGACCGGTAAGATTCGGTGGAAATGTAGTCGATGGTCAAAATCCTTTGTATGAGTTTAATGTAAGTGATCAGCTGTTTTTTTTTTGATACTCTGTTAACAGTTGTTAGAGGTGAAACAATTTCATTTACTGCTGCCAAAAAAAACGTTATTCTAGAAAATGATTTAGAGAAAAAATTGTAAATTTAGAAAAGAATTTGGTTTTAAATACAAATATAGAAAGGGGGTTAACTGTTCTGAATGAGAAAAAGCTTAGTTAGAGTTATTGAGAAAAGAAAATAAAGATGAGATCCAGAACTAAATGGATGGAGTTCGGAGAGAAACCGTCCAAATATTTCTTAAATTTAGAAAAGAAAATTTTGTTAATAAAAGAATATGCAAATTTATTACCAATAAAAATAAAGAAGTAACAACACATGAGGATATTACATCAGAAATTGTTTCTTTTTATTCACAAATATATGAAAGGCACCCTGTTATAAATAATGATTTAAATGCAATAATAAACAATGATGGAAAGAAATGTTCTTAGCGTATAGCACACTGTTATCTATGCACTGTAATGATCTACCTTGCCAACCCTTATAGAACAATGATTTCATCAAAATATGTAATAGCTCAATTCACAGTAGATCTTTAAATAATAGGTGTGTTCGTTTTGTTAATGATATTTTAGATGTACATGGCAATTTCCTCTGTTTGAATGACCTTCAGGAAAAATACAATGTTCAAATAAATATTCTTTTTACCGTGGATTATGTGATGATATAAGAGACGGTTTTCGCAATGGCACACACGTTAGCAAGTTCCAAGAACCTATTATCCCTGATACAATAGCACTTGTTATAAAATATAATAAAGGTTGTTCACACATCTATACGATTCTTAAAAAGAAAAGAAAAGTGGAGTGTAAAAGTTGTTTTAAGTGGAAGTGAATATTCGATATGAATGACAAGCAATGGCAGTCGTATTGCTCTATTGGATTCAGTTGTACTACCGATGTGAATTTACGTTGGTTTCAGTTAAAAAATAATGCACCGCATTGTATATACAAATGAAATATTGTTTGAAATTAATTTAGCTCAACAAAAAGAATGTACTTTTTGTAATGTACACCGTGAAACAGGTTTCATACCGCCTTGAAGTTCGCCAGTTCAAGGTATTCCCTGATCGGGAAATTTACCCCGAAAGAAAATACCCGCTAAATAGTAGGTACTTGGCGAAATTACGAGAACTTTCGCGGGGATTTTTTCAAGGTCGCAGGTATTTTGGCGATGTGAAAGCAAATTAGGGGAACTTTTAGCCCAGTGTGTCGTTGGTTGTCGTTGAGCGCGGGAGCTGTTGGTGGCTGCTGGGCTAGTGATTTTGAATCTCGCGCCTTGCCTGCTTATCAGACCATACTGCGCATGCTCGTAACTTCAGGAACTTATCCCGTAGGGTATGTTTCAGGGCGGTGTGAATGCAGGAATAATTAATGGGTATTTTTTCAGCCTAAAAAAGTTGTCGTAATTTAACGGGGATTCTTGTGATCGAGGCGGTTTGAAACCACCTACTCATCTACTGTGTAAATGTACATGTATTAAACGTATATTGGACAGGTTTGAGCAATGGATATTTCTTAAAACTGGAAATAGAATATTTTTCTCTAATAAAGAAAAATTATTTGGTTTAAAAGGTTCAAGTAATCATGCATTAAATTGTTTAATGATAGTGATACGGCTAATGATTTACACTTCCAGAGTAAAACATCAATTACCTGTTTTTGATAATATCAAATTTGCACTTCAGAATTATTTTAAGAATGAAAAATATATCGCAGGGTCAAATTGTAAAATGATAAAGTTTACAAAGAAATGGTTTCAATTACGTGCCATGTTTACATGAAGTGATCTGTTTAGTTCCCTTTCCATGTACAATTATACATACGAATATTATTGTTCATTTACTCCTCGCTTGTTTCTTAAATTGTTTACTATTATGTGAACCTGACAATTCAATTTATATTTTTGTTGCAATTACTGTTGTACTGTATTTCGTTGTTATTAATTTGATTTTTCATTGAAAAGATATCTTGTTATAATTGAATAGTAATAAAATCCCCGTGGAGGGGAAACAAATTGAAAAAAAAGATTGCATAAAGATTTTGAGGCTTTAGGATTGACATGACGAAGAATAAAGTCACAATAAAGGTGTGCTTGATTTTATCAATTATGTAAGAATGGCAATAGAATAAAAGAAATCACAGTATTTTGTGAACTTTCGGTACTATTGAATGCGGTATCTACAGAGGGCAGGCATATTGGTGAATGTTAAAGCCAATTGTTGAGGATATAAGAAGGAAAAACAGCTGGTTATTCCATTCTGTCGAATGCAGTCATGTAGTTCCCTGATTTAAGCGATGTAATTATGTCATGCATTTTTTTTTCTCAGTTATGATTGGTCCGCGGAAGCTGGTGGCGAGAGTTCATGCTTATTGACCTCGTCTCTGGTTTCTCTGGACAGTTGGGTCTGACTGGGCGTGATTCGCAATAGTCAAGTGAATAATTTGGATAAAGTGCCCGTATATACTTTTTCATCAATGACGCGGTACGTCTGCCTGGCTCTGATTGGTCTGGAAAGCTGGAAGGCGGGAGTATATATCGTTGAGACCTGTCACCAGCTTATTTTGGTCAACGGATGGTTAGCTGGTCTTCTGTGATCTGGGAGGGGGCTGCGTTTGTTGTCTTTGTTGCTATGCTGGGCGCGGGCGATACGGCTGATCTGGCGGGGGCTGCGCATTGTGACTGGTTTCAAGTTACTTACGCAGGCACAGTGCGGGGGCCTTCGCTGGGTCGGTCATGTCGCTTGCGTTCGGCGTAGCGGCGGGGACGGCCTCTGCGGCCTCCGCCTGGATTATAGGCTAGTCAATACGGGGTTGGTGAATAGTCTGACGGTTAGGGAACGATTAAAAAAAAATAATATATATATATGTATATTTATATGGTCTCGTCACTGGCTGGTCTTCGGCCATCTTCGTGAGCAGGACGAGGTTTGCCAACAGACAGAAATGATAGTTATTTCGTGTATTCGTAAGGAATATGAAAACAGCAAGTTCGAATAAAAATAGAAACAAATTTTGAGACTTAAGGAACTTTTTTTCATGAAGAATAAATCCACAATTATAAAGATATTGTGCTTGAGTTTACAAATTTCGGAAGAATGGGATTTTTTTTCACACGGCAGCTAGGTTGTTGTACTCTAGGTGCTGTGTGAGAAATATTCAGAAAGGCTGGCATATTCATAATGCCATGTGTTAGGATGCAAGAAGGAAAGTAGCTATATAGTTTTTGAAATAATAGTGGAAATATATCAGATTTGTAGAACAAGTAAAATGTTGTAGAGTCCTGGTAAAGGTGAGGTAGTTATGACGTGACTATTCTGCGAAGTTTGGTGCCGAGAGTTTGTTTTGTTTAGTAGCCCGAGTCGTCTCTGGTTTCTCGGGCTTATCGGAGTTGACTGGGCGTGTTTTGCAATGATTGACTGTATACTAATATAAATATCTTTTAAAAGTCATGGCGTGTCATGCCCTCTTCGCTCTGATTGGCCCGGATCGAGGCTGGAAGGCGAAAGTATATCTTTTAGACCTCGTCACCACCTCCTTGTACATGGTCGCCCAGCTAGGCCCCGTCTTGGGAGTCGCTATTGATTTGCGGAAAATCTGTACAATGTCTGTTTGTAAATAGGGAGGGGCATTCTGGTCTGTCAAGACAGTGATAAATGCGTAAATATACGCAGAACTAGGAAAAGTTTGGAACAAGCATGCACCTAGATGTTGGCGTTGCTGGCCTTCCATAGTTGTGGGTAGTCAGGTCTGTAGCGGTTCTTTGTAGGACGAGGCCCAAATGCAGTTTATCAATTAGGAGTGGATGAATAGTATGGCGACAGCAAGGGAACGAACTGTACCTTGAAAAAATGTTTCTTTACTCGCTGGTCTTTAGCCATCTTTAAGAGGTTCGATATCAGACAAAATGTAAGCTAAATTTTGCAAAAGATGCCCCCCCCCTTACTTTTATTTTCTTTCCTTTCTTTCTTCGCCTGAATGGGTATTATATATATATATATTGTAAAGAAATGGATGAAGAGAACAATGGTAGGCGTAGCTTAAATCAAGGTTCCCCAGAGCTATCTACCCTTTTGGAAAGGCTATTTTTCCAAAGGGTAGATAGCTCTGGGGAACCTTGATTTAAGCTACGCCTACCATTGTTCTCTTCATCCATTTCTTTACAATATTTAAATAAAAAAGAGTTGCCAAAAGCTGTTGTACATGTATAACTTCACACACACACACACACACACACACACACACATATATATATATATATATTTAATTTCTGTTCATAACAATTTTTCTTTATTATTATAAATTTTATTGCTTCAAAATCAAATCACAGTATACATAAACATTAGCAGCAATATAATAAATCATATACCTAAGTGAACTAAATCATATACCTAAGTGAACTAAAAGTTTGATTTCATTTTTAAATTGTTTGAAGACTACGATTTTCTCATTGTATTTTTGCTTATAAATAAAGAATTTTGCGTAAAATATAATGGTATTAAAAAGACTATTTTTTATTTGGACACCAAAACAAATATCCAAAACTGAAAAGGGCAAAGTAAGAATGTTTGAATTAACTAACCATTTGTACACTTCATTCCAAAATAATTTAACAACTGGACAACAGAAATACAGATGCATAAGATCTTGAGTTTCGTATTTACCAAAATTACAACTAGGTTAACTATTTACCCTAATGCGAAACAAAAAAATAATTGGTTGCTATACATCTGTGAATAAACTTGAATTGAAATGAACGTATCTTGGTATCCAAGGTCGCCCTATATAATACTTTAAAACGGTCTTGCCACTGAATTAGTGTTTTTAAACTTAAATTTTTGTCACTTTCCCATTTATCTAAGTGATTGGTATTTTCCCATTTTAAACATACATTATTTACAAATACAGAATAAAAAATCTTGTTGGTTTCTTTTGTGATAAAAATAAAGAAAGTTTCCTGTCTTCAGAAGAAAATGCGGGGCTGTGTTTGGTAAACATTTTTGACCAGGTTGACTTTATAGAATCAACAATTGCACAATAACGCATAAATTGGTTTATATGTCAATTAAAACTTAGCTGCATTTCTTCAAAAGATCGAAAACATCAATTTATATTAAGACAATCCCGAACCGACTTAATTCCTTTATAAAACAAGTGTTTAAAAATATCAATTTACCATCTATTTTTATTAATGAATTATTCCTAATGGGTTGAGATAAAATCTCCTTAAATTTGACCGGGTTGTAATATTTATAGGAAGACCAGGATATCAATACATCGTGCCAAAATTGGCTGACATAGAAAATGTTACATCATTAGCAAAGAAATTACCGTAAAAAATATATTCACCTCCGTGTGAATTTACTTGATGAAGAAAAAACGGTTATCACATACCCTTATTCTGATTATCTTACATCCTTTTGACCCAAAAAAAATTGAGCGCATTACAAAAACTTTTTATGTGTGTCATTTTTAAACCACCATTTTCATATTCATTATACATTATATTTCTTTTAATTCTATCTCTCTTTCCGCTCCATAAAATTCAAAGAATAATTTTTGAAGGTTATCAAAAAAAACTTTGGGGTGGATCAGGTAAGTTTCAATTCAATTCTTTTTTTATTTCATTTCCATTCAAAACATAATACAAAGTAATATAAAACAATACAAATCAAATACAATTTTACAGAAGGGCATTCTTACTTCGTAAAAAAAAACAGTATAATATAGAGCATAAATTGATATGGAAATGAGGGGGATCCACTAAAAAGCAAAGCTTGTAAAATTGTGGATCCCCCTTGGAAAAGAAGAAATTATAGTCGACTTACTCTATGCGTACATGCATGTATTACAGGAAAGAAAAAAGAGAAAAAGAAATCATATTGACGGAAACATAAAAACTGAAAGTTACGGAATAGATAAACAAATTTTGGAAGTACCAGGTATTTTAGTATAGTAATCTTACCTAAAAGTGTCGAATTGCGAAAATTCCAAATCTTTAAAAGTTTATGGATTTCTTTTAATTTAATACCAAATTTAATGAAAAAATACTTGATAAATCACGTATAGGAACTTTTATTCCAACGTAATCTATAGTTTCATCAACCCATTCACATTTAACTGTCTACATAATGTGCCTTTGAAATTACCTAACCTTACAATTTTACTCTTGTTAACGTTTATTTTAAGTCCTGAAATACTAGAATACTTTGTTAAAATACCCAAACAATTTAAAAGGTTACATTCATTGGCATCAACATAAATTAATGTGTCATCAGCATACTGACAGCGTATTTCATGTCCATTAATATGAATTCCCAGGATTTGTTTAGTCTGTCTCAGCGTAAGACCTAACATCTCCGCCCAAATTATAAAAAAGATATGGGCTAAGGGGGAAGCCCTGCCTTACCCCTCTTTGGAGATTAAACACTTTAGATGAAAAACCATTATTCATAATACAACTCTCGATGTTTGTATACATAAGTTTAACAAAAGATCTAAATGTGCAACCAAGACCAAAATTGTTCAAACAAATATCTATAAAATTCCATTCAACCGTGTCAAAAGCCTTCTCGAAATCTATTGAGAAGACAATTCCATTAGTTTCTATCTTTTTACATAAGTATATTGAGTCTAAGAATGAACGAATATTCTCACCGATGTATCTATTCTTTAAAAATCCAGTTTGGTCCCAATGGATAATAAAGGGTTGAACTTTTTGAAGTCTTGAAGCAATAATTTAAGCCAAAAATTTATAATCGGTATTTAGAGGTGATATTTGACGCCAATTTTTAAAATAAAGATTATCTTTGTCCTTTTTGGGTAAAAGAATATTATTATTCCTCTTTTCATAGATGGGCATAAGTCACCTAACGTATAGCAGGTATTAAATACTTTGCAAATGAGTTATTTTTTATCTTCCCAAAACATCTTATAAAAATTAACAGGTAAACCATCGGTACCAGGTGTTTTGTCACAAGTCATTGACATGATTGCATTGTAACATTCTTTTTCTAAAATACAACCTTCACATAACGCGACTATATCTTGCCCAATTGTAAGTATATCCAGTTTTTACAGTTTTTTATCGTTATCTTCCATATTATTCGAACCATATAATGTTTCATAGAATTTCTTTTCTTATGATAATATATCTTTGGGTTTGGTGATAATCATATCACCTTTCTTCAGCTTCTGTATATGTTTTTTTATCAATTTTTTTTTTCTAAATTTAAAAATAACGGGAGTTTTTTTTCTCCCTCCGATATACACGAACCATTATTCCCCTTACATCTGTTCCTCATGCATACGATGTAACTCAGCTTCCTTACATAATAGCTGTTCCTTCATAAAAAGAGTCTTCGGGGTTATCCGCTAAAGCATCTTGAATGTTTTCCATGTCTTTCAGTATACAGTCATATTTGGTTTTTAGTTTTTTTATGGTTGGAAGATATAACAATACATTTTTTTTTTCATATTTCAAATATACCCAAAACTTATGAGCTTCCATATCTTTGTTTTCCTCAATAACTAAATTTAATTTGACGGACAAGCTGATAGCTGAATGGTCACTTCTGCAACCGTAATGTGTGTCAGCACAATCTACAAAGGCTTACGGTGTACTAGATATAAGAAACTAATCAATTGTACTTTAGGCAGACATAGAACGCCATGTAAATTTAAATTTGAAAGGGTTCATATGGCGCCATATATCTATCAAGTCCATGTCTTCTTTTATTAATTCCATAAGAGTAAAACAATGATGGTAACAATTAGGGTAACGATCCATGTTGGAGTCTTGAACAGTATTCATGTCTCCACCTATAATAAAAGGTTCCTCACCAAACTGTTGCATCATGGAATGTAAATTTTCAAACATTGCTATCTGATCTTTGTTCGGACCATAATAATCACGATGAATTTTGAGTTGCCATACGATACATTTAAAAGCAAAGTACGACCAGATTCATCTCTGTGTACTGCTTGTACAGTAATACCTGAAGTAGGTTTCAACAAAATGCATACCCATGCACTATTGGATTTTCAATGAGAGAAGAAAACTTTATATCCCCATTCATTGGAAAAATGTTTTCACATTCAACCGTGCTATGGGTTTGAAAAACATTTCGAATTTAGTATTTCTTAGCCAGTCAAACACACATCGACGTTTTAGGTTATCACCAAGGCCTCTTACATTCAAAGAATATAATTTCACTTTAAGAGCTTCACATATAATGCCTGCGGAATGTCACTGGTGAATTAAAAGAGAAGCTTATACACAACTTAAAATACTTATACGCCAAAATATAATTTTCAGACAATGCACACTTATGAAAATTGTCTGAAAGGGGCAAATCATACTCACATTTCACCACAGTGATAATGTGATAAACAACAGTTTATTTTACTCGAAAGATATTAATTTCACTGTTACAATGTACGTAGATTTTGGCAGAGTTATGATATTAGTAAAAAACGTAAAAGATAACCATCTCCATGGATCAGAACTGTTTAATTTTACTTCGTATCCGATTAATTGCACCTGGTTTTCAAAGGACCTGATGCATATTTTCCTCCTTTGTACTTAATCACCCTTGGCACTGACCATGGGATAAATGCAAAGTATCCCTTCTCTCTCATTTCTTTTACTATTTTCATAAGACTGCGGTGTTGCTGTCTGTTATCCTTGTGAACGTCGTCTGAAATGAAGATACGCATTCCATTGATTTCAAGATTCTTCTGCTGTGAAGCTGTTTTCAGCATGAGCTCACGGTCTCGGTAGCGAAGAAACTTCACGTGAATAGGCTTCGTTCTCATGTCGGTGTGGGCGGTAGGTGGGCGTGTCCGTGACGTCATCGGGGTACGATGTGCTCGTTCAATTTCCATTGCTTGCGGGGTCCCCATCTTGTCACGGATCATCGAGTGGACCAGACCAGTGCAGTCAACGTTGTCTCCTTCCGCACCCTTTGGGAACATTATGCAATACTACATTGTTTCTTTTGTTCCTTTTCACTAAGTCAGTAATTTGCAGCTTCATTTTTGAAATGTCGGAAGCACCGGCTTTCGAATCTAGCCTACTTTTGATTTCTTCAATTTCCATTTCCAAATGGCTCAAAGCGGCGTCTAAATCTGTATTGTGACTTTCTAAATCAGAAACCTTCGCTTCTACTCTATCCACTCTTTCACAAAGTTTGTCAATTTTTCTGACAGTTTATCCAACACCGGCATTTTAAGCCAAATATCCTTCAAGATTTCACATTCATTCGGCATTCTAAGGATAGGCTTACCGTGGGGCGCGGTCGAATTCATTCTAAAATCAAAAATAGTGTATACACAGAATTAAATCGACTTACTTTCAGAGTTTCGGGTGCAGATAAATTAGTCAAACGGCTTCGTGTGGAAGTTCACATTGAAAGCTACCATGGAGACAGGTAAAAGTATTAAAAAAATAGCCAAAATCTGGAGCAATAATTTTACTCTCCCATTGCAAATGAAAGTAAAGGACGCCCTCTCTTGTTTTTAATACATTAAGATATTGCATAAAGATTTAGAGATTTTAGATACTATATGGAGAGAAATAATAGTCACAAATATTATCATTAATCTATTTTTTATTATTATTATTTTCATTGAAAAATATGGAGTTTGTATATCTGTCAATGAAGTGTTTAAACCCAATTGTTAAGATAGGAAAAAAAGAAAAGCAGTTTTGTTTCACACTAGGGTGAGTGAGGTAATTTATATTATTTTTAGGAGGGAGTGATAGATTTTGTGAAAATAACTTTGAATATTTAAGTTTAGTTTTCAATTCAGAGGAATGATGGGAAAGGCCTCAAATTAGGCCTTTTCGTAATTTGCATTTGCTTTAGGACATGAAGAAAAGTCTTTCTTCTTTGGATTTCATAGTAAGGACAGTCTATGGGTATGTGTTTGAGTATGTTTGCAGAAGTTTATGTGTTGTGTTTGTAGAGGTGATGTGTAATGATATGTTGGGTGTCATGTTTTCCAGTTCTGGTGTCTGTCTGTATTTTTCCTATACCAAGTTTAGTTTGATAGGTTATTTTGTCATTTTAAACAAATCAAGCTACCATTTTGCAGTAATATTTATATTCTTGTTCCAAAATTTTTGTCAGAGGTTTAGACTTTTCGTGTTAATGGATTTCGGATAACTTGAAACTACTTTTGGTCAATGTCAGATGGTTGAGAGATAGAATCAAAAGAAATAAAATATTTCAGTGGTTTCAAATGATGGGTGATATAATATTTCTGCAGGAAACTTTCAGCACAAAAGACACTGAAGGTGGATGGAAGGCTTATTGGCAATAGTCCGGCAGCCAAACCCTGATTTGGGGGGTAAGGTTGCATTGGAATGTCATATTTTTTTTGACTGATTTTGACTGGTGAGACATTCTTTTTGAAGAATCTACATGCTGGAGCTCTGTCAGCATTGAGCAATTTGAGATATACACGAAAATCCAAAATGGCCGCCGGCAGCCATCTTGGATTTTCTGTTTACTCACTTTAGCATACCAAGATGTTTAAAAACTTGGGAGTTAAAGGTTTTAGGGGGCGGAGAATTCAAATCTGAAGTTATTTTGAGGAAAAAACCATGCAATGATGTCAAAATATACAGATAGCGGCCATTTTTCAAGATGGCCGCCATATAACATGCATTATATTGTTTATTTCCTGTATAGGATACCTAGAATTTTCAAAACATGGAATATACTGGTTAAAGGGGATGGAGAGTCCATATCTGAGGTTTATTTTGGGATATAACCATGCTTCAATGTCGAAATATACAAATAGTGGCCATTTTCCAAGATGGCCGCCATATTACATGTGTTTATTTCTTGTATAGGGTACCTAGAATTTTCAAAACATGGAATATACTGGTTTTAGGGGATGGAGAGTCCAAATCTGAGGTTATTTTGGGGATATAATCATGCTTCGATGTCGAAATATACAAATACCGTCCATTTTCAAGATGGCCGCCATATACGTACATGCATTATATTGTTTATTTCCTGCATAGGGTTCCTATAGAATTTTGAAAACATGGAATATACTGGTTTTAGGGGATGGAGAGTCCAAATCTGAGGTTTATTTGGGGATATAACCATGCTTCGATGTCGAAATATACAAGTAGCGGCCATTTTCCAAGATGGCCGCCATATAACATGCATTATATTGTTTATTTCCTGTATAGGGTACCTAGAATTTTCAAAACATGGAATATACTGATTTTAGGGGATGGAGAGTCCAAATCTAAGGTTTGTTTGGGGATATGACCATGCTTTGATGTCGAAACATACTTGTAAATATTCCTCATCGCCATTCTGGGCAAGGATATTTTTTTACTTAACTGCTCCCGATGTGTAATTATGATTCAGCCACAAAATTACTAGCAGGGTCCCGACCTTTGCAAGCCCTGGTGGAAACTTGGCTCAACATTCTCCTTTTCCCACTTTAATATCCAATTCAGCTAAAGAAGCGCTAAGGTTCTGTCAGGATGCCCCACTTTGAGATCTGTTGACCATCAGGCTTTTGACATTGCACCACTCTTTTCCATGGCATGCCAACCTCATACTTCCTTGTCCTAATAAAAAAAACACTCTGTAGGTCTCATCTTGAAGCAGGTGTCACCTTAAGTTGTCTGTCTTTGCTGGCCATTCAGCAGCAGGGTCAATATCCCAGGACTTCAGATTTTCCACCGGCTGAGAGACAACATGTTAGGGGCTGTGTGATGATTGCTTGCTCTGTCTGTGCTCATTACGTAGTTCCTCAATTAACAAAAAAGTTCGAGAGGTAAAGATATCTTGCCTACATAAAGGAATCAGTTGAGTGCTAGATATGGTAAGCCGTTGTGTTTAGGCTACTGTCTGGAAAAGAGCTACAGGAGAAGGCTTCTAACTCTTCATAGTGCAATACAGCCTGATGGTACCAAGTAATTGACTAGATAATACAGTTTGGACGTTTTTCATGATTGGTGTTGAAAGTCCTAAGAAATAATTCAGGGCTGCAGTCGATAGGAATCATTGTTGCTGACATGATGATGCCATACATGAACTGAGTAAACTAGAGCTTTCAATAGGCTCATTGCTAGTGGCCAAATCAGAGATGTTTTCAGTGGTCCCGTAAATGGAGATTAATATTGAAACATGATAATTCCTTTTTTATATTCTCAAATGAAAACAGTCAGTTGTTTCAAGCATTTTCTTTCAGCATGCAATTCTAATCCTGTTTGGACAACAGTGTCAGTGCAATGCATATGTAACATTTAACTGTATAGTTGCAGTGATATGCAAAATAATCAAGCATTTGAAACTAATGTTTTTTTACAGTAAATTTGGCAATGTGGTAATCACTTCAGGAGAATTAAAAGATTGTTTTGTCAAGGTCAAGCCATTACTTCAGAAGAGGATAAACAGCCCACCCCTTCCCATACACTTAAGGTTACTATAAGATATCTTAAGGAGTAATTATATTATATTGCATCATCACAGTGATATATGTAAAAACCATACAACCATCAAAATAGTCATTCAAGAGATATAATTTGGAAATGATTCAGATGATTAATATGCCTCATCATACACATACATGTAGCGATAACAACTAAGATATCCTACTTTTTGCACTTAATCTTGATATTTCAATTACTGCCTCATTCAATTGAAGTCTAAATATTGTTCATTATCCCAATCCTTCCACCTTGTCCAAAAAGAAAAAAGAAAATGACTGATAAATAAGGTATCTGCTTGTATATAATTACGGTAGGCCTACTGTAATACTTGTTCTATGGTGGCCATCTTCTTCATCTATTTGTATATTTTGACATCAACGCATGGTCCTATCCTCAAAATAACCACAGATTTTTACTCTCTGGCCCCTAAAACCATTATATTCCATGTTTTGAAAATTCTAGGTTCGTAAGTAAACGAAATAGTGCATATTCCAAGGCGGAAATCTTGGAAAATGGTCGCTATTGATATTTTGAGAGCAAAACATGATCACATTCCTTAAACACCATCAGGTTTGGATTTTCCATCCCCCGAAATCTTCATATTCCAAGGCTTGAAAATGGCATATGCTAAAGTAAGTGAACAATATCATGCCTGTTCTATGGCAGCCATCTTGGAAAATGGCCGCTATTTGTATGTTTCGACACCAAAGCATGGTCATATCCCCAAACAAACCTCAGATTTGGACTCTCCATCCCCTAAAACCAGTATATTCCATGTTTTGAAAATTCTAGGTACCCTATAAAGGAAATAAACGATATAATGCATGTTATATGGCGGCCATCTTGGAAAATGGCTGCAACTTGTATATTTCGACATCAAAGCATGGTTATATCCTCAAATAAACCTCAGATTTGGACTCTCCATCCCCTAAAACCAGTATATTACATGTTTTGAAAATTCTAAGTACCCTATACAGGAAATAAACAATATAATACATGTTATATGGCGGCCATCTTGGAAAATGGCCGCTATCTGTATATTTTGACATCAATGCATGGTTTTTTCCCCCCAAATAATTTCAGATTTGGATTCTCCGCCCCCTAAAACCTGTAAATTCCAAGTTTCTAAACTTCTGGGTATGCTAAAGTGAGTAAACAGAAAATCCAAGATGGCTGCCGGCGGCCATTTTGGATTTTCGCGTATATCTCAAATTGCTCAATGCTGACAGAGCTCCAGCATGTAGATTCTTCAAATAGAAGGTCTCACCAGTCAAAATCAGTTAAAAAAAAAAACTATGACATTCCAATGCAACCTTACCCCCCTTGGCTGCCGGAAATGTTTTCAGTCATGGGAGTAACCATAGTAGGGGAGTTGTCATAATGTTTAAATCAAAGGTTGATTTTCTCTAAGAAAAATATTATCATTGATAAAGAAGGCGATATGTTAATTTGTTTGATTTGTACTGTGATTTAGTGTTTTGATCAATAAAGATTAAAAGAAAAAAAAAGAAGGCGATATGTTATAATTAAATGAGAATGTCAAGGTGAAAAGATTATATTGGGCAGTGTATATTTCCCCACAGTGTTATATATAAGAATAATTGTAGAAGAATTGTGAAAGCAGTTACATTAATCTATTAGTTATTTCCTCTTTAAGAATAGCCTAGAATGATCAAGTACATTCCACAGCATGTTTGTAAAGAACTTTCCAGAATGTCTTTTTATTATGCAGGCCTTGCCTATTTAAAGGCCAAGGAGTTGTATTGTTATTTCTGAATAGAGATTAGGAACAATAGGCTTAGCTATGTTATTGACACTCTTGATTTCAATGAGGTCATTCAAGAGTCTTCTGGATTTTGACTGCTCCTGAAAGGAGAATGTTCTTTTGGAAGAAGGTGCTAGAACCTTCTATGGTGGTGACATTTTTTAGAAGCTTCTAGATTAGTTGAAATTTAATATATAAAGCTGCAGTTTCTTTAAGGATATCATCACATCATATTAGATCACTTGATCATCACATCATATGAGAGCAGGAGATCACATCACATCATATGAGATCACTTCACCAGATCAGATCAGAGCAGTTTATGCATCAATGAACTGTTTGCAGTTATTTTGAGAGAGAAATTATCAGTTCTCATCGAGATCATCAACATCAACCTGTTCAATGAACACGCTTCAACCCATGGATTGCTGAAATTGACTGTTAATCATCATCAACATCGTCTTCACGGACATTTCAACTCGTTGCAGTGACTCTTATTATTCATCGGACTTCAACATCAGTTTCATCATCGCCATCATTGTGAATTTTCGCCAGTCAACTGGGATTTTATCATTTGGATTATTACTTGGATATAGTATCATCACTTCGGGATTTTACATCGGACACTTCAAGAGATTTATGTAAGATCATTATTTGTTTTATTTATGTATAATTATTTCCTGTAATAAAAAAAAGGAAATTTAAATAAAATTTTTATTGTTATTTGTTGCAGTATCGTAACAAATAATTTTGGGGGCTTGTCCGGGAAACGGAAACCAAATTTGTACAAGCCAAGGCAATTTTGAAACGAAATCCAAATTTGTATAAGCCAATTTGAAACTAAAAACCAGTTTTTCGGAAACGAAAGCCAATTTGAAGAGAAAACATTTTGGAAATTTTTGGAAAGTTCTAGAATATACTGTACTGTGTTATTACTTGCTTGTATTTGTGTATATTCACTATGGCTACATTTGATGTTGAAGAATTTCTTGCAATGACAGAATTGTCATATGATCATTTGAAGTCACTGAAGAAACAGTTTGTGATCATTTGGGTGTATCTCTAGCCCCAGGTTTAAAGAAGGCAGAGATAATTGACTTGTTAGCTAGTCACATGAAGCTTACAGAGGAGTCTGAAACTTCTGTTATTGTTTCAGATGATGCTCAGATTCAACTTGCAAAATTTGAAATGGAAATGAAAATGAGAGAAAACATTGAAAAGGAGAAAATGAGATTAGAGTACCAGTTAAAGTTGAAAGAAATGGAGTTAGCTCATGCAAATACTAACTTTGTTAAAGATAAATCTCCCCAAGGCTTTGATGTGGCGAAGAACATTCGCCTTGTGCCAAAATTTGACGAAGAGGGAGTTGATACATATTTTGTGTCATTTGAAAAAGTGGCCAAGAGACTGAATTGGCCTGAGGAATACTGGACTCTTCTCCTCCAAAGTGTTTTTGTTGGAAAGGCTGCAAAAGTCTATTCTTCGCTCTCTGAAACGCAATCATGTGACTATGCTACAGTAAAAGAAACAATTCTCAATGCATATGAGTTGGTACCAGAAGCGTACAGACATAAATTTAGGAACATGCAAAGACAAACAGGCCAGACGTATGTTGAATTTGCTAGGGAACAAGAAATGATGTTCGATAAGTGGTACAGATCACTGAAAGTTGACAAAGATTTTGTTCACCTTAGGGAAGTTGTTCTCCTAGAAGAATTCAAAAAGAGTCTTCCTTTTGGCATTAAATCTCACTTAGATGACCATAGAGTTACTGAAGTCAGTAAAGCAGCCATAGTAGCTGATGAATTTGAGGTCACACATAAAGGTAGTGGAGATAGGCCTCCTTTCAAGAATTATTGGAAAAAGAAAGGTAAAGGGTCATTTCAATCCCACAATAAACCTAGTGAGGGAAAATATGCAAGCAAGGATAAAGACGCTAACAAGAATCAGGCTAGTGGGGGCACAGAATCAACCAAAAGGTCTGAGAGTCGTAGTTCCAAAATTTGTACTCATTGTCATAAATCGGGACATTTGAAAGAATCATGTTGGAAATTGGTTGGAATGCCAACCAAGGTTAAGAAAGACATGGGTTTTGTCAAGCAAACAAGTGTTCCCTCGATGGAGTTTGTTCCATCAGACCCCAATCGAGATGTTGAGAGTGTTTCTCTAGTATTTGCTGATAAAGTCAAGCAGGTTGATGAAACTTTTAGAAGTTTTTTGTATGATGGTGAAGTATCCCCTTGTTCGACTGGTGCTGCTGGTAGGTCAGTGGTGATCCTTAGGGATACAGGGGCTGCACAGTCCCTGATGGTGCCAGGGGAATCGGCTCTTCCTCCGGAGAGTTCAGAGAATGCCAACGTCTTAGTTCAAGGTATCGCCCCAAATTTCATGTCGGTTCCTTTGCATAAGGTCGACTTAAAGTGTGACCTAGTTAGTGGTCCTGTGACTGTTGGTGCCGTTCCAGAATTACCCATGAAAGGTGTTGATTTCTTGTTAGGTAACGACTTGGCTGGAGATAAAGTTGTTGCATCTCCAGTGATTTCGGAAAAGCCCGTTGAGGTAGCTGAAACTGAATTGTTGCAGGAAGATTTTCCTGGGATTTTCCCGGATTGTGTTGTTACTAGGTCTCAGACTCGTAGAGCTGAAAAGGATGATGCGGAATCTGCTGATGTAGAGGAGAGTACTGATGTCTGGTTAGCTGAAACCTTTTTCAAGGATTTGAATGGGGATAGTGTTGAAGGCTCTGTTGCTAACAATGATAGTTTGTTTAGTAAATCCTCCCTAGTACAGGCACAACAGGCAGACCCAGAATTAAAAAGCTTGTCACAGAAAGCATGATCTGAGGCTGAGGCTGATAAGGTTCCTGAGTGCTTTTATGTCAAAGATGACATTTTGATGAGGAAATGGAGACCTCCCGGAGACCAGCTGATGAAGATTGGTGTATAATTCACCAGGTTGTAGTTCCTCCTTGTTACCGCACAGATATTCTGAAAATGGCTCATGAGTTACCTATGGCAGGTCATGTCGGTATTCGGAAGACAGAAGATAGAATTATGAGGCATTTCTATTGGCCTAAGATGCACAAAGATGTTGTGCATTTCTGTAAGACATGTCACACATGTCAGATTATTGGTAAGGCACAGCCTTCTATCAAGCCTGCTCCATTGATACCCATTCCTGCATTTGATGAACCTTTTACTAGGGTTCTTGTTGATTGTGTCGGACCCTTACCCAGAACGAGGTCGGGTCACAGATTTCTCCTGACGATTATGGACTTGTCTACACGGTTTCCAGAGGCGATACCTTTGAGAAGTATCACTGCAAAGACAGTGGTGCAGGCGTTAGTGCAGTTTTTCACTAGGTACGGTCTGCCGAAGGAAATTCAATCTGATCAAGGGTCAAATTTCATGTCAGGAATATTTCAGCAAGTTATGAAGGAGTTGGGAATAAAGCAGATCAAGTCCTCTGCTTATCACCCACAGTCCCAAGGAGCGTTAGAACGCTATCATCAGACTTTGAAGACCATGATTAGGGCTTATTGTGAAGACTATCCCGATGACTGGGATAAAGGGATCTCATTCCTACTGTTTGCAACTAGGGATTCCCCAAATGAGTCCACAGGTTTCAGTCCATTTGAATTGGTCTATGGTCATGAGGTTAGGGGTCCTCTAAAGCTTATCAAAGAGAGGTTTATGGTTCAGGATGATGATGTAAACCTTCTAGACTATGTGTCAAAGTTTAGAGAAAGGCTCTCAAAAGCTTGTGATGTGGCTAAGGAACACTTGAAAGAGTCGCAGGGAAAAATGAAAGCTCAAGCTGACAAAAATGCAAAAGAGCGAAGTTTCAAGCCTGGAGACAAAGTGTTAGTGTTGTTGCCTTTGCAAGGTGAGCACTTGAAAGCTAGGTTTAGTGGTCCCTACATAGTCAAAAAGAAATTGAATGATGTCAACTATGTGATCAGTACCCCTGATCGAAGAAAGTCTCAAAGAGTTTGTCATGTAAACATGTTAAAAGAATACTTTGAGCGAGAGGCTAGTCAGCCAATAGGTACAACACAGGTCAAAGAAGAAGAAAAACATGTAGATGTTCATGAAGAAGAATACTATGAAAAGACAGATAATGAATTGTCTTGTACAGATGTATCTAAGAACGAACCATGTGGTGTAAAGTTGTCTAACTCAGAGATGTTAGGAAACATGGATGAGGCATTAAAACACCTGCCTGAAGATCAGAGAAATGATATATCTGGCCTGTTAAGAGAATATGAGAATGTATGTAAAGACAAACCAGGTCGTACACCTTTAACTGTACATGATGTAGACGTAGGTGATGTAAGACCTATCAAACAGAATCCTTATAGGCTCAATCCAAGCAAGTTGGAAATGGTGAATACGGAAATACAGTTCATGTTAGATAATGACATAATTGAACCGAGTCAGAGTAGTTGGAGTTTCCCCATTGTAATGGTTCCAAAGCCAGACGGCTCTCAGAGATTTTGCATTGATTACCGAAAGGTAAATGCAGTTACTAAGACTGACTCGTATCCAATTCCTAGGTTAGAAGATTGTATTGATAGAGTTGGAAATTCTGCCTATATCACAAAGATAGGCTTGCTTAAAGGATATTGGCAAGTGCCACTGACTGACCGAGCCAAAGAGATATCAGCCTTTGTTACACCTGAAGGCTTGTTTCAATGCAAAGTTATGCCTTTTGGAATGAAAAATGCACCAGCAACCTTCCAAATGTTGACAAATCAAGTGATTGCTGGACTTGACAATTGTGTCGTATACATAGACGACATCCTAGTATACAGTGATACTTGGAATGATCATCTGAATTATTTGCGAGCACTGTTTGACAGGCTGGACAAAGTCAATCTAGTAGTGAATCTGATGAAAAGTGAATTTGCCAAGGCAAAGGTCACATATCTTGGTCATGTGGTTGGTCAAGGGCAAGTGCTACCAAGAGAAGCCAAGATACAAGCTATCTTAGACTTCCCAATTCCCAAAACTAAGAAAGAATTGCTCAGATTCTTAGGTATGAGTGGCTTCTATAGGAAATTTGTTCCAAATTTCAGTACAGTGGTTAGTCCTCTGACCAACCTGCTGAAGGCAAAAGTGAATTATGTTTGGTCTGACGAATGTCAAAGATCATTTGAGAAATTAAAGGCCATTTTGGTGAATGAGCCTATTTTGGCAGCTCCAAACTTCACAAAGCCATTCAAAGTAGCAATTGATGCATGTGATGTTGGAGTAGGAGCAGTATTGCTCCAAGAAGATGAAAAAGGCATCGAAAAACCAGTGTGCTACTTCTCTAAGAAACTCAATAGATTTCAGAAGAAGTACTCAACTATTGAAAAAGAGGCCCTGAGTCTCGTACTAGCCCTTCAGCAGTTTGAGGTGTATCTAACCAATGGAGAGATTACAGTCTATACAGATCACAATCCTCTTGTGTTTTTGGAGAAATTCAAAACAAAGAATCAAAGACTGTATAGATGGAGCCTAATGCTCCAACCATTCCCTTTGAAAATTGTACACATAAAGGGAAAGAATAATGTAATTGCTGATGCTCTTTCAAGAGTATAAAAAGTGAAATTATTCATGATTTTGACCAAGTGTGTCATTTGAAGAAAACATCTTTGATGTTCATTTATTTTAACATGTTCATTAAGTACTATATCTTTGTACAGGATAACTGTAAATGATTTATCAAGATGACTTTGAACAGTTAAAAGAAAAAAGTAATCTTAAAGAAACCTTTACTACGGTAAAGCTTTCTTTTCCCCGATGGGGGAGGTGTTATATATAAGAATAATTGTAGAAGAATTGTGAAAGCAGTTACATTAATCTATTAGTTATTTCCTCTTTAAGAATAGCCTAGAATGATCAAGTACATTCCACAGCATGTTTGTAAAGAACTTTCCATGTCACCACCATAGAAGGTTCTAGCACCTTCTTCCAAAAGAACATTCTCCTTTCAGGAGCAGTCAAAATCCAGAAGACTCTTGAATGACCTCATTGAAATCAAGAGTGTCAATAACATAGCTAAGCCTATTGTTCCTAATCTCTATTCAGAAATAACAATACAACTCCTTGGCCTTTAAATAGGCAAGGCCTGCATAATAAAAAGATGCAGGCCTTGCCTATTTAAAGGCCAAGGAGTTGTATTGTTATTTCTGAATAGAGATTAGGAACAATAGGCTTAGCTATGTTATTGACACTCTTGATTTCAATGAGGTCATTCAAGAGTCTTCTGGATTTTGACTGCTCCTGAAAGGAGAATGTTCTTTTGGAAGAAGGTGCTAGAACCTTCTATGGTGGTGACATTTTTTAGAAGCTTCTAGATTAGTTGAAATTTAAAATATAAAGCTGCAGTTTCTTTAAGGATATCATCACATCATATTAGATCACTTGATCATCACATCATATGAGAGCAGGAGATCACATCACATCATATGAGATCACTTCACCAGATCAGATCAGAGCAGTTTATGCATCAATGAACTGTTTGCAGTTATTTTGAGAGAGAAATTATCAGTTCTCATCGAGATCATCAACATCATCAACCTGTTCAATGAACACGCTTCAACCCATGGATTGCTGAAATTGACTGTTAATCATCATCAACATCGTCTTCACGGACATTTCAACTCGTTGCAGTGACTCTTATTATTCATCGGACTTCAACATCAGTTTCATCATCGCCATCATTGTGATTTTCGCCAGTCAACTGGGGTTTTATCATTTGGATTATTACTTGGATATAGTATCATCACTTCGGGATTTTACATCGGACACTTCAAGAGATTTATGTAAGATCATTATTTGTTTTATTTATGTATAATTATTTCCTCTAATTTAATACAGGAAATTTAAATAAAATTTTTATTGTTATTTGTTGCAGTATCGTAACAACAGGGAATAAAGAAAACTCACAATGCAATTTTCTGTCTGATTTAGACAAAATTTTATCTTCTGTTGTTAGTCAAGAATATTCTCTTATTGTTGGAGGAGATCTTAATATTGCAATGAATGGAAAGTTAGACTACATGGGTGGAAGTAATATTTCGAAAAATAGATATAAAGATTCATTGGTTGATTTTCTTCATGCAGTGCCGGCCGCAGGAAACGTCACCCCCGAGCACGCAAACACCCTAGGGGGCTTTCGCGTCTAACCGAGGGTATTGAAGGGGAGCAGACAAGGGCGTTTAGACGGGCCCGCGGATTCCTGCGTGCTATGTAAAATTGGCCGTGCCCGCACTTACCCTAGGAAATCCTTTGGTACGTACATTGCATTATGTTTACATGTGCATGTACTTCGATTATCTTGTGATAGACCATTATGTTTTTGAACTAGCGTGATCGGGATCAATTGTAGGTTGAATTTTTGATTTAAGATGTTATTTGTTTTCTTTTCTTTCATCCTTTCTGTTTTCCCTTTTAGTGTAGTGTTATCTTGTCCCTTTCTTTATTTTCCAATTTAGAGTTTGGCTCATTCCTTTCTACCTTCATTTTCTTTGCCTTTAATCATCTTAATTCATTTCTCTAATCATGCTAATGCATTTGTATATCGGGGAAAATTGTTCTTTCTCACATCATAAAAAGTAGACGCGCAAAAAGCGAACACTAGCAAAACAGGTTGTGCTCATCGATTTTTTTTATTTGGTTCTTTTGTTATTGTCAATAGTCTGTGAGAGTCTTGCTCCCCGTCCACACCGACCCCTCTCCTTTGATCACATCCGCTTACCAATTTATGACAGGATGTTCTTAGAAATGGGGGGGGGGGGTATTAATTATCTGATGCGTCAACAACAATGAATAAGGATATTCTTTTCAATTCGGTTGAAATCGGGTCTCTAAAAAACCGCCACCCTGTAGTATCAATTTACCCCAATGTTGCAGATTTAACAAGTTTGTCTTTTTGCTAAAACATCTGATTACATTATCTGCTCTCGATTGCGGTGTTAGTTACATTTGTAGGTATTCGGATTGGGAATATAATAATAATTAACATAATGAAAGTGAAGGTAACTTGTCCAACGCACTTATTACGCGCAATTTTATACAAAATTATAGACGGGTTTAAAACGAATATTAATATCCTTCATACACTTATATGATGATCGTCAAAGTAAAGATTAACCTATCATTTTTACGAACTGCGATTTTATATTGATAGATTAGTTGGATATCATTGAGGGTCTAGACATTTTTTCAATTATTTCATTTCAGTATAACAAGATTTTCCTTCGAATATATTTTGTTATATGAATTGGAAATAATAAACCAAATCACAGCATGGTGCAATACATAATTCAGTATTATATGGAAGATAAATATAATAATACATGAGATTTGTAAAGCGCACTTTCCATCTTGATTAGATGGTCATTGCGCTTCAGAGCAAAACAACAAAAACTATTTGCATTTATGTAACTATTAAAAACTTTCCTAACGCATTTAGCTTAAATGCTTAAACTCAAGCAAAAGTATTTTTTCGAAAGGTACTATGGCATATTGTATGGAATGGGTACTTAACGAGTTAATTATCACTTGCCGACAAAGCAAGAATGGAGCTATACAAACCATTCTTTTCTTTTATTAAGAATTTTAGCGGGTGCTCGCGCAAACACTAACTATCAAACCTAACTATTCTTTTCGGGGAAAAAAGGAGTTAGTCGAGCCAAGTTGAAGAATAAAAGCCCGTCCCGGTTCACCTCTATATAATATAGTCGAAAATCCCTTTAATCATCACGCTCGATATCCCCCGCAATATTTTCTCTTTCTCTCCCTTTCCCCACCTTTTGACCCCCCCCCCAATTTATTCACTCTTTTCCTTCTTTCTCCCCTTCACCTTTTTCTCTCTTTCCCTCCTTCTGCTGTCCCTCTATATATTTTTTCCCTTTCCTTCTTTTTTCCCTTTCCTTTATCCCTTCTCTTTTTCCTTTCCCCTCTTCCTTTTCTGTGCCCCCTGTGTCAAATCAGACTTCTTCTTTCGACCAAGAATGGACTGCCGAACATGCTAGAGAAAACACCACAGGATAGACGCGGGCGAATAACTGCGGGCACTCATGTCCCAGGGGAGCGGACGAGGACGTCTTCCCGCGTCCGCTCCCCTCAAATGCGCGCTACGGGCTACCGCGTTTACCCTAGGGGGCATTGTGACATTTTCCGCGGCCGGCACTGTAGGCTAAATCTAATTGATGTGTTGCAGAAGCGGCATCCCAACAAAAAAAAAGAATTAACCTTCAAACAAATAATCCCTTTGTTCAGAGCAGATTAGATTATATTTTTATCTCCTCGAAATTAGAAAAAGACGTGAAAAGTTCAGACATTTTACCCTCTATCACTCCTGACCATGCTGGACTTCAGGGGTGGTATTCTGAGATCCATTTTATCTCAGATAAAATAAAATATTTTATCTCCGTTAAAATCAGTGAGATAAAATACCCTTAAAATCTCTCCGAATTGGTATTCTGAGAACAATTTTATATTAACTTTATCTCTGTAAGACAAGCCTATAATCAATTCCCAATTAGAAACGCGCTTTTAAAGCTTTCTGATATCACTCAACCAATGGAAATTCATTCTGCTAGGAGATGTGGCAAGGAAGTGTGATTGTGTCAATTTATTGACTTCACATACATACGCTTGCACAATACGCTTACGCGTCTTTCAGAGATTTCTTTTGAAAAAAAATGACAATACTCTCATCTTTTTTTCGAAGTCTATTTTGCATCTTTTGAAGCATCGTTTCAAAGACAATATTAGTCAAGAAAAGTCTGATGAATACTAATTGTACAGGAATGACTTTAAGGTGTTGTTCTCAATGGATATTTCATTTTCCTTAATTTTCATGTCAATATTTGGAGTTAATTCATTTAGAAATGTTGACGAAATCAACGTCGCAGAGATAAAATTGCCCCTACCGTCTTTTACGGTTATCTTATTTTTTCTTCAAAGTAAATTGGGTGCAAGCACATCATCCGCGTTTCAATGTCCAGATACGCGATGGGTATTTTTACGCTGCAACCGCTCTGTTGCGTATCATCATAGATACGCAAGATAAAATTTTAGATTTTATCTGAGAGATAAAATGTCATCTCAGAATACCAATTTCATTTTAGGAGATAAAATTAAATATTTCAAAGATAAAATGACCTCAGAATACCGCCCCAGGTCGTGTTTAATAATTTAGTCGAAAGCTTTGCATATGGGAGATCAAACTGGAAGTTTAACAACAGTTTATGCTCTGATAAAGATTTTGTAGAAGGGGTAAAGATGAAGATTTCTGAAATAGAAAGAACATGGCGGGACCAAATAATAAGCAAGATTATATTTTGGGATTTTATGAAAATGACGTTAAGAGAATATATATTGGTATTTTCCCGTGGAAGTGCAAAACTCAGAAAAAATTACATTGAAAAAATACAAAAAGAAATTAAAGATTTAGAATATCGCTTGACGATCACTTTTCATATTGACATCCAAAACGAAATTGAATTTTAAAAATAGGAACTAGATAAACCTTTCGACTATTCTCGTCAAGGTCTAAAGATCCGTTCAAGAGCCCAATGGTCTGAAGAAGGGGAAATAATTTCACAGTTCTTTGAACACTTTCTTAAATTCAATAAAAGGAGAAGTGCGATTAAGGAGACTTATAATGAAAATCAGGAAACGGTGCGAGATTGCAAAGGTATTTTAAAAATCATTCGGGAGTTTTATAAAAAATTATATGCATGTAAAAATCTTGAAACTAGTGATGATATTGAAAATATGTTTTTTAATGATTTGCCCAAACTGATTTAAGAAAATAGAGAGTTTTGTGAATATCCAATGACACATGAAGAATGTTTTCAAGCTTTAAAGGAAATGAAATGGAATAAATCGCCTGGCAATGATGGTTTTAACGCAGAGTTCTACTTTACATTATGACCACTTTTAGGGAAAATAATAGTTGAAGCTTTTAATGAGAGTTTTGAAGTTAAAATGTTGTCCAATTCGCAGAGACAGGGGGTAATTACTTTAATTGAAAAAAGACAAAAATCCTTTGCACATGAAAAAATTCAGGCCGATAACTCTTTTGAATGTAGATTATAAAATTTTGTCAAGGGTGTTAGCGACAAGGGTGAAAGAGGTCTTGGGAGATGTTATTTATTGTGATCAAGTGGGTCATGTCAAAGATCGTAATATAGGGGAAGCAGTTCGGTTGATTGATGATATGTTTTTCAGTCTTTGTATCAACCCTTAGGTTTTTTAATTGCAGTGGATTTTGAAAAGGCATTCGATTTTATCTCTCATAAACTTTGATTCAAAACTTTAGAACATTTCGGGTTTGGGAAAAAATCTGTGTTCTTGGATCAAAACTCTTTATAATAATGTTAGTAGTTGCGTGTTGAACGGTGGGCATTCTACGGGATATTTTGAAGTTAATAGAGGAGTAAGGCAGGGGGATCCACTCTCTCCATATTTTTTTTATCATAGCGATTGAATTATTAGCTCATTATACTAGGAGAGATGTTAATATTAAAGGGATAGGATTTGGGGAACGGGAAATAAAACAAGTTCTGTATGCAGATGACATTACATTGTTTTTAAAAGATATGAATTCGATCCATAGCGTAAAGAAAATATTCTCAGATTTTGAAAATATAAGTGGATTGAAGATTAATATGGATAAAACAAACTTTTGATGGTTGGGAGAAGAAAGAGATAGACCTGGCTTACCACTTCTTTGACATTGGTTAGAACATTTCAAAATTTTAGGGGTATATTTCGCACGAGATTGTAAAGTCAAAGATGATTTGAATTATAAGGAAATCTTGAGTAAAATTAAAAGACTTATTGGTTGGTGGAAACAAAGAGATCTTACAATGTATGGTAAAATAAAACTTTTGAAAATGAATTAAATTATGTTTCTTTACTGATGACAATCCCAAAAGAAGTTTTTGAGGAAAAAATTCTGTCAATTTTATTTGGGGAGGAAGACATAGAATAAAACGCAAGGTTCTATATCAAGACTATTCTGTTGGAGGACTGAGAACTCCAAATTTTGAGGTCGTTGTTAAAACCCAACGAATAATGTGGATTAAACGTTTACTAGATGGAGGGAAAAGTTCGGGTTGGAAAGCAACCTTCGAATATTTTTTTAGCTCTTTAGGTGGTCGAATCATATTTCTGTGTGATTATGATACGAGTAGAATGAATTTGAAAGGTATACCATTATTTTACATAGATATGCTGAAGGCATGGCACGAATTGGATAAGTGTAGACATTTTGGAGGGAAAAGTAATCCCATTATTTTTATTAACAAGCGTATATGCCTCAATAATATGACCTTTTTTTATATTGAATTATTTCAGAAAGGTATAGTTAATGTCTCGGATATAATAGTTGGAGGTCAATTAAGACCAGTTTCATACTGGTATAATTTATTTTTTTATCTGAAAAGTTGCTCAAAATTCAAAAGATATTTTCAGTAATAACAGAAGAGTGGATACAAGGTGATGATATGGAAATGGATACAGACAACTTTGAAATTCAATTGAGGATATGTGGGCATGTTCAGAAACTATGTGATATAAAATCTAAACGAATATATGACCACTTCATTGAAAATTTTCAAAATGATTATGTATTTCATGTTACAGATGGGCAATCCGAATATGACTTGGGAATGGGGGAACTGAAAGAAGTATTTCTGAGACTGAAATGTGCAATGTTATGCAATAAACACAGAGAATTTCAATACAAACAATTTCAAGAGGCTGTATACACGAAAAGGGAACTTTTAAAATTTTGGCTTTGAGACAGATAATTTGTGTTCCTTTTGTAAAAAAGAAGTTGAGACTTACCAACATTATTTTATTTTTTTATTTTCCTGAAGTTAAGCGATTATGGGAAGAGATGAGTAAAATATTTCAACCGAATGAACTTGGCACTAAAAATTGGAAAACAATTTGGGGATATCTGGAAATACTACAAGAGTAGCTTTGTGGAGCGTTGTGGCCCAGTGGATTAGTCTTCGGACTTTGAAACAGAGGGTCGTGAGTTCGAATCCCAGCCATGGCGTAATTTCCTTCAACAAGAAACTGATCCACAATGTGCTGCACTCAACCCAGGTGAGGTAAATTAAGTAATTCCTTAAAAAGCTGTGTGCGCTATGAACGCCTAGCTTAGCCGGGTAATATAGGAGCGCCTTGAGCACCTAACAACGTGGATATGTGCGCAATATAAATACCCTATATCATTATCATTATTATTAATAAACTGCATTATATTCTTAATCAAGTATATTATTTTTAGTTCAAGAAAACAGGAAATATTGCCAACCGTACAGAAAGTGACACATTTGGTTATAGAGTATAGAGATAAGGAATATCAAAAAGCGTTTAAAAAGGGGAAGCTAGGGAATGCACTTAAGGAACTGGGAACAAACCAATGCACAACTTTCTTAATACTATCGATGTATTGGTTGCTTCATTTTGTTTCTGTTTTGTTTTGTTTATTTGTTCAAATACCAGAGCAGGATGCATCGTGTGTGGGTGTACGTGTGTAGATGGATGTATGAGTTCTGTGACGGGGAAGGGGGGGGGGGAGGAGTTGTGGGCGGTGGTGAGTTGAAGTGAGCTTGTGTAAGTGTCTGGGGAGAGAGATGAGGGCGAAGGGGTATGTGGGTTAGGTGAGTGTGTAGGGATGTTTAAGGATAATATTCTTCCTCTAATTACCCTTTGAAATAATCTTTCATCCTTTTTAAAAATCTATTTCTTGTAAAATTATTATGTGCAAAAGAGATTATTTCTATTATATTCAGGGGAAAAAGAAATCTTTTACAAAGTATTTTTTTGTTATTTTGTCGATTGATTCTTTTTTTCTCTGCTTTCACATTGATATAGAAGAGAAATTTGGCAGTTTCATTTCATTTGTAATCATTAAAAAATATCTCATTGATATTGATATATTTATTTGTTTGATTGTTTATTGATTGTATACATGCAAAGAATCTTTATTTATAGAATTGTGATTGTAAACTTATTGATTTAAAAGCGGAAGAAAATAAAATATTATTCAAAACAAAAAAAGTGATACGTGAAAACTGACAAGCATGTGTGATATTGTACTGTAATTAATTCCTTGAAAAATCAATAACAACAAGAAAGTTGTGGCCATTTTAAGATTTTGTTACTTTACATTTCAATAAATATGAAGTTTTTGAAGGAGAGCTTTTTTGGATTTGAATTTGGGGCATGAAGATGGAATTTTGAAGGTCAAATATCCGTCGAAGATGATGGAGCAACTCTTTGACTATCTTTAGCAATTTGTTAGAAGTCTGTAGCATGCAGGATAACTAAGATATAAAAGAATAAAGAATGGTATCCGAATGGACTTCAAATAGACAAAATGGCGCCTGGATGGTCATGCATGAGTGAATTTGGAAAATGGAAGACGAGAGGCACAACTAGGAATGGTAGACATCATGTCAATCAAATTTGGATGAATTTTGATGAGGGACGGGGCTAGGGCAGAGCTGACAAAAACTATGTGTTAAACGAATGGGATTTTGGTGGAAGAAGAAGAGGAAGAAGACTAGAACTGCAATCGTTTCAGAACGATGTGCATGCATTGACGCCTCTGATTTAATAGAGGGCAAGAAACAGAAGGAGATAGAGAGAATACTCTAGATGATAAACATTCTCAAAATATTAGAGGGCGCTATTTCTTAAAGGAATGGTCACTGATGCGTAAAACACAGTTGGAGTATGTGAAGTTATACAATTGGCAAATCCTGAAAACATGAGACCAAAATAAATTCAAACAAGGAAGTTATGGCAATTTAACTATTTCAAGACTTTGCAAGAGAGGGCGCTATTTCTAAAAGTTATGGTCACTAATTATGGACAATATGTCTACCAAATCAGAATGAATTTGGATGAGAAACGGAAGCAGGAGAGGACTAACAAAAATTACATGGTAAGCAAATTGGATTTTGGCAGATTTTGCCTTCCATAGGCAGTTACATTCTCGAGTCAAAAAAAGATTTCGTCCATTTTTAGACCATGTGGCCGCTGAACAAAGAGAGAGAGAGAGAAAGACGCACAGAGAGAGTAATAGAAATAAGCATACAAATTCGCTGACAATTCATTAACGAAACCCAGTGTTAAGTACATATCCGAACGATGTGCATGCATAAACTGAGTTTATCGCCTTAAGGGACAAATGGCGTGCCATAGTAGTACGTTAAGTTCGTTTTTGCGCAAAACCGATAGACACTGTGTACAATTCTGTTGTTGATAATGTTGTTGATAATGTGTGCATTGTGAGCAATATACAATATGTTCAGATTGACTTATCTTGAAATTTCCTGTTGTAACCTATGTCGTGTCTGGTATCACTGGAAAGAGTATTTCAATGCAGTGACATTGATACTACTTTTATATGTGCGCAGGCAATAGACCGGAAGTAAATGCCATATAAAGAAAGACATTAAAAATGAAGTTTTTGCACAATAATTTTAAGCTGACGTCTGATTTTTGCCAGTTTCTGTTACAAAAGGTTGACGAACGGTTGAAGTATATATCAATACACATATCCGCCAAGTAAGAAAGAATAAGCTTCAATAATAAGGAAATAAGAGCAAGTTGAAGTTGTGCTGGTATCAAAGTGCATTTTGCTCATTTTCGGGAGCATTTTTCAGATATTTCGTCAGTTGTAACGTATATATTTTGTTAAATGATATGGAAGAGCATATCTTGAAGACCCTAAATTAAAAAAAGGGTACGGGTTTGGCCATGCATGACGCAATGAGCAGCATTCAAAGGTAAGCGTTTTTTGAAACTTTAGAGGGCGCTGTTTAAAAAAACGGAAGATTAGTGATGCGTGTTAACTGACTAGTATGTATGATATGGTACTGTGATCAAATCCTGAAAATATGATCTGAAAATGAAACAAAACAAGAAAGTTATGGCCATTTTTTTATTTTTTGACTTTACATTTCAATATATATATGAAGTTTTTGAAGGAAGGCTATTTCCGATTTGAATTTAGGGCATGAAGATGGCATTTTGAAGGTCAATTATGTGTCGCAAATGATTGACCAACTCTTGGACTATCTCTAGCAATTTGTTAGAAGTCTGAGCATGCAGGATAACTGAGATATGAAAGAATGAAGAATGGTATGCAAATGGACTTGAAATGGACAAAAATGGCGCCTAGATGGTCATGCATGAGTGATTCTGGAAATCGGAAGACGAAAAGCACAACTAGGGATGCTGGACAACATGTCTACCAAATTTGAACGAATTTGGATCAGGGTAGAGCTAACAAAAACCATGTGTTAAACAAATGGGATTTGCTGGAAGAAGAAGAAGACTAGAACTGCAATCGTTTCAGATCGATGTACATGCATTGACGCCTCTGATTTAATAGAGAGCAAGAAACAGAAGGAGATAGAGAGAAAACTCTGAAGGATATACTTTCTCAAAATATTAGAGGGTGCTATTTCTTAAAGGAATGGTCACTGATGCATAAAACACAGTTGGATTATGTGAAATGATACAATTGGCAAACCCTGAAAATATGAGACAAAAATAAATTCAAACAAGGAAGTTATGGCAATCCAACTTTTTTAAGACTTTGCAATAGAGGGCGCTATTTCTAAGGTCATGGTCACTAATTATGGATAACATGTCTTCATGCTCTTCTCTTCAAGGACAATCTCGATGTTCATCAGGTTCTGGCTGGTGAAAAGAGGTCGTTTGAGTTTGCTTGTTACCATATATCACTCAAATCTTTCCAACTTAAGCTAATTAATATTTATAGACCACCGTATTCTGATGCTCATCCTGTACCAATGTCGGTTTTTATGTCTGAATTTAACGACTTTATACAGGAACACTTGTTGTCCAATATACCTGTTATTATCACTGGTGATTTTAACATTCATGTCGATGTTGATAATCAAGAGTCTAGGTTATTCATGGATCTACTTGAGTCATTTTCTTGTATTCAGCATGTTGATTGTAGTACTCATATACATGGTCACACTCTAGATTTGGTTATATATCGTAAGTCAGACAACATAATTGTCGGGCGACCGTGGCCTGGCTCTTTAATATCTGATCATTTCCCTGTTTTTTGTCACCTGAACTCATTGAAGTCACAGTTGCCTCCTAAGAAAACATCCTTCCGTAAAATTGGTTGTATAGATTTGGACTCTTTGAAGGGTGATGTTGCTAATAGTTCACTTTGTACTAGTACTCCTGATGATCTTAAAGAATTGGTCACTCTATATAATGATACACTTAATTCAATTTTGAACAAACACGCACCTTTGATTACCAAGACCGTTTCATCTCACCCGCAGGTACCATGGTATACAAATGATGTAAGAACACAAAAAAGAAAAAGGAGAAAGGCTGAAAAGAGATGGTTGAGAACAAAATCCTCTCTTGATTACGAGAATTTCAAAATCGCTCGTAATAAGACCTTATTTGTTATGAATAGTGCTCGACGTACATATTACTCTGAAATGATATTGGAAAACAGTTCTAATCGAAGAAGTCTCTTTAATGTTACTAAATCTTTGCTTAACTCTTCATGCGTTACGTTCGCATTATTGCACATCCGTAGGCGTGTTTCGTTCGCATTTTTGCACAACCACACATTTCCCAGAGACGTCCCCTGTCCCATTGTTTTTGGAACAATTGCATGCCCCGGAGTGTGCCTAGCTACAATGTATAGCCTGACGCTTTTATATACCGTACATGTGTACCGATCGATCGCGCGTGCGACATTACTTTAGCGTCCGATGGATTATCCGGGGGATTATCGCAGTTTACAAATTACAGAATCGTTGAGTTTTCCCCAAAAATCAATACATCCTGATCACAGCCAGGAAGTTCATTGAAAAAATGAGAGGATAAAATCAATAAAACCCACCTCACAAACAATACCATGGCCAGGTTTATTGTTAGGAGTCTGTGACTCATGGCAACAATGTGAATGAGACCCTAAAATAATGCAACACACAGGGGGGTATACAGGTGAACGCATGAAGAGTTAATATGACCAAGCTTCATCCAGTGATACCTCCTCATATTGATAAAAGAACATTTGTTAATGATTTAGGGAATTTCTTCTGCGATAAGATCGTAAAAATTCATTCTCAAATAGAGTTAACTGTAAATAATGGAACTTTTACTCCTGATGACATATCTTTGGATAGTACAAATTTTGAGATTTCACACTCTCAGTCTGAAATCTTCTCTCTTTTCAAATATTATCTGAAAGGGATGTGGAGAAACTGGTCACAAATCTTAGCAAGAAATCATGTTCTTTGGATCCAATCCCAACTAATCTTCTATTGCATTGTAATGAATCGCTACTCCCAGTCTTTACGAAAATTATTAACTTGTCACTCTTAAATGGCCTTTTCCCTTCCGAATGGAAGGTTGCATTGGTGAAGCCACTTCTTAAGAAGCATGGTATGGAGCCTAGTTTTGATAATCTTAGACCAGTTAGTAATTTACAGTATATATCAAAACTTGTTGAAGGAGCTGCTACTCAGCAAATTCTAAAACATATTTCTCATAATGCATTGTTTCCATGTATGCAGTCAGCATACAGACAGTTTCATAGTACCGAAACAGCCTTAGTCAAAATAAAAAATGATCTTCTATTGGCAATGGACAATCAAAAGGTAACACTTTTGGTATTGTTGGATCTGAGTGCCGCTTTCGACACTATTGATCATAGGATATTGTTGAACATACTACATACATCTTTTGGTTTGAGCGACTGTGTCCTCACATGGATTGAATCTTACCTTTCTAACAGACAACAAAAAATAATAGTAGATGATGTTATATCTCAGAATTTTGATGTTCCATACGGAGTGCCTCAAGGGTCACGCCTCGGCCCCCTTCTTTTTACTCTTTATACAAGTAACTTGATTACTATCATTCAAAGGCGCTTCCCTAATGTCTCTTGTCATTGCTATGCTGACGATACACAGTTATACATTTCTTTCAGCCCTGATAAGGAAAACCATAAGATGATTTACAACTCCTGTAAGTAGACTAATTATATCAGACATGATAAGGATGCTGATGGAACTCCTGTACATAGACTTATATCAGAAGACATGTTCATGATGCTGATAGAATTCTTGTAAATAGACTTATATCTTTAGACATTGATCATGTTGCTGATGCATGAACTTGACTCTTTAGTATGTTACTTATGGCTACTTCATGTTTTCATCAGATAGCTTCTTTATAATATACGTTTGATGTGTACAATTTGATCATTTTATCTTTTGTGTGTGATTCTGTATGTGTGTGTGTAGTGAAATGTCTGGGTTATGTATTTGTGCAAATTGCAGAACTTCTTTCACCTCTCCTTCTACTCAGTCTTCATTTTGTATTGATTGTAACTCTATTATATTTCCATTTAATTATATTGTCGATGATTATGAATTTTATATGTCTGTCTATACCTTCTTTCATTTGAATTCACATATTGACATTGATAAACTTCAAGCTTTGAAGTTCAATCCATTTGCAACAGACTTCATGACAATATCTGAGAATGAAAAGTCACTTTTTGATACATATTCGATCAACATTGCAAATTCTTGCAAATATTTATTTGCTGATGATTTTTGTAGCAACTTTTCATTTGATATTTCAAAATTCTCAATGCTTCATTTGAATGCTAGGAGCTTGAAGAAGAACTTCAGTGAATTTCAAATACTTTTACATTCACTCTCTTATGATTTCAGTATTATTGGTATATCTGAAACATGGTTCAGTAAAAACACAGAGTTGTCATTATTTAAGATGGACAATTATAATCTTGTACAATCAAGTAGAGCCACTCGAAAAGGTGGTGGAGTTGCACTTTATGTTAAAAAAGACTTGAATATAAAATTTCGGTCTGACATTTCTTTTAATGCACCAGAATATGAAACTGTTTTTATTGAAATACAAGGAAAAACAAAGCCGATTATTGTTGGCTGTGTATATAGACCTCCAAATACTGATATTAATTGTTTCCATGATAAATGAATGAAATTTTGGTACAATTGGAAAGTGAGCGGAGAGATGTTTATATAATGGGAGACTTCAACATTGACTTACTGAATTATGATACACATTCCAAAACAACAGATTTTCTAGATTTAATGTTTTCTTTTAATATGTATCCCTTGATTACTAAACCTACACGTATTTCGTCTTCTAAAGCTTCTTTAATAGACAACATCTTTACCAATTCAATTGAAAAAAAATAAATACCAAGGACTCATTTATTCAGATCTCTCCGATCATTTTCCAATATTCTGTGTAAGTAAAGATAGAGAAAATTTTGTCTTACCGATTGATAATAAGAATCATAAAAATAGATTAGTAAATGAAAGAGGAATAGCAATGTTTAAGGAGAAACTTCGTACAGTTGATTGGCAGACAGTTTATAGTAACGATGATGTGAATATATGTTACAACTTTTTCATTTCCAAATTCTGTATGTTATATGATGAATGTTTCCCTGTTTGTACTGCAAAACCACGCAGTAGTAAAACACATTTCAAGAAACCTTGGATTACAAATGGTATATTGAGGTCAATAAAACATAAACAAAGAATGTATAAAGGTACGATGAATACATTGAATACAAGGAAAAAAAGGAAATATTATGATTATAAGAATAGATTAACTTCCATAATTAGAGCTTCAAAGGCAAAATATTATTCTATGATATTCTTATCAGTCAAGGGGGACATGGTTAAAACGTGGCGAGAAATTAATAATTTACTTGGAAAAACTAAACAAAATTCGCTACCACAAAAAATGTTTTATGGAAATTCATCGTTCCATTCATCTAAAGATAAAGCACAAGCTTTCAACTCTCTTTTTATCAATATGGCTAAAAATATTTCAGCATCAATTCCTAATTCAACTAAGTCATTCAAAGACTTTTTGACTACACCCTCCATGTCCTCTTTGTTTCTGAATCCAACCTCTCCTTATGAAATTATTAATCTTTGCCATGAACTCAAATCATCTAAAGCAACAGGCCCAGATGATGTATTAACTTCTGTTTTGAAAAAATGTATACATTTTTTTGTTGAACCTTTGTGTTGTATTTATAATAAATCTCTTGTATCAGGAGTATTCCCAAATAAACTTAAAACTGCCAAAGTTATTCCTTTATATAAGAAAGGTCCAGTAAACTGTATAGAAAATTACAGGCCCATTGCACTTTTATCTACTTTTTCAAAATTACTGGAAAAAATAATGTATAAAAGAATTTATAAATTTTTATCCAAAAATAATCTTCTAGTTTCAGAACAATTTGGCTTCCGGAAAAAACATTCTACTTCTTTAAGCATATTAAATATTACAGATTATATATTACGTAAATTTGATGAAGGTAAATTTTGCTGTGGGGTTTTTATGGATCTTTCCAAAGCATTTGACACCATCGACCATCACATACTGCTTGAAAAATTGTATTATTATGGTATAAGAGGTGTATCTCTTGAATGGTTTAGAAGTTATTTATTTGAAAGGAAACAGTATGTGATGGTCGATGGTGTAGCATCCGATTTTTCATATATAAATACTGGTGTTCCACAAGGATCTGTGCTTGGGCCACTGTTATTTTTGTTGTATATAAATGATATAACACATACTTCAGATATTCTCAAATTTTCATTATTTGCTGATGATACTGCTGTCATTTCATCTCACAAAGATATAAATATTTTAATTTGTAATATAAATATTGAATTAGAGAAACTAAGTGAATGGTATATTTGTAACAAACTCCTTTTAAATGCTGATAAAACACATTACATAATATTTCATTCCAAACAGAAAAAAGTTTCTTGTCAGGTTTCCCCTGTGTATATTAAAAATGATATTCTTAAGAAATGTAATATTGTAGAATTTTTAGGCATCAAACTTCATGAATCGCTTGATTGGTCTCACCACATTTCTCATGTTTGTTCTAAAATCTCAAGGGGAGTTGGTATTATATCACACTTTAGAAACACACTGCCAAAAAATATTTTATTAACTATTTATAACAGTATTATATTACCACATATCAATTATTGTAATATGATATGGGGCAACTCTTACAAGACACACCTATACAAAATTCATATTCTTCAAAAACGTGCTATCCGTACAATTACTCATTCTAACTACATGACACCAAGTACTCCTCTGTTTTGTGACCTAAAATGTTTGCATGTTTTTGATCTTGTAACAGTAAACAATTTAATATTTATGTTCAATTTTCATAAAAAAGAGCTTCCATCAATATTCAATGATATGTTTAAAACAAATTCTTTTTATCATTCTTATGCTACCAGAAACAAATCAAAATTTCTTATTCCTTTTGCACGTACCTCATTAACCCAACATACAATAAGATTTCAGGGTGTTCATGATTGGAATTTGTTACCTTATGTTGTGAAAAATTCTTCAACTTTAACGAGATTCAAATTCTTAGGTAAACAATTATTGTTTAAACGTTTGATGTGCTCTGAGTAGAGGGTATTCTTTCTCCCTCTCGAACTCTATCTTCCCTCTATCTTTCTTTCTCCCTATCTCTCCTTTTCCTTTTCTATCGCTTCCTTCTCTTTCTTACTCTTTGTTAACTTCTCAATGTTCTGCATATGGCTGTGTGTTGGTGTGATTGTGTGTGTGTACGAGACAGTTTTTTTTGTTTATCTGCTTTACGTTTTAACAATGTAAGATCTGTTTTGTTTTGTTAATGATTGTACAGGGCCCCATCCTCGCAAGGTATGCTTTTCTTGGGGTCCTTGCGATTTTTAGTTGTGAACTTTGTATGTATTTATTTCAAATGAATTTTTAATGGAAAATAAATGAACTGAACTGAACTGAACAATATTTCAAACTTGGAATTATGTATAAGTTATATTCGTTTTTGGATGTCCCAACATAAGCTAATGCTTAATGATGGAAAAACAGAGTTTCTCATAGTCGGGACAGGCAGGCAAGTAGCAAAACTGAGTGTTAGCAACATAACAGTTGGAGACTCAGAAGTTAAACCATCAAACTTAGTGAAAAATCTGGGTGTATGACTTGATTCTCGCTTAAACATGGAGAAACACATATCCAACATTAGTAGATCATCTTTTTATATGTTATACAACTTTCGCCATATTCGTAGATACTTGGACCAGAAAAGCGCAGAAACCCTTATCCATGCATTTATTAGCAGTGACTTGATTATTGTAATGGATTATTGTTTGGTTTACCAGACTCGCAAATCAACAAGCTGCAGCATGTTCAGAATGCATGTGCAAGACTTGTATCCGGTTCCTCAAAGTTTTCCCCTGTTCTGATTCAATTACATTGGTTGCCAATAATAGTGTGGTACAATATGTCACTGACACAGCTTCCGTAGGACTAGCGTGCCAAAATTGATTTTTTGGTTGTTTTGGCTTCAATAGGGTCCCCTTACACCAAAAACGATGGGGGTCAAATTTTCAGACCACTCCTTCCCTTTGTGGGGGGTCCTTTTTGGCGCCATATTGGCCTGTATAAAGCCCAATAGGATAATCTATTGTTTTCAACCTTATTTCTCACTTTTCTTTGCCAATTATATTTTAAAGTTGTCTGAGATGTATGAGAATGAATATTTGATGATGTTATGATGTCAATGTTTTTTAACTTTTACCATACGGGGGCGGAATTTACGAAAAATGCCCCAAAATTGTAAAATATTGCCCCCAAAATGTTATTTTTCCCTTTTTTGGCACTAAAATTAGGACAAAAGGATTACAAAATGAAATGAATATGTCTTGTTATACAATCCAATTACAGAGGAATATATCACATGTAATGTATATCATTATTTTTGGTCAATTGATGTAAAAATCATCCCCATTTCAGGATTTTATGCAGTGAAAACCTTACTACAACACTAGAGGGCGCCATAACTTATGATAAGCACTTCCCTAAAAAATCAAATTCTAGGCACTGTAATTTTATCAATAAATTTGAAAGCTGACACATTTCAATAGCAATTATTGAATTACTGAAAATTTGACCCCCATCGTTTTTGGTCTAAGGGGACCCTATTGAAGCCAAAACAACCAAAAAATCAATTTTGGCACGCTAGTCCTACGGGATGACACACCATACCGCACTATAAGGCAGATAATTGCATTTAAGATACTTTTGCTTGTCTGAATTAATATCATTTAGGTCACATTCATATGCACATAACTTACGAAGTACACAGGATAAGCTGCTTCTAAAGCTACCTCACTTGAGAACAAAAGTAACTCTTGGGGATCGTGCATTCAGTTGTGCTGCTCCAAAGCTTTGGAACAAATTACCCCTGGAAATACGAAAAGCACCAACTGTTACCATCTTCAAACATTTATTGAAGACCCATCTTTTTTCAGAAGTTTTTGGTTAATTGTATTATATGCATAATAGTTTAATTTGTTTGAGCGGTAGCATTGTTGGGAGCTCTGTTACACTACAGCGCAGTAGAGTATATTTATATAGTGACTGCGCTATATAAATGGTCTAATTATTATTAATTATTTTTACCAAATTAGAATGAATTTGGATGAGGAACGGTGGCAGGGGAGGACTAACAAAAAATTACATGTTAATCAAATTGGATTTTAGCACATTTAGCTCTCCATAGGAAGTTACATTCTGGAGTAAACAATTTTAGACCATTTGGCGCTCCATATGTTGTTGTTGAAAATGTGTGCATTGTGAGCAGTATACCATGTGTTCAGAATGACTTATCTTGAAATTTTCTGTTGTAACCTATGTCGTATTTGGTATCACTGAAAAGAGTATTCCTATGCGGTGACATTGATACCACTTTTATTTGTGTGCAGGCAATAGACCGGAAGTAAATGCCATATAAATAAAGACATTAAAAATGAGGGATTTGCACAATAATTTTAAGCTGACGTCAGATTTTTGTTAGTTTCCGTTACAAAAGGTTGACGAACGGTTGAAGTATATATCAAAACTCATATCAGCAAAGTTAGAAAGAATAAGCTTCAATAATAAGGAAATAAGAGCAAGTTGAAGTTGTGCTGGCATTAAAGTGCATTTTTGGGTATTTTGCTGATTTTCGGGAGCATTTTTCAGATATTTCGTCAATTGTAAGATATATATATTTTTAAATGGCATGAAAGGGCATATCTTGAAGACCCTAAATTCCAAAAAAGGTACGGGTTTGGCCACGCATGACGCAATGAGTAGCATTCAAAGGTAAGCGTTTTTTAAACTTTAGAGGGCACTATTTCAATAACAAAGGGTCATTGATCCGTGAAAACTAACTAGAATGTATGATTATGATACCGTAATCAAATCCTGAAAATATGAGCGCAAAATGAATCAAAACGAGAAAGTTGTGGCCATTTTACGATTTTTGTCTCACCTGCATAGCAGAGTGAGACTATAGGCGCCGCTTTTCCGACGGCGGCGGCGACGGCGGCGGCGGCGTCAACATCAAATCTTAACCTGAGGTTAAGTTTTTGAAATGACATCATAACTTAGAAAGTATATGGACCTAGTTCATGAAACTTGGCCATAAGGTTAATCAAGTATTACTGAACATCCTATTAGAGTTTCATGTCACATGACCAAGGTCAAAGGTCATTTAGGGTCAATGAACTTAGACCATGTTGGAGGAATCAACATCGAAATCTTAACCTGAGGTTAAGTTTTTGAAATGTCATCATAACTTAAAAAATATATGGACCTAGTTCATGAAACTTGGACATAAGGTTAATCAATTATCACTGAACATCCTGCGTGAGTTTTATGTCACATGACTAAGGTCAAAGGTCATTTAGGGTCAATGAACTTTGGCCGAATTGGGGGTATCTGTTGAATTCCCATCATAACTTTGAAAGTTTATGGATCTGATTCATGAAACATGGACATGATAGTAATCAAGCATCACTGAACATTTTGTGCAAGTTTCAGGTCTCATGATTAAGGTCAAAGGTCATTTAGGGTCAATGAACTTTGGCCGATTTGGGGGTATCTGTTGAATTACCATCATAACTTTGAAAGTTTATTGGTCTAGTTCGTTAAACTTGGACATTAGAGTAATCAAGTATCACTGAACATCCTGTGCGCATTTCAGGTCACATGACCAAGGTCAAAGGTCAATGAACTTTGGCCAAATTGGGTGTATCTTTTGAATTACCATCATAACTTTGAAAGTTTATGGATCTGATTCATGAATCTTGGACATAATAGTAATCAAGTATCACTGAACATCCTGTGCGAGTTTCAAGTCACATGATCAAGGTCAGAGGTCATGTAAGGCCAATGAACATTGGCCATGTTGGGTTTTTTTGTTGAATAACCATCATAACTCTGAAAGTTTATTGGTCTAGCTCATAAAAAGTGGACATAAGAGTAACCATGTATCACTGAACATCTTGTGCGAGTTAGAGTAGTTTTAAAAGTCAGCACTGCTGCTATATTGAACCGCGTGATGCAGGTGAGACGGCCAGAGGCATTCCACTTGTTTGACTTTACAGTTCAATAAATATGAAGTTTTTGAAGGAATGCTATTTCGGATTTGAATTTAGGGCATGAAGATGGCATTTTAAAGGTCAGGTTATGCATCGCAGATGATGGAGCAACTCTTGGACTATCTATAGCAATTTGTTAGAAGTCTGTAGCATGCAGGATAACTGAGAGATGAAAGAATGAAGAATGGTATGCAAATGGACTTGAAATGGACAAAATGGAGCCTAGATGGTCATGGATGAGTGATTTTTGAAAATTGAAGACAAGAGGCACAACTAGGGTTGCTGGACAACATGTGTACTAAATTTGGATTAATTTGGATGAAGGACGGAGCCAGGGTAGAGCTAACAAAAACCATATGTTAAACAAATGGGATTTGGTGGAAGAAGAAGAAAAAGAACAAGATTACGGACTAGGAATATGGAACAAGAACAATGCATTGTCGCCATTGGGCGTCAATGCAAAGAAGAAGAAGAAGATTACGGAATAGGAATATGAAACAAGAACAATGTATTGTCGCCATTGGGCGTCAATGCAACTAAAACTGCAATCGTTTCAGAACGATGTGCATGCATTGACGCCTGTGAATTTCGAAAGATATTAACATAAGCAACCAATGAAAATATGAGACCAAAATGAATGAAAACGTGGAAGTTATGGCAATTTTACATTTTGAAAATTTTCAATAGAGGGCGCTATTTCTAAAAGTAATGATGACTGATGCGTAAAAGAAAATAGAAAACATGTTACGATTACCAAACCCTGAAAATGTCAAGCCGAAATGATTGATAACAAGGAAGTTATGGCCATTTTACTATTTTCGATATACAATAGAGGGCACTATTTTTCAAAGGAAATGGTCACTGATGGGTACAAAACATGTAGATTATGTGGAATGATACAATAAGCATACCCCGAAAATATGACACCGAAATAAATGAGAACAAGGAACTTATGACCATTTTAACACTTCTTTAGTTTGCAATAGAGGACACTATTTCTAAATGTAATGGTCACTGATGCGTAAAAGGAATATGGATTATGAAGGATGATATTATAAGCCGGCCCTGAAAATATAAGACCGAAATGAATGATAACAAAGTTATCGTCATTTTACTATTTGTCGACTTTGCAAAAGAGGGCGCTATTTGTAAATTTAACAGTAACTGATGCGTTAAAATTTTGTGAATTAAGAAGGGTGATACCATTAGTAAACCATAAAAATATGAGACCGAAATGAATAAGAATAAGGAAGTTATGGCCATTTTACGATTTTCCTACTTTGCATTTCAATAAATATGAACATTTTCAACGCAGGCTATCTTGGATTTGAATTTAGGGCAAAAAAACGGCATTTAGAAGGCAATTTGTATTTTTTATATTAAAGAGCAACTGTTAAACAATCTACTGCAATTTGTTACAAGTCGGTAGCAGGCAGACTGCGGGAGTTAGGACGAGATAAGTAATGGGATACTAATGGACTTGAAATTGACAAAATGGCGCCTGCACTGTCATGCATGAATGATTTTAGAAATTAAAATGAGAGGTACACAATAATGCATCATGGACAACATATCTACCAAATCAGAATGAATTTGGATGACGAACGGAGGTAGGGGAGGACTAACAAAAAATACATGTTAATCAAGTTGGATTTTGGCAGATTTTGCTCTCTATAGGAAGTTACATTCTCGAGTCAATAATCTTAGACCATTTGGCGCCCCATACGTTAAGTTCGTTTTTTCGAGAAGCCGATACCATAGACATTGTCTACAATTCTGTTGTTATGTGTGCATTGTGACTAGTATACCATGTGTTCAGATTGGCTTATCTTGAAATTTTCTGCTGTAACCTATGTCGTATTTGGTATCACTGGAAAGAGTATTCCAATGAAGTGACATTGATACCACTTTTGTTTGTGCTCAAGCAATAGACCGGAATTAAATGCAATATAAAGAAAGACATTAAAAATGAAGGCTTTGCACATTAATTTTAAGCTGACGTCAGATTTTTGTCAGTTTCTGTTGCAAAAGGTTGACGAACGGTTGAACTTTATATCAATATTCATATCTGCCAAGTTAGAAAGAATAAGCTTTGATAATAAGGAAATAAGAGCAAGTTGAAGCTGTGCTGGCAATAAAGTGCATTTTTGGGTATTTTGCTGATTTTCGGGAGCATTTTTCAGATATTTCGTCAGTTGTAAGCTATATATTTTTTAAATGGCTTGAAAGGGCATATCTTGACGACCCTAAATTCAATAAAGGGTACGGATTTGGCCACGCATGATGCAATGAGGATCATTCAAAGGTAAGCGTTTTTGAAACTTTAGAGGGCGCTATTTCAATGACGGAAGTTCAGTGATGCGTGAAAATTTAGTAGAATGTATATTTTTTTATTGTGGGAGAGCGGAAATACTCTCATTTATTTCTTTCAATATTCAATATTATATACAAGTAAAAACATACAAATATACATTATTTTGAACATAAATATACAAATATAATCATGAAACATTGAGATAAAAAAAATAATGAAAGAAAAAGGTATCCCAAAAAGCCTCAAAGGCTTAAAAAGGGGAAACCAAGAATAAAACATGAGAGTGATTATAGAAAATAGCTAACAAATAGAACACCGGAATGTGTCGCCCCAACAGTATAGTTTGATTGCGATGATCGGCGGGCACGTCGTCAGTACTTTCTATCAAACCCAAACACTGACGACATGCCAGCCGGTCGCTAAGTGAACCCTGAAAAAAAAACACAAACAAGAAAATAGGGCTTCATTTGATAAATGAAAGCAACCAGCCTGAGATGGATACAGAACAAAATACTGTTGCGACGCCACACTCCGGCCCTCTAAAATGCCGAGTGGAAAATTGTTTAACGGTTATTTAGGTTGGAGAGGAAGAATTTTTTCAATCGTTTTTTAAAAAGTGAATTGAATTGTGTGCGTTGAATTTCAAGAGGCAAGGAATTCCAAATAATAGGGCCAAGATGACGGACTGACTTTGAGAGATTATTGGTCTCTGTTTTCCAGAGGTGAAAGTTGGTTGACTGCCGGGTAGAATAAGAATAAACATTCACATTTAAACAAAACATTTGAGTTAGATAGGGAGGGGGACGTTTGGTAAAAAACTTTTGCATCAATGAAGCAACCGATAATTTGTTAGAGTCATACACATTCAATGTTGAAAAACAAGGGTAGGGAAGAAGCTAGGTAATGGGTATTTGCACATATCTGAAGGGCTTTCTTTTGTAAGCAATATATTCTTAACAACTTAGAAGCATGTAGAGAAGCCCACACAACATTACATTACAAAACATGGGGCAATATAAAGGCATTATACATCGTAAATAAAAGTTTCAGTGGTAATATATGCTTAAAATTATTCATAATACCAGTAATTTTAGATGTGTTTGTACTTGTTGTATTTATGTGAGAATCCCATGTAAGAAACTCATCTAATTGTACGCCCAGGTATGTGAAAGTAGAACATTGTTCTATTTCAGACCTGTTCAGAAACAGTTTAACACTAGAGTAGTCTAATCTTTTATTTTGCTTATTTCTCAAAATCACAAATTTTGTTTTCAAAACATTTATTGACAATCTATTACATACAAGCCAGTCATAAACAAAATTAAGATCTATATTGATCATGTGGATTAAAGATTGAAGTTTATATTAGAGGCAATCAATGAGGTATCATCTGCAAATTGTACAAATTTAAAGAAGTTTGAACAGTTGATAATATCATTTATGTAAATTAAGAATAAAAGGGGGCCTAAAATACTTCCTTGGGGAACACCTGAATAAATTATTTTGGAATTTGATGATTGGCCATTGTACACGGTAAATTGTTTCCTATTTTTTAAATAATTACAGAATCAGGCATGAGGCAAGCCTCTAATTCCATAAAAATAAAGCTTAGACAGCAAGATAGAGTGTGACAAAGTATAAAATGCTTTTGATAGATCCATGAAAATAGCGATTGCATGTTTATCTTTATTAATATAATTCAAAATTAAATCAGTTAGTTCAATTAATGCAAACTCGGTAGAACATTCTTCATAAAACCATTTTGATTGGGATTGAGTAAATTATTTGACATCAAAAATTTGTACAACCTATTGTATACTAGTCTTTCAAGAACTTTCGAAAACAATGGCAAAACAGATATCGGTCTATAATTATTACAATCAAGTTTATCTCTTTTTTATATGCAGGCACAACCTTTGCTAACTTCATTTTATCAGGTAAAACACCGGTTTGAATAGATAAATTGCATATGTGAGTGAATGGTTGAGTAATGAAATACACAGCAGGTTTAACAATATCAATTGACAAAGTATCGTATCCAGGGCTCTTTCCAGGACTGATGTTCTTTATGATATTAGCAACTTCATGTTCAGTAATTGGTTTAAAAACAAAGATTTATCAAATATTTTAGGCATAAAATCAGAGAATATTGAGCTAGAATTCGATAAAGACCGAGTGAGATTTTTCCCTATGGTAACAAAAAAGTCATTGAATACATTTGCAACATCAAACGGATTTTCTATCTTTACATCATGATGCATAATTCCATTGCTTATAGACGGTTTGTTTCTACCTAGAATTTCATTCAAAAACGTCCATGTTTTCTTCAGATTACCTTTTATTTTTTCAAATTCGTTATAAAAATATTTTCTTTTTGCAGAACGTATAAGTGTATGTAGCTTATTACGATATTTCTTATATATGTCTTCATTTACAAGTGTTGGCTTCGAATGAAATCGTTTATAAAGAATATTTTTTCTCCTAATGGAATTAAAAAGAGATCGTGTGATCCACGGTTTTTTTAATCGCATGTTAACAGGGGAACGCTCTTTGAAAGGGATGTGTTTATCACAATAATATTTAAAATCATGTAAGAAAATATTGTATGCATTATCAACATCATTCGAATTCAGCACTTCTTTCCAGTCGTAATATTTTAGGTCATCTAAAAAAGAAGCTAAAGCAAAAGGAGTCACATCACGATACAAAACTGTGGAACTGATATTTCTTTTTATTGGAATATTAAATTCTGCTTTATGAAAAATGGGAAAAAATGGTCACTGACATCTGACAAAAGTATCCCAGAGGAACTGTTTTCATTCATAACATTGGTAAATATGTTGTCAATGAGTGTCACACTATCTCTTGTAACACGAGTAGGCCTATCAATTATTGGAAATAAGCCATATGCATTAAAAGAATCAACAAGACCTTGAACAGAAGGCTGGGTATCGTAGTTTAGTAAATTAACGTTCAGATCTCCTATAATATAAAAATATTTTGACTGTTTACATAGTGTGTCCACAATACTATCAAGTTCTCTAGTATATCAGAAACATTACTAGATGGGTTACAATAAATGACTCCAATTATAATATTTTTGTTGTTTTGAATATGTATACTAATGAATAATGACTCAACTCCCTGCATATCAAATGTTGCATCATTTATAATAGAAACGTTCAGGTAATCTTGAACAAAAAATGCAACACCGCCACCACGACCAGACTGACGATTAGAACTGTACATAGAATAACCATCTCAAGAAAACAAACAATTATTATCTGCCATCCATCTTTCGGAGATTCCAATAATGGTAAAAGGGTATTTTAACATAGTTAAATCGTTTTGAATATTATCAAAATTCTTCCTTAGACTCCTTGCGTTATAATGAATTAAACTTAATTGAGAATTAACGTAATGATTCGTATTAAATTCATCATGATCAACATATTTACAATTAAAATCAGTGTTAAAATCTATATCGTTATTTACAATACCATGCATAGAGCACAGAAATAAGAGCTAATACACAGAGTAATATATACAGCGTACCTGTGTTTAAAGTTAGTCCAAACGTTCAATGTCGGAATTATTCCTCACGGGGACCTTACGACCATCCCTCGTCACAGTAAAGATCCTGCCATCAATACTCCATGTGAACTTCGTATTCTTGTGAGAGGATGCTCTAGAGAACAAGGCGACTTCGCTCCGTACATCAATCGCCGAGCATTGTAGCGCGAGAACTTGACGATCAACGGTTTCGGGCGAATCGGTTGAGATGATCAAGCTTGTTGTTGACTCTCACGTCTCAGATGAATTCGATGACTCCGATCGATGTCCTGCTTTCCAATCGTGATGTTCATCTTTCCAGCTAGTGCAATAACGAGGTCGTCGGTGTCTTCGTTGCGGTTCTCTGGCAGCCCGTAGATTCGAAGGCACTGGCGACGTGAGTATTGCTCCTGCTCTTCGACGGACGATTGAAGTTCTTTGATCTTCTTACCAAGGAGGTCAGAGGTCGTTGCAAGGGCATCCATGCGTTGCTCTGTTCTTCCGAGTTCCAGTTGAAAGGAAGCATGAAGCTCGTCGGCAAGTTTTTTTGTAGATTCTATTGTAGACGGCATCAACAATCGTGTTGAGAACGGGTTCAGAAATCAAAGCATTCCTTACTTCATCGGCAATCATTGTTCTGATATCGGCGGGAGAATTTGAATTTGAGCGCTCTTTTACGGTTCGTTGACCAACGATTTCATTTGGCAATAAGCCTCTATGCGTCAGCAGTCGGTCCGGGGGATCTTCGAACGAGGACTCGGTTGCAACTTCGATGACTTCTTCTAAGGCCTTACTTTGGTTTCGAGACTTAATTTTCTTCTTAGTTTTATTGCTAGCCATGATTCAAAATTGCTCCTAAACGTTGACAATCACTCTTAAATGTATATGAAGATATAGTATCGGCTCAAAATTGGTAATAATCAGGTTAAATCAACTTACAAGGCGCTTCCAAAATTAAGGTTGACTTCCACTGACTTCCATGTTATGATACCGTAATCAATTCCTGAAAAATGCTCAAAATGAATCAAAACAAGAGAGTTATGGCGATTTTACGATTTTTTACTTTACATTTTAATAAATATGAAATTTTTGAAGGAAGGCTATTTCAGATTTGAATTTAGGACATGAAAATAACATTTTGAAGGTCAGGTTATTTGTCGCAGATGATAGAGCAACTCTTGGACTATTTGGATGAGGGACGGAGCCAAGGTAGAGCTAACAAAAACCATGTGTTAAACAAATGGGATTTGGTAAAAGAAGAAGAAGAAGAAGACTAGAACTGCAATCGTTTCAGAACGATGTGCATGCATTGACGCCTCTGATTTAATAGAGGGCAAGAAACAGAAAGAGATAGAGAGAAAACTCTAGATGATATACATTCTCAAAATATTAGAGGGCGCTATTTCTTAAAGGAATGGTCACTGATGCGTAAAACACAGTTGGATTATGTGAAATGATACAATTGGCAAACCCTGAAAATATGAGACAAAAATAAATTCAAACAAGGAAGTTATGGCAATTCAACTATTTTAAGACTTTGCAATAGAGGGCGCTATTTCTAAGGTTATGGTCACTAATTATGGATAACATGTCTACCAAATTAGAATGAATTTGGATGAGGAACGGTGGCAGGGGAGGACTAACAAAAATTACATGTTAATCAAATTGAATTTTAGCACATTTTGCTCTCCATAGGAAGTTACATTCTGGAGTAAACAATTTTAGACCATATGGCGCCCCATACGTGGTTGTTGAAAATGTGTGCATTGTGAGCAGTATACCATATGTTCAGATTGACTTATCTTGAAATTTTCTGTTGTAACCTATGTCGTATTCGGTATCACTGAAAAGAGTACTCCAATGCGGTGACATTGATACTACTTTTATTTGTGCGCAGGCAATAGACCGGAAGTAAATGCCATATAAAGAAAGACATTAAAAATGAAGGTTTTGCACAATAATTTTAAGCTGACGTCAGATTTTTGTCAGTTTCTGTTACAAAAGGTTGACGAACGGTTGAAGTATATATCAATACTCATATCAGCCAAGTTAGAAAGAATAAGCTTCAATAATAAGGAAATAAGAGCAAGTTGAAGTTGTGCTGGCAGTAAAGTGCATTTTGGGGTATTTTGCTGTTTTTTCGGGAGCATTTTTCAGATATTTTGTCAGTTGTAAGGTATATATTTTTTAAATGGCATGAAAGGGCATATCTTGAAGACCCTAAATTCAAAAAAAGGGTACGAATTTGGCCAAGCATGACGCAATGAGGAGCATTCAAAGGTAAGCGTTTTTGAAAACTTAGAGGGCGCTATTTCAATGACGGAAGATCACTGATGCGTAAAAACTAAGCAGCATGTATATTATGGTACTGTAATCAACTCCTGAAGATATGAGCGCAAAATAAACAAAACAAAAAAGTTATGGCCATTTCACGATTTTTTTTACTTTACATTTCAATAAATATGAAGTTTTCGAAGGAAGGCTATTCCGGATTTGAATTTAGGGCATGAAGATGGCATTTTGAAGGTCACGTTATACGTTGCAGATGATGGACCAACTCTTGGACTATCTATAGCACTTTGGTAGAAATCTGTAGCATGCAGGATAATTGAGATATGAAAGTATGAAGAATGGTATGCAAATGGACTTGAAATGGACAAAATGACGCCTAGATGGTCATGCATGAGTGATTCTTGAAAACGGAAGACGAGAGGCACAACTGAAGTCGCTTGACAACATGTGTACCAAATTTGGATGAATTTGGATGAGGGACGGAGTCAGGGTAGAGCAAACAAAAACCATGTCTTAAACAAATTGGATTTGGTGGAAGAAGAAGAAGAAGACTAGAACTGCAATCGTTTCAGAACGATGTGCATGCATTGACGCCGCTGATTTAATAGAGGGCAAGAAACAAAAGGAGATAGAGAGAAAAATCTAAATGATATACATTCTCAACATAGTAGAGGGCGCTATTTCCTAAAGGAATGATCACTGATGCGTAAAACACAGTTGGATTATGTGAAATGATACAATTGGCAAACCCTGAAAATATGAGACGAAAATAAATTCAAACAAGGAAGTTATGGGGATTCAACTATTTTAAGACTTTGCAATAGAGGGCGCTATTTCTAAAGTTATGGTCACTTATTATGGATAACATGTCTACCAAAATTATAATGAATTTGGATGAGGAACGGTAGTAGGGGAGGATTAACAAAAATTACATGTTAATCAAATTGGATTTTAGCACATTTTGCTATCAATAGGAATTTACATTCTCAAGTAAATTTTTTTAGACCATTTGGCACCCCATACGTGGTTGTTGAAAATGTGTGCAGTGTGAGCAGTATAAAATATGTTCAGATTGACTTATCTTCAAATTTTCTGTTGTAGCCTATGTCGTATTTGGTATCACGGGAAAGAGTATTCCAATGCGGTGACATTGATACTACTTTTATTTGTGCGCAGGCAATAGACTCGAAGTAAATGCCATATAAAAAGACATTAAAAATGAAGGTTTTGCACAATAATTTTAAGCTGACGTCAGATTTTCGTTAGTTTCTGTTACAAAAGGTTAACGAACGGTTGAAGTATATATCAAAACTCATATCTGCCAAGTTAGAAAGAATAACATTCAATAATAAGGAAAATAAGAGCAAGTTGAAGTTGTGCTGGCATTGAAGTGCATTTTGGGGTATTTTGCTGATTTTCGGGAGCATTTTTCAGATATTTCGACAGTTGTAAGGTATATATTTCTTTAAATTTGCATGAAAGGGCCTATCTTGAAGGCCCTAAATCCAAAAAAAGGTACGGGTTTGGCCATGCATGACGCAATGAGGAGCATTCAAAGGTAAGCCTTTTTTTAAACTTTAGAGGGCGCTATTTCAATGACAGAAGATCAATGATGCCTGAAAACTAGTTAGCACGTATGTTATTATACCGTTATCAATTCCTGAAAGAATGAGCGCAAAATGAATAAAAACAAAAAGGTTATGGCTATTTTACAATTTTTTTTAACTTTACATTTCAATAAATATAAAGTTTTTGAAGGAAGGCTATTTGGGATTTGAATTAAGGGCATGAAAATGGCATTTTGAAGGTCAGGTTATACGTCGCAGATGATCGAGCATTTCTTGGACTATCTATAGCAATTTGTTAGAAGTCTGTAGCATGCAGGATAACTGAGATATGAAAGAATGAAGATTGGTATGCAAATGGACTTGAAATGGACAAAATGGCGCCTGGATGGTCATGCATGAGTGATTTTGGAAAATGGAAGACGAGAGGCACAACTAGGGATGCTGGACAACATGTCTACCAAATTTGGATGAATTTGGATGAGGGACGGAGTCAGGGTAGAGCTAACAAAACCATGTGTTAAACAAATGGGATTTTGGTGGAAGAAGAAAATTACGGAATAGGAATATGGAACAAGAACAATGCATTGTCGCCGTTGGGCGTCAATGCAACTAGAACTGCAATCATTTCAGAACGATGTGCATGCATTGACGCCTCTGATTTAATAGAGGGCAAGAAACAGAAGGAGATAGAGAGAAAACTCTAGATGATATACATTCTCAAAATATTAGAGGGCGCTATTTCTTAAAGGAATGGTCACTGATGCGTAAAACACAGTTGGATTATGTGAAATGATACAATTGGCAAACCCTGAAATATGAGACAAAAATAAATTCAAACAAGGAAGTTATGGCACTTCAACTATTTTAAGACTTTGCAATAGAAGGCGCTAATTCTAAAGTTATGGTCACTAATTATGGATAACATGTTTACGAAATCAGAATGAATTTTGATGAGAAACGCAGGCAGGAGAGGACTAACGAATATTACATGTTAATCAAATTGGATTTTGGCAGATTTTACCTTCCATAGGATGTTACATTCTCGAGTCAAACAGATTTCGTCCTTTTTTAGACCATGTGGCCGCTAAACAAAGAGAGAGAGAAAGAAAGACGCAGAGAGAGTAATAAAAATAAGCATACAAATTCGTTGACAATTCATTAACGTAACCCAGTGTTAAGTACATATCAGAACGATGTGCATGCACAAACTGAGTTTATCGCCTTATGGGACAAATGGCGTGCCATATTAAGTTCGTTTTTGCGCGAAACCGATGCAATAGACACTGTGTACAATTCTTTTGTTGATAATGTGTGCATTGTGAGCAGTACACCAAGTGTTCAGATTGACTTATCTTGAAATTTTCTGTGTTAACATATGTCGTACTTGGTATCACTGGAAAGAGTATTCCATTGCAGTGACATTGATACCACTTTTATTTGTGCGCATGCAATAGACCGGAAGTAAATGCCATATAAAGAAAGACATTAAAAATGAAAGTTTTGCACAATAATTTTAAGCTGACGTCAGATTTTTGTCAGTTTCTGTTACAAAAGGTTGACGAACGGTTGAAGTATATATCAATACTCATATCTGCCAAGTTAAAAAGAATAACCTTCAATAATAAGTAAATAAGAGCAAGTTGAAGTTGTGCTGGCATTAAAGTGCATTTTGGGGTATTTTGCTGATTTCGGGAGCATTTTTCAGATATTTCGTCAGTTGTAAGGTATATATTTTTTTAAATGGCATGAAAGGGCATATCTTGAAGACCCTAAATTCAAAAAAGGGTACGGGTTTGGCCATGCATGACGCAATGAGGAGCATTCAAAGGTAAGCGTTTTTGAAACTTTAGAGGGCGCTATTTCAATGACAGAAAGTCAATGATGCGTGAAATCTGAGTACTATGTATGATATAGTGCTGTAATCAATTCCTGAAAATATGAAATCGAAAAAAATAAAAACAAGAAAGTTATGGCCATTTTACGATTTTTTTTACTTTACATTTCAATAAATATAAAGTTTTTGAAGGAAGGCTATTTCGGATTTGAATTTAGGGCATGAAGGTGGAATTTTGAAGGTCAGGTTATACGTCGCATATAATGGAGCAACTCTTGGACTATCTATTGCAATTTGTTAGAAGTCTGTAGCATGCGTGATACGGGAGTTTGGACGGGATTAGGAATGGTATGCAAATGGACTTGAAATTTAAAAAATGGCGTCTGCACGGTCATGCATGCGTGATTTTGGAAAATGAAATAATAAGTGCACAACTAAGGTTGTTGGAGACAATGCTTGCCAAATTTTTATGAATTTGGATGAGGGACGTGGCCTGGGCAGAGTTAACAAACTCTATGTGTTAAGTGAATTTGGTTTTTGGCAGAAGACGAAGAAGAAGATTGCGGAATAGGAATATGGAACAAGAACAATGCATTGTCGCCATTGGGCGTCAATGCAAAGAAGACTAGAACTGCAATCGTTTCAGAACGATGTGCATGCATTGACGCCTCTGATTTTATAGAGGGCAAGAAACAGAGGAGATAGAGAGAAAAATTTAAAGGTATAGTGTATGATTGGTTCATCTCATACAAGGGCAGTGAATCAATTGTAAAGATATTATTTTAATTAAGTATCTATATCAGTGCTCTACTTAAGCACTCAACAGAAATTGGTATAACTCTCTGTTCTTTTGGTGATATTGAGGGGTGAAATATAGATTACAGGAGCTCGTTTAACCGATACAATTGTTGATCCGCCATCTCGAGTTAGGAAATAAATTGATATTAGAACGCCGTTTGATTCATGCATATTCATTATAACATCGTGGATATTCATGAATACGTCATGGCGCATGCGCATTATCGACGAATGCTACACGCACAGTGAGAGCAGGGTAGAAGTCATGCATCGGACGCTGCATGCACAATGCGCCGATGGTTAGGCGGCCAGTGGCTGCTGATACTGAAGTCCACCCCCTGGACTGTTGTACGATAAGACTACCAAACACATGCATAACATGCACACACTCCTGAATAGCCGGGGAAAGTGAATCACTGTGTTAGGTGAATCACTGGGGGTAAGTGAATCAGTGGAGGGCGCGTGTGTATTGGTTGTGTGTGTTGGCGGGGTCGGATAGGGTTTGCCCCTTTGGTTCCCCAATCAATAAAAATCGTCCTGCAGTACATACACACTGTATATGTATACCAAAGACATACATGCGCTACATGAAACTTCAAACACGTTGATTAGCGGACGTGAATGACTACGCAATACGGCTTACTGTAGGCATGGAGCTGTAGGAATCGTATGTCATGAATCTGAATACTCCAAGACTACAGAGATACGAGGAATCCCAGAGAAGGGGAAGGGCCGAGTTTGATTTTTTGTTTCATGTCAGCTCTTTATGCACCCTTTCAGTTCCCTCCATCTTTATCTTTCCTGAAATCATGATATCATTGTAAAGCGTTTCAGTCAGTTTCAGATTATTTGATAAAAAGTTAAAACAAAAATGGTTTAAAACTCTAAATAGACGGCCACCCCATTCTGTTTAGGGCCGAGTATGAAGAAAGGGAAGGGCGAAGAGAAAAACAATTTTCAGGGCGGGAAACAGAATAGTAAAACATAAAAGGAAGATAAATCAAGTTGGTAGGACCATGAAGACAGACATTATTGACATGAAAGTAGGTGTGAAGCTGCTTGCAATGCAACGCATCTTGATTATTATACGTTTGTTTAGGCTGAACTGGCGAGGTCAAAAGGTGAGCAGTTGATGCAAAGTATGTACGTAGCGTAGTCTACATCATGTAGACCTTGGTAGTGTGTGTGTGTGCGACCGGGTGTACGACCAATGCATCAAGTTGCAAATTTCGAATAAAGTGTTATTTGGTCAATCTTTACAGGCGTCATGAGCAAAAGCAAAAAATAAAAAATAAACCGGGGGGGGGGGTGCAGACGCAATGGGCAAGATTTCTCGGAAAACTCTTATTCTTGCAGCCACCCATTATACCTAGATATGGAATAAGGAGAAGTTGAGTATATTCATATTGCACGGCGCTATGATCTACGGTAGAGCCGCTCTTTGTATGCAGAGGGGTGAATTTCAGTGCAGAGCTGACCACGGGGGCGACCAGCATGTTTTACAACAGAACTTTACAAGTCACGCAGTGGGAAACAGGGCAACGAAGTACGTGAAAGAAGACTAATCAAACTTGTAGAAGCAACGTCCGAGGGCACATGTACTAGTAATTTACGTCGGCTTTGAAACGTGTATCAATAGGATTTCCACAGAATTGGTCGCTGAGCATTTCTCCAGTGTGGGGAGGGTGAGGTAGTCTATAATCACTACATCGGTGGGTGGATGGATGACTGAAAGAATGAAAAGATGGATGAATAGAACCGATGGCCCAAGAATGGATACCAATGACAAAGTAATAGATAAGGGTGCCCCATGGGAGCTTTTAATTAGCTACCCCTTATTAAATAAATGATAAACAAACAAAAAATACAGATGGAAAGATGAACTTTTATTGCAAGAAATGAGAGGCAGATATGCCTCCGGGATATAGGCCTACGCATACAGTGTGTGCACGAGCAGTTCAACTGTTGAAAAAAATGTGAATGACTGTGATGCGTGGCGACACGATCAAGACAAAACATCAATTATTTAGCAATGAAATTGGAACTCTCATTTCCCCCATTTCCCTGTTATATTTAAAGGGAAAAGGGAATGATAACTGTTGTTTTATAGCAGAGGAAGTGTATTTTTCATATTGAGATTGGGACCATGGAGATTCCGGCGTGTCGACATTCCACAACTCATTGGGAAAATAATATGATAATTATTTTTGATGATTGAGAAAAGAAATGTGCTCAGTTCACACTCACGATTTATTTTTGCTATAGGGTTACGTTCTGAACAAAGCAAAAGAAAAACATAAGGTTCTAACACGAAATGTTGGTCATGATTCCATACATTTCTCCAATTTGACACCTACCATAATTCCAGGGGGTGCTGCATGCCTGTGGAAAATAATACATATAATAATAATAATAATATTTTTCGACAGTTTTATCCTCATTTGCTTAAATGTGTCTGTACAAATGCTAACCCTGATAGCAAAAACTGGGTAAAAAGACGTCATATTGACGTTATTTTACGACGAGTATCACGTCGTTTTGACGTCGTAAAAAGACGTCTTAAAGTCAAGAATTTGCACCAACGCACGTCGTCATATCAACGTCGTAAAATGACGTGATTATGACGTCTTAATAAGTCGAATACGACGTCTTTATGACGTTTTTACGCCATATTCCTGACCAGTATTACACGTCTTTATGACTTGATTATTACGTCATTAATGGTTACTTACAACGTCTTTATGACGTCTTTATAACGTATTCATTACCAGTATTATACGTCAGAATGACGTCGTATATTGACGTGATTATTATGTCATTAATGGTCACTTATGACATCTTTATGACGTAATTAATAGTCACTTTATAACATATTTATGACCAGTATTAGACGTCATCTGGACATGATTTTAAGGTCTTTAATAGTCGACTACGATGTCATAATGACGGAATTTTGACTTATTTTGACGTGATAATGATTTACATATGAAATTGTACATGAAAACACAACTCGAACGTACAGTTAACCTAGCTTAGTTCAAAATATTAAAGAAATCAAATCATGGGTTGATCAGTTCCAATATTTTTACGATTGCAAGATTGACTGTAGGTCCAAGACTTGTCAAGAACAGACAAAACACAAACACCCATACACACAGTCACACACATTAAACGATAAATCAAATACACATTTCAATTATGAACTCAGTTACAAATATTTTATTAATAAATTCAAGAAATCGCGTAACAAAACCTTTTCTCCTTTAAGAATACAGTGTGTGGTGTATTCTTGTAAATACAACATACAACAAGTTGGATTTTACTCTTACAGGGTGCGGATTGCTTTCCCAAAAGTTTGACAAGCTAAAAAAAGGTAATTTGGCTTTCAGAATTGGCACCCCCCCCCCCCCCCATTCCGTGTCTGGTCAAAGAACTATGAAACCAGTTACAATGTCTGTTAACAAATACAGAGATACAATTTGGATAAATTGCCTATTCATCTATTGCCAACTCGTCCACTGTGATCATGGCCTACCTCATTTAGTCAAATGACAATTGGTCCATCAACGAAATATCTAACAACCATTTGGTCCAATAATCTTCTAATCACCAGCTTGTCTATGACCATTTCATCTCATAACCAGTTGGTCTAATACCAATTTTCTTTTCCTTCATTTTGTCCGATTAACACTTATTACACTTAGTCCAATTAGACCAAATGGTATGGCAATTAAACCAATTGGTTATTCAGAAAAAATGGTGGGTGGACGAACTGATGGTAAACCAAATGAGACTGATTAACCCATGTAGAGTCTGAGATATTAAGGTAAATACAATACTGATGTCCAAGAAATATGGCTTCCAAGTACCTTATTTTAAACAAGAAATGGCTTACCCTGAACAATATGTCTGTGAAAATAATACCAGATTTGCAGCGATACTCAAATGGGAGCTCATATTTATTTGGATGTAAGCAACATGTATTCATTTTAACTAAGTATGGTTTGTGATTGTCGCTTAAAAGTTTCACCTTGGTAACAGCAGTTTTCCATATATACATAATAATGAAAAACACCCAAGTTTAAGGTGAATACTTCACTTGCATACATGAGTGAAATTCCTGACACCAGAGCCTGACCCAGTTAAAATATTTCTCGATATTGTGTAGCATGAGTTGTACTGCGTGAATATAATGCTGATATATAAGAAATAATTGCTTACAAGTATCAAAAATTTAACTAAAATGAGTAAATCAAATACCACATAAAATAAATTTTCTCTTTTAAAGGGGAATATAACCTTTGGAACAAATAGGCTTGTGTAGAAACAGAAATATTGGACAAATAATGAGAAAGTTATGAGCATTTAAATATTGCAATCACTAATGCTATGGAGATCCTCCCATTGGCAATGCGACAAGGATGTGTGATGTCACTGATGAACAACTTTCCCTTTGGTGGACTATAAAATACCCTCAAAATGTCTCTTTTTGTTTTTTCTTATGATGATACAAACTCTTTATCCATGATGTATTCTTAAAAAAATATGTATTACATGCCCTCATGTAGAAAGAACACATGATCTATGGATAGATGTGATAAAAGAGGCAATTCAAGTGAAATATATCTAGAGTTGTTCACAAGTGACATCACACATCTTTGTCGCATTGCCAATTTGCTATCTCCATAGCAATAGTGATCGCAATATTCAAATGCTCATAACTTTCTCATTATTTGTCCGATTTTTCTCAAACTTTTGTTGATCTGTTTCTTTGATTTTTCTGTTTTCACACAAGCTATCTTGTTCCAATGGTTTCATTCTCCTTTAAGTGAAATCAACTTTTTGTTGGCGTGGACTTCTCCTTTAAAGTATGTAACAATAAGTGCGATCAGTGCGAACGACCCATCATTTTGCAAGTGCATGCAGACCCAAAATAACTCAAAAATGTGAATTTGTGTACAAATCCAATGCAAATAGTGTTTTTAGTCAAAATTCATAAATTGTATCATTTTTCCATTTACTGCTTAAAATCAATTAAATTTATCTTTTTTATGGTCAAAATGAAGTCCCTGACAATTTCCATTGAAAAAACAATAAAAAACAAAAAGTCGAAAAACAGAGAAATACATAAGAAATTTAGAAAACAATAGAATGCTTAAGAAAATAAATGTGATGTTGAAATTTTTTTAAAATAAAATTGATCAGATGCCTATCTAGATTATGTGAAACAAAAAGTAGCATTTTAGGGGCATTATTTTATTAATTAGAGCAAACTTATGATTTTACGCATATATTGGCAAATTAATGAGCAATGAGATTTTTTACAGAATTATATATATTGAAATTTTGTAGATAATGCCATGGGTAACGCGCGTGCCAATTTCCGTCGCGATCGCGCGATGGACGACCGAAATCAGAAGGGGGGGGGGGGGCTGAATCAGGCCCCCCCCCAGTCTTCTTAGGTGTTATAAATAGCCCAGTCTATTTAGGTTTAATAATCAATTAGCACAAAGGAAATGTTCACTAGTCGTTCTTAAAATCAATCTTAACTTACTAACAGATTTATGAATCAGCCCACTGCACTCTAATGATGAGCAGACCAAGTTGCTCCTGAAAAATGTATTGTACTACATAATTACTTATTCCTATGTAAAGCATCTCTTAAATTATTAGTTCCCTAAGTATAAGATTACCGGTAGACCAATTACTCTCTGCCAAAGACAATGGATCTGTTCTATGTTTCATATGATAAAATACAAAAGAACGTCTTTGATCCTCATTTGACCTGTGTTTTGCATATTAATGTTTTTTTAAACTCAAAATTTCACAACCTTCTTATCTTAGTCAGATTTTGATGAAATTATCAGTGCTTCTTTGGTTTTTCTCTATTTTAATATTCAAATTACGTTTTGCTGGAGTCTACCTTTTCTTTGATAGGCTCCATTGTAATTTGGCAATGTAATTGGTCTAATGTTATATATTGGGGATAGCACAGATACCGTTTATAATATGTGCAAGCTTTATGCACTCTCATTGGCGTATGAAGGATACCTGCAGGGTTGCTAGAAACCATATTCTATGTTTGATTGATCATCCATCTCTGAACTCATCAAGGAAGTACTTTATCTTGTGACACCTGTAAAAAAATAAAAGGGGGGTATTGAGAAACTTATAACAAACATAGCCAAACTATTTCATCTGCATGCAAAACTTAATGGTTTCAATTATCAATTCTTTTTATCGCATATTGCCAAAAGTCAGTGATCTACATTATCACTATCGATATCAATGGATATTGATATGAATATCAACATCAGGTGAGGGAGGACATTTGCTTATTCAGTTTATTTTATTCCAATCGCTCAGCTGAAAACTTTTATATTCTGTTATATGAAATATGTAAAAATGAAAGGGTGCTAATTGCATTCACCTTTGTTTACCAGTCTAAACATTTAGAAGTAGAAAAAAAATAAATGAGGGCATAAATGGGGCACTTAATAAGAGGTGAAAGAGGGGACACTGCAGAAGAGATATTTCACTATAAAAAAAGGAGCGCAAGAGTGCAATAAAGACAATTTGAATCAATATTCAATTAAAGGAAAACTCATAGAAGGGAACAGGGGTAGTATTTTGAGATCCATTTCATCTCTGAAAAAGAATCCCTTAAAATCCCTTGAATTGATATTCTTCTAAGAACAATTTCATCTTCATTTTATTATCTCTAAGACACACCCATTTGTGAAGCAACATCCAATGAGAAAGGCTGTAAATAAAATGCAGCAGTCTCATCTCATTCATCCAATGAAAATCTTTTACGCCAGATGTGGATTTAATCTTTTAATTAGTTACATATGTAAAATTGCATAATTGATGTGTAATGTCGTTTTGATAGTGTCCCTAATCCCCGAAAGAGTGTAACATGGTCCAATAAAATCATTGTCATTGTCTTTGCAAAAGCAAACAATACTCTTGTTCTTATCATTGTTTAGATGTCTATTTCGCATCATAAAAATTGTCTAAGTTGCAAAAACAAACAATACTCTTATCATTGTTAAGATGTCACTTTTGCATCATTTTATGCATAATTTCAGAGAAAAATTTATTAAACTACAGTCTTTTGAAATTTTTCATTAACCCTAATTCTGCCAGGGGAGGGAGAGGGCCATAATGCCCCCCCCCCCCCCTCGACAATTTTTGCGATATCTGCTGCGCAAATTTTTTTGACCTCGCCGCTTACTGACTTTTTACTTTTAAGTCTCGCATAAATTATGAGACCAAATTTGTGACACCCGGGTGCGCGGTTACGACATTACACGTCAAAATGTAAGTGTATTTTTCATGTACAAATCCAATGCAAATAGTGTACCAGGTATTTAGCAAAAATTCAGAAACGTATCATTATTTCTACTTTTACTAATTAAACATTATTAATTTTGCCTTGTTTAAAAAAAATACATAAGAAATTAAAAAAGCAATAAAATACATAAGAAATCGGTCTTGGCACCAGGATTTTTTCATTCACAATTGTTAGGAATGCTATAAAGAATATTTCACCAAAAATAGCATTCTGTGAGCTTTATTTAGTGAATCAGAGCAAAAAGTATGATTTCATGAATAAAATACATAAGTTTCATGAATAAATTAGAAAATTAATTCCTACAAAATAAAAATAAAAGAATTCAGTGAAATTTACCAATGCAACTGCGTTGGAAATGTCACTCTCTACCATCATGCAAATTTTCATTGTGATAGCGCAATCCGTGGCTGAGATCTTAAGGGGGGCCCTAATGCCCCCAAGAATCAAAATACCCCAGGAGATTTAGGGTTAATCTACAGGAATAATGTTGGAGTATCAGTCACTGTCAATGATTACATAACTTTCCTTCATTCTCATTTTAACTTTGGAACAAATAAACTGAATCAAACATGGAGCTCATGTTCATGTAAAAAAATCCCTTCCAAAAGTGATAATTGTACTCACCACTACACAAAACAGCATATTTGCATGACTTTTGTTCCATCAGTCCATGTTGATGAAATCAGGATTGACACTGAATTAAATGTGGAGCGTAGAGTTGTTCCAACTGTCCCAGATGATGTCACTGAAATTGAAATGATTATTTATTTAGTCTATCGAGGTATACATGTCCTAAAGCTTCAGGTACTCACCACTCATTGCACATGCAATTTCAATGGCAAATGCACAATCTTCGTGACTGTAGTGTGACAAACGACTCCTTTAGTATTAATATTTTGTACATAAAATTGCAAATTGTAGAGAAAACAAAAAATGCAGTTTTTTAGGTGTATGCACCTTCATTTATTTTTTTCCAACAATAGAAAATGCTTTAAAAACTGAGAACTGAGGAACAAGAAAAAAAAATTGCATGATAAATCGAGTGTGTAGTAGCTATAAGGACACCTTCAAAATCGGGCGGCAAAATTCAAAGGTCATTGATATGGAAAAGATGGAAGCGATATTTTGGTTTGAGATATTTTCTAATCATAGTAAATTAATATATGATTTGCCACTTTTGGTTAGTGTCCATCACTACCAATTTTCAGACAGGGATTATTTTTTAGAAAAAACACATCTCTTCTGAATAGGGTCTATGTACAATTACATTTATAAGCAAGGCCAAGCCTACCTCAAGTGATGTTCGAGCAGGCTTTTCTCCTCTTCATTACCGCTCCACTTCCCCGAACTTCAAGTCGGTGAACTCGTTCAGATACTCTAAGTGGCAAAGGTGGGAAAAAATGCATATTTATTGTAAAAAATATCCCCCAAAAGACATCAACAATAAATAAAAGCTAGATTTCTTGCTCTAATCCTCCGGTTACCTCAATAAGACAAAATGCTATGCCTTGGAATGGAAATTTGAGTGTAAAAAAGGGGGTCCCCACTGCGGCACATACCCACCACACATTATGTACTAAGTACCTTGGCTCTAAGACCAAGTCTAAGTCAAGAGTAAGAAATTAAACTTGGCGCTAATGCAGTTTCGCACCGGCCGGTTACCAGCATACCTCATCACCAATATTTGTTCCCAAATGTCATGACAAGTCTCTCAGTCACATTTCGATGTCAATATATCCACCACTTTTCAAAATATCTTGATCGGGAATGGCTGTATTTCGGCTTCGATCTCAACGTCGTTGATCGACACGGCGTAGACATCGCTTCGCAGATCGCTTGGATTCACCGTGCACCGTAATGTTGATATGAACTGAAGTTAGCAACCAAATCATGCGAGAATGTGGCGAACAAACTGCCAGCATGCCGCATGCGAATCTATGTTCGCATGATTTGGTTGCTAACTTCCGTTCATATCAACATTACGGTGCACGGTGAATCCAAGCGATCCGCGAAGCGACACGGCGTAGACATCGCTTCGCAGATCGCTTGGATTCACTGTGCACCGTAATGTTGATATGAACTGAAGTTAGCAACCAAATCATGCGAGAATGTGGCGAACAAACTGCCAGCATGCCGCATGCGAATCTATGCTCGCATGATTTGGTTGCTAACTTCCGTTCATATCAACATTACGGTGCACAGTGAATCCAAGCGATCCGCGAAGCGACACGGCGTAGACATCGCTTCGCAGATCACTTGGATTCACCATGCAATGTAATGTTGATATGAACTGAAGTTAGCAACCAAATCATGCGAAAATGTGGCGAACAAACTGCCAGCATGCCGCATGCGAATCTATGTTCGCATGATTTGGTTGCTAACTTCAGTTCATATTAACATTACGGTGCACGGTGAATCCAAGCGATCCGCGAAGCGATGTCGATCAACGACGTTGAGATCGAAGATGAAATACAGCCATTCCCGATCACAATATTTTGAAAAGTGGTGGATGTATTGACATCGAAATGTGACTGAGAGACTTGTCATGACATTTGGTAACAAGTATTGGTGATTAGGTGTGCTGGTAATCGGCCGGTGCGAAACTGCATTAGCGCCTTAAACTTTAATGCATTGTTGGTTGGGGGGTAATTTTTACAATAAATAGGGCCTATTCATTTTATTTTTTCCCACCTTTGAAACTCGGAGTATCCGAATTACAAGTTCACCGAGTTGAGGTTCGGGTAGGTGGAGCGCAGTGTAGCGGTGGTTAAGTGGAGCCTGCACGAACATCACTTGAATTGAAGGTACATGTAATGTAGGCCAAGCCAAAGCCTTAGGCCTAAGAAAAAGGCAAGGAAAGGGCACTGTGCAGAGCACCACCACCATCATGCCATGCCATGGCTGACAACGACAACGTCCACACCATACAAATTAGAGAATAGGGTCTAAAATTATTCTTTGAGATCAAATTTAAGAAGTCATAAGAATGTATTTCAACGTTTGATGATTGGTTTTAAAGATGAAAGCAAAGAAAAAGTTTTTACATGTTCACAGTCAAAACAGCAAACGCCACGGCTCGAGAGCCGTTGTCATCGCCACAACTCTAGGGTTCGACTTCACGTACCGTACCGTGCGGTACTTACGCCGGCACGCACGATACCGCAGGTTGAAATAACTTCATCAGTGATAGGTTATTCTGATTTCTACTGATACTCCAGCTAATTTAGACATATATAGAATATTAGTATACATGTAAATGCTTACCCTGAAGTGTCTTGACATGTCAAAAAAGGGCAGGCAGTCAATTGAGAACAAGTTATTACGGACGTCGATTGCACGATCCAGCACTTTGACTCGACTTCGTTCATTAACGGTTGCATTTTCAAATACACGAATCACGTGCGCGCTCTGCTGACGATCGGACTTGGCATTTAGTCTTCATTCGAAACATGTTTTGGTTGAAGTGTCAAATGAAATATCAATTTTCGACGACGACCTACCCGGGCGACCTACAGAACCTTTAAACATTTAGGCTAAAGAAAACACCGGGAGAAAAATAAAGGGAACATTTTGAAAACGTATTTGTAGTATGCATTGGCGGCGGAAGCCAACAAAATTTAGGTGGGGGGTCCATCTGAAATTTTGGGATCCATGGTCCATCTGAAATTTAGGGATGGACGCAGGCAAAAAAATTGACATTTGAATTTAGGGGAGTGGATTACCAAAAATATTTGACAAGCAAAAAAAAGGGGGGTTATCAACCTAAATTTTAGGGAGGGGGGGACACAAACATTTCAGGGAGGGGTGGGGGCCCACGTGAATTAAGGGGGATGCATGCAGGAAACAAAGTAGACAAGCAAAAAAAAGGTTATTATATCAACAAACAAATTAGAAGGGGGGAACGTCCCCCCTTCTGTCCCCCCCCGCGCTTTCGCTGCCTATGGTTGTATATATATATAAATGTTTTCATAATGAGGTCATATAAAATTGTAAATGCACTCGTCGTGAAGGTGTTGTGGCTCAGTGGATAAGTCTGCGGACTGTGAACCACAAGGACTGGGGTTCAAATCCCACCGCAGCACGTCCTTTGGCAAGGCGTTTATCTACAATTGCCACTCTCGACCCAGGTGTAGTAAATGGGTACCCGGTAGGAAGAAATTCCTTGGAATGCTCGATGCGCCCGATCAGGGTAGCCGTGCTAAAGCCGGGGTAATGGTATGCAGCGCTTAGAAACATTTGTATTAAGCGCTATATAAATGTTGCATATTATTATTATAATCACGTTGTATATATTTTGGTCATGCAAAATAGTAAATTTACTCGTGACTGGTTGATTAATTACGTCATAATCACATCATTATCTGGTCATATAAAATTGTAATATATTCGTCTTTGATTTGTCAATATATGACGTCATATTTAGGTCATATTCTGGTCATGCAAAACTGTAAATTTTACTTGTCATTGAATGGTCAATTAATGACGTCATAATCACGTCAAAATCTGGTCATGTAAAATTGTGGATAGACTCGTCGTTGATTTGTCAATAAATGACGTCATAATCACATCATATTCTGGTCATGCAAAATTTTAAATTTACTCGTCATTGACTGGTGAATTAATGACGTCATAATCACGTCATAATCTGGTCAAATAAAAATGCAAGATAAACTCGGCGTTAAAAATGGTCGCAATTACGTCATAAAGACGTCATATTTATTGTCTACGACCAGTATGCCGAGAATACGACGTAATTATCACGTGATTATGACCATGTCTGCTATCAGGGAAAATGTGGAAAAATAGTCGGAATATTACAAATATATAATTTTACAGGATTTTTTCTAAGTGTAAACTTTTTTTTGATACGCACTGTATATTCAACTGGATCAACTGCAGAAGGAATGGCATGTACGTACATAGGCCAAGTGGATAGTGAACGAACTGATGGTAGACCAAATGATAGGCAAGTTGGCAATTGGACAATTTGGCATCAGACGAAATAGAAGTAAACCGATCCGATCCATGGACTTAGCGCCTATTATCACGCCGGTATATAAGGAGATACAATGTTGGAAACGATGCCCAACGGACATGCGCGTATGGATTGAGCCCGACCCGCCCAGCCAGGGAATCATAGGTGCCGTAAAAATGCAGTTTGAATTATCGTATTTCATAATCACGTGAAAAGGGCATTGAAGACCACTTGTTTAATGTGTTTATGAAAAAAAAGATCCATGAATATGTTGTAACCACCTTTTGAAAAAAAAATGTGACCAGAAAGCATAGAATTTTAAGCATTTTGGGGTTTCAATTTAGTTCAACTTCTCATTAGAGTGGTAGACCATACTAAAATTATGGGGAGGGGATATTTCATCTCTTTTCCGATCGAATATTCTGAGCCTTTTTTGCAACCGTGAACGTGATGGGTATAATATATTATCTTAACAATTATTATTGATGTGAGCGCGAAACGTGAGCTGAAAACATTTGATATTCTGACCTAAAATGTGGAAAAATCTATGAGCACTATTGGGTAATCATGAACAGGATGGGTATCTAACAAATCATTTAATGCGAGCAGGATAGTCACCTTACTAAACTTCAATGCGAGCGCGAAGAGTGGGATGATTTTTTTTGGTATTCTGATCTAAAATTAGGACTTTCTATGCACTTTTGGTAATCATGAACAGAATGTGTATTTGATGCGAGCAATGTCGAACATCTATACGGCGCCCCGAGGTAAAAAATCAATTCACCCCCTCCCCACCTAGGTTGAACATCAATTTGGCACCACCTAGGTCAAACATCAATTCGACGACCCTAAGCAAAACATCAATTTCGCCCCTCCCTAGGTCGGACATAAAGTCGATGCCCCTATAGGTCGATAATCAATCCGGCGCCCCCTCCCTAGGGCGAACATCAATTCGGCGCTCCCCTTTCCTTCTTTTGTTTTCCTCCTCTTTTTCTTTCCCCCTTTTCCTTCTTTTCTTCCTATTTTTAGCGCCCCTTTTTCGCCTACTGGGGGGGGGGGGCGTGCCCTGAGGACCCCGAATGTGCGCATGGCAAAGCTAAAGATATAGAGAAATAAAGACAAAGGTTTAATGAAAATATAAGAAGTCTTGAAATGTTTTACATTTTCTAGGCAAACAAGAATCCAAAGCGTATAAATAGTGACCTCCATTTGCATCCTGTTTGATATGCTCGCGTTTTGAATAAAATTTCCTGCTATTTCCATTTCAGGCTAAATAAAGGGCAAAAGGTTATTTTTTTTTCTTTGAGAGGGGGAATGACGATAAATAAAAATACAAGTGAGTGCGCTGGGTGCTAGTCATGGGCAGTGGAACATATTTTCTTGGGGGGGGGGGGCAAAAAAGGGCACTTATATGTATTTTTTATGCAAAGTGAAATTTTCACCATGTGATTATCATTTGCGTTATAGTAGTTGCACGTTTACAGTAATTAAGTTCAGCATTAAAGCCTTTTTGAAGTCTTTTCTGATTTATAAAATATGTAATCAGGCTTTTTTAGTTTATTTATTTTTCCGGGAGCGAGCGTAGCAAGCGAATGGCGAGCTGAAAATTTTGCACAATGCATGCACTAAAAATGAATGTTGGTTTGACTGCATTTGATAACAATGTCTTTTTTTAAATATATATTTTTTTACCATTTCGATCCATGACACGTTTGCGTTTATTTTGTTTTTGTCCGTTGACATGCCAAGCGCAGAGAAGTCGTGCCAAAATGTGATTTTGCATAGAGCACATTCGCTGCACCATCATCGGAACTTCGGAATAACAAAGAAATAGAAGACCCCTCCCCCCAATAATTCCTCGAATATATATATCTCTCTCGATGATACGTACGTAATTTTATTCTCCAAGCCCAGAGGACCAAGGAGTAGTGGGTGAAGGGGGGGGGGGGCACCCAGGAGACGTCATTATCAATTTCTCTGAGAAAACCGTAATAAAATTTTGGTCACAAAGTTGGACAAAGTCAAACGTGATAACTGTTTAGTATGTACATGTACTCAGGGGCGGAAATCTCTCCCAAAAGGTAGGGGGGGGGGGGGGGGGACAAGGGTCTGGAAAATTTGACAAGCAAAAAACAAATGCTATTACATACCTAAAATTTAAGGTCATTTCGACAAAAATATATTTGACAAGCAAAAAAAAAATAAAGGTCATCTCGTCCGATAACGCCCGTTTTATTCACATTTTAGCATCACGAAAGACCCAAAATAGTAGGGGGACATTTGATATTATGTCCCCCTACTATTTTTAGTAGGGGGGACACGTCCCCCCTGTCCCCCTGGGATTTCCGCCCATGCATGTACTACCATAACAAGTTGAAAAGAAAAATACAAAGCAGAACTTTCGGGGGGGGGGGGGAATTGATGTTACATAAACATCAACTGCTTAAAACATACAGGCCTGACGTGCCGGTATCATATGCGGACCCAGGAGGCTAACGGGACGCCCCCCCCCCCCCCCTATTGGTGGCGCATAATAGGAGGAAAGAAAGGGAAGGGAAACATGTAATAGAATGGAAAGCAGATTGTAGGAGAGAAGACAAAAATATAAGAGGAGGAACAATGAATGAAATGAGGTGAGGGGAAATCAGACTAGGGGGGGGGGGACCATATGTTATTATATAAAACAATTTATCCCGAGCTTCATGTTCGTATTGCCTGTTCGATGGAATGTTTATTATTAATTTCTTTATTCATTCAATCATATTTAAACAGGTTGACAAGATCAGATTTGTAATTACTGTTTTTTAATCTTATAGTCCTTGTACAATAAAACATAATTAAATAGCAATTACAATAACAAGGTATAATTCATATCAAATTAAAGAAATATCAGCTGATCAATGTAAAAAAAAACAGGCTTTAGTAACACGAACAAGGGAACTGAATATAGGTCTGTACTAATTCAAATGCTTGAGCAATATAGGATTTCCAGTCCAATTTGATAAAAGTTTCATTTGAATTAATGAAAGGACGTTCAAATTCGAAATATTTTGTCAACCCTCTGCACACATGGTTCATTTTCATGTATCCATCATTCAATTCTGTTCTATATCATTCCTTTGAAGTTTGGTATGAATCCAATTTAGAGGAAAATTCGTTCAAATTAATGGCCAAAGTTGTCATTTAATTTCACGACGACAAACTGATCGTTTAATTTCGCCTAAAATACCATTTTCAATTTCATTTATCGGCACACATATTTGCACTCTAAGCGTCCAATGTTCCTGTGTTTAGTTTCGTAAGTTATACATTTTATTTCAAACCTTACATTATCTTTTTCTGACCTTTTCAGTTAGAATTATTTTATTCCATTATGTTTGATAAAGACGTAATTCATGTAACATTTATAGGATATGATTGTAAACGGTTATTCTTTTAGTGATTAATGAGTGGGTGCAGGGGCGGACCCAGGATTTCCCGAAAGGGAAAGGCACATTTTCCCTAGGAATTTGACGAGCAAAAAAAAATCGTGGCTCTAAAGGGGGGGGGCACGGGCCGGCTGTCCCCCCCTGGATCTGCCAGTGAGTGGGTGGATGACCTATACCAATGGTAGGTATTTTTTTTATTCATCATCTTGTTCTTTTTTTTTTTTTTTTGTATCGGTTTGGAAGGGATGGGAAACATGGTATTGACCACAGTCTATATAGTCATGATAGTTATGAAAGTGGAACAAAACCGAATTGTTCCGATGATGGTTTGTCCGATGGATGGAACATTTTAGAAAAATTGTAAACATCCAATTTAGAAGTAAAATCCATTTCCATAATCATTCAAAAGAAGTAAACAAGAAAGCGACGAAAACACTGTCCGTATCCTATAAATGATTTTGAATTCCTAAACGTTCGTAAGGAGGGTGTCGGGGCGAATTTGAAAAAAAACTTCTTCAGCAATTTAATTTAATCGTTCTTTATACTTGTTTAAATGAGATAACCGTGAGATCGCGTGCCAAGTGAATTAAATTGAATGAAGTATTTGGCTATTTAAATGATGATCTCATAGGTCATTCAAATTAGTTTCAAATTGAACTATTACATCATTATATCGGTTGAAATTTTGATGAAATTGGACGGGAAAAAACTATATAGCATGGCCCGCTGGGAAAACAGTTTACTGAACTGAAGTGGCTACCCAGTGCACCATAGGCCCTACGTATCGTTGTGATTAGTTTGTTTTATTATAATTATCTTCAGAGGCAGATCTAGGATTTTCCAATGGGGGGGGCACATTTTCCCAAGGAAAATTTGACAAGCAAAAAAAAATAATTTTAACGGTAGATTGATTGTATCTCTGGAGGGGGTGGGGCACAGCCGGCCCGTGTTGTTTCCGTCAGTGCTCACCTTGTTAACGATAAATGGTCAGGTCAATTTTCAGGACTCAATACACAATTTCCGAAAATTTTACCTCGCACTCGCTTTTTTAGAGGGTTTATGAGCAACTGTTACGACTATAAATAGATTTAAAAAAAAAATAACTTTGAGCTGTCGATTGACCGAGCAAATTTTTTTCAGTCCCCCCCCCCCCCCCTCTGCGGCCTCCCTCCATATCATTGAAACCTGGATCCACCCCTTGGTATTAAAAAGACACACACTAGGCCAGGCGGTATTTGTCCAATTTAATTGACAAATACATGTACGTTGAGGCAGTGGTGGAGAAAGTAGTATACATGTAATAGGCATATAGGTCACACGAAGCAAATAACGAATTTGGCGGCCAAACTAGTTCAATAAAAATTGATTTCTATTTTTTCCTTTAAAAAATGTAGCATAGACTTATTATTTAAACAATAATGAACAAATAAAAATATAGAACCTGAAGAAAATGATAACAATTCAGTGAATCGGAAACAAATAAAAAAATACAGATGAAAGCAAGGTAAAAACCGTCAGACATTGTTTTCATCGGAGATCACCCCCCCCCCCCCCCTTTCTTTCTCTCTCCATCTCGGCACCTGATTCTCTGCCCAGATATCCAGATGTAAAATAACATGCATTACATCATCATCATCATAATCATTCAAAAGAAGTAAACAAGAAAGCGACGAAAACACTGTCCGTATCCTATAAATGATTTTGAATTCCTAAACGTTCGTAAGGAGGTTGTCGGGGCGAATTTGAAAAAAAAACTTCTTCAGCAATTTAATTTAATCGTTCTTTATACTTGTTTAAATGAGATAACCGTGAGATTGCGTGCCAAGTGAATCAAATTGAATGAAGTATTTGGCTATTTAAATGATGATCTCATAGGTCATTCAAATTAGTTTCAAATTGAACTATTACATCATTATATCGGTTGAAATTTTGATGAAATTGGACGGGAAAAAACTATATAGCATGGCCCGCTGGGAAAACAGTTTACTGAACTGAAGTGGCTACCCAGTGCACCATAGGCCCTACGTATCGTTGTGATTAGTTTGTTTTATTATAATCATCTTCAGAGGCAGATTTAGGATTTTCCAATGGGGGGGGGGGCACATTTTCCCAAGGAAAATTTGACAAGCAAAAAAAAATAATTTTAACGGTAGATTGATTGTATCTCTGGAGGGGGTGGGGCACAGCCGGCCCGTGTTGGTTCCGTCAGTGCTCACCTTGTTAACGATAATAATTGGTCAGGTCAATTTTCAGGACTCAATACACAATTTCCGAAAATTTTACCTCGCACTCGCTTTTTTAGAGGGCTTATGAGCAACTGTTACGACTATAAATAGATTTTTTAAAAAAAATAACTTTGAGCTGTCGATTGACCGAGCAAATTTTTTTAGTCACCCCCCCCCCCCTCCGCGGCCTCCCTCCATATCATTGAAACCTGGATCCACCCCTTGGTATAAAAAAAAACACACACACTAGGCCAGGCGGTATTTGTCCAATTTAATTGACAAATACATGTACGTTGAGGCAGTGGTGGAGAAAGTAGTATACATGTAATAGGCATATAGGTCACACGAAGCAAAATAACGAATTTGGCGGCCAAACTAGTTTAATAAAAATTGATTTCTATTTTTTCCTTTAAAAAATGTAGCATAGACCTATTATTTAAACAATAATGAACAAATAAAAATAAAGAACCTGAAGAAAATGATAACAATTCAGTGAATCGGAAACAAATAAAAGAATACAGATGAAAGCAAGGTAAAAACCGTCAGACATTGTTTTCATCGGAGATTACCCCCCCCCCCTTTCTTTCTCTCTCCATCTCGGCACCTGATTCTCTGCCCAGATATCCAGATGTAAAATAACATGCATTACATCACAATTATTACGATAGTCATTTCAAATAGCTCCTTGGTTGTTTCCAAGGAGCTTCAAACGACTTATTTCTATTTGCATGTATATATCCACGAGGGACTGCACGAATGTACACGCTTTCTACTGTGGAAATGCAAGAAAAAGTCGCAGGAGAAACCCGGAAAGAAACCCACTCGACTCCGCGGTATGCGCTCGTACCGTGCATTGGCACTTGAGATCGGCACTCTCGCAGAGGCGAGAGACATGAATATTCATGAGCAAATATTGATGTCATTTGGTCTCAAGGTGGCGCTCTTCAATTTTATGTCAGTTCTAAAAAATACATCCAAAGAAAGCACACTCTGCAAAACTTCTCATCTTAATATATGTTTTAAAGAATAAAAACAGTTCTTTTTGACCAATACAATACATTGTATGGACTCAGAACTTGTTTATGAATATTGTGGAAAGGCAAGAGTTAAATTAAAAAGAAAGTTTTGAAATAAACCAATGACACAATATACCTTTAACTCTTTCAAGACTTTGCAAGAGAGGGCGCTATTTCTAAAGGTTATGGTCCCTAATTATGGACAATATGTCTACCAAATCAGAATGAATTTGGATGAGAAACGGAGGCAGGAGAGGACTAACAAAAATTACATGTTAATCAAATTGGATTTTGGCAGATTTTGCCTTCCATAGGAAGTTACATTCTCGAGTCAAACAGATTTCGTCCATTTTTAGACCATGTGGCCGCTGAACAAAGAGAGAGAGAGAGAAAGACGCAGAGAGAGTAATAGAAATAAGCATACAAATTCGCTGACAATTCATTAACGTAACCCAGTGTTAAGTACATATCAGAACGATGTGCATGCATAAACTGAGTTTATCGCCTTATGGGACAAATGGCGTGCCATAATAGTACGTTAAGTTCGTTTTTGCGCGAAACCGATGCAATAGACACTGTGTACAATTCTGTTGTTGATAATGTGTGCATTGTGAGCAGTATACCATGTGTTCAGATTGACTTATCTTGAAATTTTCTGTTGTAACCTATGTCGTATTTTGTATCACTGGAAAGGGTATTCCAATGCGGTGACATTGATATCATTTTTATTTGTGTGCAGGCAATAGACCGGAAGTAAATGCCATATAAAGAAAGACATTAAAAATGAAGGTTTTGCACAATAATTTGAAGCTGACGTCAGATTTTTGTCAGTTTCTGTTACAAAAGGTTGACGAACGGTTGAAGTATATATCAATACTCATATCTGCCAAGTTAGAAAGAATAAGCTTCAAAAATAAGGAAATAAGAGCAAGTTGAAGTTGTGCTGGCATTAAAGTGCATTTTGGGATATTTTGCTGATTTTTGGGAGCATTTTTCAGATATTTCGTCAGTTGTAAGGTATATATTTTTTAAAATTGCCTGAAAGGGCATATCTTGAAAATTCTAAATTAAAAAAAAGGGTACGGGTTTGGCCAAGCATGACGCAATGTGGAGCATTCAAAGGTAGGTGTTTTTTAAACTTTAGAGGGCGCTATTTTAAAAAAACAAAAAGTCAGTGATGCGTGGAATCTAAGGAGCATGTATGATATGGTACCGCAATCAATTAATGTAAATATGAGCTAAAAATGAATAAAAGAAGAAATTTATGGCCATTTTACGATTTTTTTACTTTATATTTCGATAATTATGAAGTTTTTTAAGAAAGGCTATTTCGGATTTGAATTTAGGGCATGAAGTTGGCATTTTGAAGGTCAGGTTATGCATGCTAGATGATAGAACAGCTCTTGGACTATCTATAGCAATTTGTTAGAAGTCTGTAGCATGCAGGATAATTGAGATATGAAAGTATGAAGAATGGTATGCAAATGGACTTGAAATGGACAAAATGGCGCCTGGATGGTCATGCAGGAGTGATTTTGGAAATGGAAGACGAGAGGCACAACTAAGGATGCTGGACAACATGTCTACCAAATTTGGATTAATTTGGATGAGGGACGGAGTCAGGGTAGAGCTAACAAAAACCATGTGTTAAACAAATAGGATTTGGTGGAAGAAGAAGAAGACTAGAACTGCAATCGTTTCAGAACGATGTGCATGCATTGACGCCTCTGGTTCAATAGAGGGCAAGAAACAGAAAGAGTTAGAGAGAAAGCTCTAGATGATATATACTCTCAAAATATTAGAGGGCGCTACTCGTTTAAAAATGATCACTGATGCTTAAAACAAGGATGGATTATGTGGAATGATACAATTGTCAAACCCTAAAAATTATGAGACCAAAATAAATTGAAACAAGGAAGTTATCACAATTTTACATTTTGAGACTTTTTAGTAGAGGTCGCTATTTCTAAGAGTAATGGTCACTAATGCGTAAAAAATAAATAAATTAGAAAACACGTTACCACTATCAAACCCCGAAAATGTCAGACTGAAATAATTGAAAACAAGAAACTGATGGCCATTTTATTGTTTTCGATTTTTCAACAGAGGTCGCTATTTCTTAAAGGCAATGGTCATTGATGCGTAAAAAGAATCTGGATTATGAATTATGATATCATAAGCCAGCCCTGAAAATATAAGACCAAAATGAATGAATAAATGAAGTTATTATCATTTCAATATTTGTTGACTTTGCAAATGAGGGCGCTATTTGTAAATTTAACAGTCACTGATGCGTAAAACTTTGTTGAATTATGAAAGAATGAAACAAGGAAAAAGGACTGTACATAATGCTCTTTTACAGTAAGAATGTCCTCATTTTAACAAAACAAAAAAATGTGTATCTTCCCCACTTTTTTTTATCTAACCAACTTTTTTTAATACCAAAATCAGTCTTGTAATGTATCGTTAAATATCATCATACAGTGCACATCAGACAATTCTATCCTTCTTTGATATCTACAGCATGCATGTATTTTTTAAAAATATTTTTTTTTTTTTTTAAAAACCAAAATACGACTTTGCAAAAATATTTATGTATTTTCTTTTAAATCATGAAAAGTACTGGTAAACTAAGAAGTCAATAAATATTGACCTCTCCAACTCTATATTATATCAGTTAGCCTTTTCATCTGAAACCAGAAATAATGATTTTGTATCTCAACTGGATATCTGTAAGTATATCAAACTGAAAGGCATAAAATCCTTGTTTTCAACATCAACTGAATTATAGAAAATCCAAGTTGTCAAACTTAAAACAATACTTCCACAGCCTAAAAAGAACATATATATCAAAATCTCATAAAATATATCATTTTTGTACTAACTCAATTTTTCCAAGAGAAGAAGAAAAAAATTCCTTTGTTTGTTTCCCATACTGTGCCATGTAAACACCGTCTTTTTTAACTTATAAACTGTGTACATGTACAGTGTACTATTTTTTTTCTCTCTTTTTTTAAACACATTTTCTTTTAACATATATGCCGTGTACAGCACATGTACCATTTACTCTTCAAATATAACTCCCAGTGTTATCACCTTTATCCATTTAAACACTGTCTTAAAACTCTTTCCTGAGAGGATTGCAAAACAATACTAAACATTACTTGTTTGCTATTTTCTAAACCATGATAACTTCACCTGTCCAAAGTTATACCATGTCATTGAGTTTGTAATAGTCTAATAAAAAAAACAAACAAAGCTATACTATTGTAAATGTTCAATGCGTTGCCAATTACACGTTGGAAGAGCAGCATGATTTAAAATCAAAGTCATATATTGTACAGAAAAACACTCATAGATCATGTTTTTTTTTTAAATACCAACTATCCTATTAGGACAAGCAGAGCGAAGGTGCTCAACCTGAGATCGAACCTCGGGATTATTCTGCCCGAACGTTGTGGTTCATCTCTCTAGAGAGAGAGGGAGAGAGAGAGAGAGAGAGAAACAGCCATGCAAAGAAATAAGATTTGATCTGATCTGCAGAGCAAGGGTACAGACCAGCAGTCGATAGCCTCAGGATTATTCTGCCTGAACGTTGTGGATATCACTATATAATTGTACTACCTATAGTGGCTGAATATCCAGCGAAAGGAATTTACCTGTAGACTGTAGTTGTCATATACATGCAGTTCCATTATTAATTACAATACTATCCATATCTCAGTTTTTGAGATGATGAGTCAAATACGCTCCTAAGTGATCAATGATGTTAATCACAAAGTATCATAGTCCTTTAATCTCTTAGGCGGTTTCAATAAACGTTCACTTCGTGATCATTGTGGCGGTAACTCTCATTTGCCTGACGTGGCGGCATTGTTAGTTGTTCTCCAAGTTACGTATCTTCTCACACCGAATTCGCATAGCGGCAGCATGGTCGAGTGATTTTTGTAGCCCGTTATTAGTCGTTTCGCGCGTATTTGACACACAAGCTTGCACCGTGCGATGATGCACACAGCACCCGCGCTCTTGACCGAAGAGCCGACCCAACATGCCCAATGAACTTACACACAAACTAATGCCTATACCTCGGGTATCTCTCCTTGCATGCACACACCAGTTAGCTCCATGCACACACCAAACCCCATCTTCATGGTATACCAAGGAGCTTCCAACACACACATGATACATGTAATGATGAGCATGATAAGATTGAGATGAATGAGGGAAATTGTTCTCTGACCATCGTGATCATTGTGAATGTAGGCCTACAAACATGCATGCTAACTGACCACGGGATCATACAGCCAGTACCAAATTATTCACCGTTTCCCCCTTTTCTGCACTTAACAGTCATTATAAAGCCAAAGGAAAAATAAGGGATATTAATGATTCATGCGATATTGGACAAGTGATGTAAGTTTTATTATTTCATCATGTTCATCTGTTTTGTAATATATGATCCTGATCCTTCACTGTGTCGGTGAACTGCATCAAGGACTCATCATGTTTAATAGTTTTTACTGGTTTTTACTGTATATCATCGAGGATCTAGATCTGGTACAGTTATATTAACTGAACTTTGTGAAATCTTGAAATCTACGCTGAAAAATGTTCACACCGAAGATCCCCAACACAGGTAAGCGCACGTGGGACAATGTATAATAATTGCTTAGAGCGTCGGGCCCGACGCCCTACCCGAATCCAGTGCTTATTTGCTGATTTCTCAGCATTAACACAATTTCTTCCAAAATCCTTTGGCACATGCGTTTTATTTTATATAAACAGACACCTTGGTGGTTATTTCATTGGATTCTGTACGAACTCATTTTGATATCGTTACCAAAACTAGCATTTACCTTTAATACTATAACGAACTTTCAAGTACGACGTTGTGTGCATATCAGTACACTACGTGTAGAATGAAAGTTGACATATCGGATACAAAAGTTTACGTGAATAACGGCTGTCATAAACGCCTATCAGTCGTTTTATTCAGCTCGGCAAAACTGATGTACATGTTCTTTTGCTAATTTATAACAAAATGGCACGGTAAAAATCTAATCGGCGCGGATAGATCGAATGCTAATAAAGTTGAAAAACAAAGCATCGTAGTTTGCGGAAATCCTTTTGTTTTGGGACAAATCGCCTGTAAGGGAAAGAAGGGGGAAGAGCTCGTGGTTCTCATAGGTTTGCGTGCAAATCTCTTTGAACCGCTGGCAGTGTGCAGCGCTCTCGCTGTTATCGATTCACTGTGGTGACCTCATTTTATTACATATTTGCGTAATGACGATTTTACTACACTGCTTGGGGGAAGGGGATGGGTATTAGGTACCTCTCGTCTGCATGAGGGGGCAGGTAATGGTAATTGCCCCTGGTTCACATAGGGGGATGGCATTGGTAAGTGCCCCTGGCCGCCTGCTGGGGTGGAATTGGTAGTTGACCCCCATCTGCCAGGCGGGGTGGAGTTGGTAGTCGACCCTCATCTGCCTGGCGGGGTGGAATTGGTAGTCGACCCTCATCTGCCTGGCGGGGTGGAATTGGTAGTCGACCCTCGTCTGCCTGGCGGGGTGGAGTTGGTAGTCGACCCTCGTCTGCCTGGCGGGGTAGAATTGGTGGTATTTGTGGTTGCCACCAAATATCAAAAGAGTCTGCAGGCCTATTGAAGAAGGATGTAGACCTGTTAAGGGAGGAAAATGGTATATTGAAGGAGGGAGTAGGTGTATTGAAGGAGGAAGTAGGTTTACCGAAGGAGGAAGTAGGAGTTCCCATCCTTGACCTAAAAGGCTTCAAACGATTGTGGTGTACAATCTTTACATCTCCGTTCCTAGAAATCTTGTAGTTCAGTCCCTCAGTACATGATGATAGAACTTTATATGGTCCCTTCCAATTCGGCTCTAGCTTGTTCCGCACGTTCACCGGATCATGTAACCAAACCAGATCACCTGTGGAATAAGTGATAGTCCTATTTCTCTTGTTATAATGTTCCTGTTGGGGTACCTGTGTATGCTCCTTCACAAATTCTGTGTGACCTTCCGGAGTAGAAGTAGCATGTAAGGTAGCTGCTGGCGTTGGGAAGTTGACGTTGGCTGGAGTCCTAGCCTCTCGTCCATGCATTATGAAGTAGGGTGATAACCCAGTGGTAGAATGTACACTAGAGTTATATGCCAATTGAAGTTGGTGTAAATGGCTATCCCAGTCTCCACCTTGGTCTGCAATGTACTTGGCTAGTTGATCTTTCAGGACTCTATTGGCTCTCTCCACAAGACCGGCACCCTGAGGGTGGTATGGGGAGGACCTTGTCTTCTCTATTCCAAGATTTTTACGTAATTCTTGGACAAGTTTGGATTCAAACTGCCTTCCTTGGTCTATGTGCAGGCTTTCAGGCACTCCGTGTTCTTGGATGTAATCTCCACAAATGTGCCTAGCCAATGTCTGTCCTGTCTGGTCTTTCATCGCGTACAAATTCAAGTATTTGCTAAAATGGTTCACTACCACCAGCAGATATTTTTACCTGTTCCTAGATATTGGAAGTTCTGCTATGTCAGCAAACACCTTCTCCAGAGGACGTGAAGTGGTAATGGTCATTAGCTTTGCTCTGTATGGTGGATTAGGAAGGCGAAAAGATCCACATGCCTTACAGGTGTTACATTAATCCACTATATCCTTGTGCATCTAAGACCAGTAAAATGAAACATGAGCTCTCTGCAATGTACGTTGTGCACCAAAATGACCAGATGAAGGGTGGCCTTGCAAATTATGTAGAACTTTCTGTAATAAGGATTTAGGGGTTACAGTTTGCTTAGTGTATATCTCTCTAGGCTTGTCATAGGTCTTCCTACATAAAATGCCTTGACTAATTACAAGACGAGGGAGCTGCCAAAGTAGTCGTCGCATACGAGCTTGTTGGCGACGTTCTTTCCAAGTTGGGTGATACACATCTTTGACATACTCCATAACCTTAGAGATGTTTTCGTCTAACCGTTGGTGTTGAAGTAGGTCGTGGTCAGAAATCAAATCACCATGTGGTCTCTTCTCGACGTCATGAAGATTGTTTGCCTGAGTTTCATCACATTTAACCCTATCTAGGCCGGGGGGGGGGGGGCCTCCGAGGCCCCCCCCCCCCTCAACGAATCCAGAAATTTTTTCGCCGCGCGAAATTTTTTGACCGCGCCGCTTGCTGACTTTTACTTTCAAGTCTTGCGCAACTTTTGAGACCAATTTCGCGTCACTCGGGTATGTGGTTCCGAAATTACGCAACATTATGTAAGTGCATGTCAGACCGAAAATTGCTCAAAAACGTGATTTCGTGTACAAAGTCAATGCAAATTGTGTTTTCAACCAAAATTCATAAATGTATGATTATTTTTAGTTTTGCTGGTCTAAATGTATTTATTTTATGCTTTTTATGATCATAGAAGAGTCCCCAACAAATTTCATTGAAAAAACAATGAAAAACAAAAGGTCGAAAAAACAAAGCAATACTAAAAACAATATAATACATAAGAAAATGATTCAATATCACAATTTTTTTCATGTACACTTGCTAAGAACACCACAAAGAGTTTCTATACCAAAAATCAGTACATATGGAGCCTTATTTAGGGAGTTAGAGGAAAAAGTATGATTTCGCATACTAATTACGCATAAACTAGCAAAATCACTTAAGAGTGTTTCGCATGAAATAAATTACTATACAATCTTGTACATTATGTCCCAGGCAACCCCCGTGCCAATTTTCGGCGCGATCGCACGGTCGACGGCCGAGATCTTAGGGGGGGGCCTGGGAGGCCCCCCCCCCGGCCATATGAACTCCCAAAATACCCCGGCCTAGATAGGGTTAACTGATGTAGGTTGAGTTTCATCATACTAGTATTTAACTGATGTAGGTTGAATGCATGTAGTTTGAGTACCAGTAGTAGATGACGGTGATGAAAGAGGCTGGTGAAATGTCTGAGTACTAGTAGTCTTGGATGTCGAGGGAGGATGAATATTTAGATCAACCTTCTCCTTGGGTGTTTTCCTCACCGCATTGCACTCAACAGATTCATGTTTCCTGTCGTTTCTTTGACCATCCAAGCGTCTTGACATAGCATCTGCATTCTGATGAGAACGACCACTTCTATGTCTTATGTCAAATGAGTAGGCATTCATCTCAACAATCCAACGAGCTCTTCTTCCCGTTGCATCATCCTGAATGGGGACTTTCCTATAACCCAAAAGAGGTTGGTGGTCTGTCACAATATCAAAGTGTTGACCTCGGAGATAGTGCCGAAAATGTCGAATATCACGTAACATCGCCCACAATTCACAGTCATACGTAGACCACTTTTGCTGGGCTCTTTTCAGCATCTGACTGAAGTAGGCTATGACTCCCTCCTTTCCTTGCTGTACCTGTGAGAGGACAGCCCCTACCTCATCAAGTGAAGCATATGTAGATAGGATGAAACCATGATTGAAATCAGGATATGCTGGAAGACGAGGACTAGTCAAAGCAGTTTTTAAGTGACGGAAAGCAGCTTCACACACTGCGGTCCAGATGAAGGGTGTGCTCTTGTTAGTAAGCCTAGTCATTGGAGCTGCAATCTGTGAAAATCCAGGTATAAAGCGTCTGTAGAAAGGGGCTAAACCTAAGAATGATCTAACATCACTGGCAGTCCTTGGTTGTGGCCATCTAGTCGCTTTCTCTGTATTACTCGGATCAGGGAAACACCTTCTGAACTCATAACACATCCAAGATATGTAACTTTCCTCTTGAAGAAGTGGCATTTTGACGGTTTGAGTGTTAGTCCAGCGTCACGAAAGCTATCGAACACTTCTTGTAGATTGTGTAGGTGATGATTAAAATCTCTTCCCACAACAATGCAGTCATCGATACATGTGGACCAATGTAAGCCGTGAAGAACAATCTCCATTAAACGTTGAAATGTCATGGGAGCGTTCACTAACCCAAAAGGCATCACGTTAAAATGGTAGAGTCCACTGCCTGTGGTAAATGCGGTCTTCTCTTTGTCAGCAGGGTGCATTTTGACTTGCCAGTATCCACTTGACAAATCAATTACACTGAAGTAGGAAGACGCAGATAACGCATCTATGGAGTCATCCTGTCGAGGGATAGGATGTGAATCCCTAATGGTAATGGCATTCATGACAACTGGACTAGCCCAAGGGCTATGACTTTCCCCAATGATATTGCGCTCGAGGAGATCGTCAACTTGTCGTTGTATCTCTACTCTCATAGATGGTGATGTTCGATAGGCTCTCTGTCTAATAGGCATCTCTGTAGTTGTATAGATTCTGTGATGGAGGAAGTCTGTTTCTCCAACATCTTCTGGTCCAGAGCTGAAAATGTCATTGTAAGACTCAAGTAACTCTAAAGCTTGGTGTCGTTCGCTCTCTGTCAAATCAGATTCAGCATCAATAAAATTGGTGTGATTTTTAACTGTGTCACTGATGTTATGAAGAGAGGAAGAAGCTGGAGGAGTTTTACCAGTCCCTGGTTGTATTGCACTAACAACATTGTACTCCTCTTCCTGGTCGCCTATCAAAGAATGAAATTGGCCTAAATGTGTATCTGACTGTAACTCTATAGGCATCGAAGAAGGATTAACCAAGCGTACTAAGATTATCCCATTCTGAGCACTAGATAAAGATCTTGCTCCTGCTACTTCAAGCTTCTCATGAAGTGAGGGTTCAAATATACCATCCCTGTGCGTGTATCTCACTCAGAGGGGCAGAGGGGGTAGTGTAACTGTTCCTACCAAAATTACATTACAATGTAGGGGAGCTTGATGTTGACGATAATCAGCAAGGGGTATCTGAAGTCCAGGCATACTGAAGGAGGAAGTTGCTACAGATACCGCTGCCTTATGTCGAAGGAAAAAGTCCCAGCCAAGAATAATGGGGTGTGAAACATTCCGAGCAATGTAGAACATGTGTTGGAGAGCCTTGTTCCCAAGATGCAGGGAGGAGCAAACAGAACCTGTTATGTCCAGTGAATTTTCTGTAACAGAAGTAGCAGAAATTACTCCTTTCTGAATAGAACTGTGAGGTGGAGGAATTGAATTAAATAAGTCAGTACTCATTAACGATATGAATGACCCTGTATCTAGGTATGCTAGGATATAAGTCTTGTCAACACGGACAGGGATATAAGAAGATGGATGGTTGATTTGGGGCCTGTTGTTGTAGTCTGAGCTGACGACTGACCCTCATCAGCTAATGAAAGTTTTTCGATTGCCGGAAGAAGTGGACTCGACGAGGACTCTCGTCATGACGATAGGAAGTACGTTGCCTTGGACAGTGTAGTAAAATAATGCGAAATCGTCATTACGGTGTAGCGTTAATTTTGGTGAAAGTTACATAATCTTTGCACACCGAATTCGCATAACGGCAGCATGGTCGAGTGATTTTTGTAGCCTGTTATTTGTCGTTTTGCGCATATTTGAAGAGCATATTTGAAGAGCCGAGCCAACATGCCCAATGAACTAACAGACAAACTAATGCCTATACCTCGGGTATCTCTCCTTGCATGCACACACTAAACCCCATCTCCCTGGTATACCAAGGAGCTTCCAACACACACATAATACATGTAATGATAAGCATGATAAGAGAGAATTGAGATGAATGAGGGAAATTGTTCTCTGACCATACATCGTGATCATTGTGAATGTAGGCCTACAAACATGCATGCTAACTGACCAAGGGATCATACAGCCAGTACCAAATTATTCACCGTTTCCCCCTTTTCTGCACTTAACAGTCATTATAACCGAAAGTGAACTTTTTTGTACTTGTACTGTAATTACATTCTTCAACGGTATTCATAAAACAAACGTTTATTGTTTATAATGTTAATATTTGTTAATTCGATTGCTTTTATCCTTTGATTAAAAGAAAGGGAAAGAGAAGGGGAAAAACTATTCTTTTGTGTATGTTGATTACGCTAATACAAGTGTATAAACTGTGCATTATATGCCCTTTCAACTACATGGTTGTACCATTATCTTTAGTCACGTACTTAACATTTTTTCATATAGTATTTTTTCCCGCCACTCCTCGAATTCATCCCTATATTTACACCAACCCTTTTGTGTACCAAACGCTTAATGTCTCTATCCAATTAAGCATTGTCTCAAAGTGGATTACCAAATTCATTATTTGACTTGTAAACGATCTGCTGGTGAAGATATGCTGAAAGTTTGTACTGTACCTTCATTTCATGTAATCAATTTGCTTTATCACATCCCCAGGTTTCAATCACTAAGGCATGGTTATGCACCACTGATCACTTCCCACTCCTCAATGAAACTTTCTATTAAACAATAGTTGGCGGGTTCGTGTAGCCACTGACCTTGTAGTCCCCACCAGTCTCTTTGACAGTGCTTATCATTCTTTAAATCAATTGTTTGTTTGTTTTTTGTACTACAACATTTACTACAGTGCAAACTTAAACAAACTTTTATATGTTTGTTTTATGACTGTCTTAGCAGTATTTTGTTTTTCTAAGATGTGAGAAACCTAATCGTTTCTGGCTAATGGATCTGGCATCATGTTTGCTTTTTCCCCTTCTTTCTTTTAATTTTTCTTAATATTCATCTCTCAAGCATACCAATTCATGTCCTTTCAAAACAGTATTTTTTACCGATAGAAATCACTGTAAATAATGAAATGTTCGATATAGCTGAATTTAGGCTCTGTTTGTTAATTATGTCTTGTCTCGATTCCCCCTTTGTAAATTCTAAGTATTGCTGCTGAAATTGTTTTATTGTATTTTTTGGGTGGTCTGGCTTTGCTCTTCTGCCTATTCATCATTGACCAAGATGGGTCTTATTCATTTTGTACTTGTATATTATGTTCCAATTGCTGATACACGAGCACCACTTTCAAACATGAACACACCTTCACGCACACACACAATCACCTGCACCACTTGCACACTTGCAGTTGACCTCTCTCCAAACCTCCGGTACTTTACATTTTCACGCCCCCCTGTCTGAGTCACATACCTTTACCCCAGACATTACTATTGAGAATTCACAAGATAGCAAATATTACACTCCTCAAGAATTTAAAAACAAATTTAATAATACTTCAGACAATATTTCACTTTTTCATGCAAACATACGAAGTATAAATAAGAACTTTGAATATTTAGTTAACCTCTTACACTCATTGAACAACTTTCCCTTTTCCGTAATTGGCTTAACCGAAACATGGTTACATGAAAATTCCCCAGATATTTTTAATCTACCTAATTGTAATTAAATAAGGACAGACCGTAAATAAAGAAGAGGTGGTGGTGTTGCCTTTTATATTTCACATAATCTTAAATTCACAGTTCGTACTGATGCAAAATTATCTCATGCAGAGTCTTTGTTCATAGAGATCGAAAATACTAGTTCCAAAAACATTATCATAGGATTGGTTTATAGACCCCCTAATTCAAATACAGACCTCTTTCATGATGAATTAGAACAATTTCTTTATAAAATAGGGGATGAAAACAAACATATTTTTCTACTCGGTGATTTTAATATTAACTTCTTGCCCTCAACCGATAATAATAATGCAACTAATTTCATGAAATTGATGTACTCATTTGGCTTCCTTTCTATCATTAATAAACCCACCAGAATTAATTTAAATTCATCAACTCAGATTGATAACATTTTTTCGAACGTCCATAATAGCAAAGCTATCGGAGGGATCCTCTGTTCTGAAGTTTCGGACCACATACTCAAAATATAGAACTATTAAAGCAAGATTTATTTTTAGAAGATTGGGAAGACGTTTACGATGAAATAAATCCCAATATTGCTTACAATCAATTTAATAATAAATTAAAACATTATTATGAAAAAATATCCCTTTAGGTAAAGCTAAAACCCAACGTAATAAACCCCAAAATCCTTGGATAACAAAAGGTCTACTGAAGTCAATACAGACACGCAATCGACTCTATAAGTCCCATTTGCGCAATCCAACTGATAATTCCTTAAAAACATATAAAATATATCGTAATAAACTAACTAAATTGATTCGAATATCCCGAAAATTGCACTATACTAACAAAATAAATAATGCCAGTGGAAATACAAATATAACTTGGAAAATTATTAAAGAATCTTGGGTACAAAAACCCAACCCCCACCAAATGATAACATTACTCTTAATGGATCTAAAATACTTTATCCCAGTCTTTATTCAAACTCATTCAATTAATTTTTTACGAATATCGGACCCGAATTAGCAAATAAAATAAATACTCCCAATGCACATTTTACAGATTACCTGTCAGATCCAAATCAGGAGTCTCTCTTTCTAACCCCAACAAACCCTTCTGAAATTGTCAACATTGCCCGTACCCTTCACAATTCTAGATCTTCTGGGTCTGATGGCATCAGTATGTTTTTACTTACGCAAATAATTCACCCTCTTGCTAACCCCTTGGCTCACACATTTAATAACTCCTTATCTCAAGGCGTTTTCCCAGATTTATTTAAGATAGCTAAAGTCAATCCAATTTTTAAGAAAGACAATCCTCACGAAATAAGTAATTACCGTCCCATCTCTTTACTTCCAACAACATCAAAAATTCTAGAAAAAAAAAGGTATACACAAGACTTTACAAATTTATCAACAAACACAATGTTCTAAATTCGAATCAATATGGTTTTAGGAAAAATTATTCAACAGACTCAGCTTTACTTCAAATTTATGACAAAATAAGTAATGCCATAGCAAATAAAGAACATGTAATTGGTATTTTTTGTGATTAAAGTAAAGCATTTGATACTTTTCACCACGAAATTTTACTCTCCAAACTCAATCATTATGGAATACGAGGCCAATCTCTCTTATGGTTCAAAGATTACTTGAATAATCGAAGGCAATATGCCACGTTTAATAATAATGACTCTGATTCTCTTTTAGTTCAATGTGGTGTTCTCCAGGGTTTGATTTTAGGTCCTCTTTTATTTTTACTCTATATTAATGATATTATAAAAACCTCCTCTATTTTGTCATTTGTCTTATTTGCTGACGATACAAATATTTTTATTCTCATAAAGACCATAATTCATTAAACAATGTAGTAAATCGTTAAATTTACAAGGTGTCTAACTGGTTTAAGGCCAACAAACTTTCTTTAAATACAAAAAAGACACATTTTATGTATTTCAGACATCAATCTCATAATATCAACACACCGATTTACATTAACATTGACGGTACGCCTTTAGAACTGAAAACCAATTCAAATTTTTTGGGTGTAATTATGGATGAATTTCTGTCTTGGAACCAACACATACACCATGTTACAATGTGCGTTTCAAAAAGTATTGGAATCATTTCAAAGTTAAAATTCCTTCTTCCTCATAAAACTTTATTCTTATTATACAATTCGTTAGCTCTTCCATATATATCATACTCCAATATCGTTTGGGCAAACTGTGGCTCTTCTAAACTAAACTCTATATTTAAACTACAAAAAAGAGCTATCCGTATGTGTACAGTCTCACATTACTTGGCTCATACTGACCCATTGTTTCACAAACTCAAAACATTAAAAGTCTTTGATATTAATAAGATTCAAATTGCTATATTTATGTTTAAGTATTTTAATAATCAACTTCCCCAGTCTTTTAATAATATGTTTAGATTCAACAGGTCTGTCCATTCCTACCCAACCCGCATATCTGGAAACCTCCACCTCACTGACCCCAAATTATTAATAACCCACAAATCCATTCGACATTACGGTCCCGATATTTGGAACAATCTTCCAGACAATATCAAATCATGTTCAACAATCTACTCCTTGAAAGCTAATATTATACGTTACATTATTACATCTTACGCTGCCCCCTCTTAAACTTAATATCTCAACTGCTCTCTGCCGCACCTGCACCTACACCTGCACAGCACCCACTTGATCAATGAAGAACTATTACCATGATTACGTACCTTTTATGAGGCCTCCATCATCATCAAGCCTAATCGCTCACGATGGCGGTCTCCTGCATTCATTTATAATCTTGTTTTGAAAAAAATATATGACACATCTTTTTTTGTGTTAATATTTATTTACAATATTTATATTATGCGGTTGTTATTATTTTTTTATAATCATGTATTACCTTTGTAAATATTGTATATATATGTATTTTGTAATTCTGATATTGATGTGAATGCAGAAATAAATCAAATCAAATCAAATAAAAAAAAGCCAATGGAAAAATAAGGGATATTAATGATTCATGCGATATTGGACAAGTCATGTAAGTTTTATAATTTCATCATGTTCATCTGTTTTGTAATTGATGATCCTGATCCTTCACTGTGTCGGTGAACTGCATCAAGGACTCATCATTTTTTAATAGATTTTACTGGTTTTTATTTTACATGTAAAACTTATGTTCCCCGTTTATATCACCTCTGAATATAACGAACCTTCAAGTACGACGTTGTGTGCATATCAGTACACAACGTGTAGAATGAAAGTTCACATATCGGATACAAAAGTTTACGTGAATGGCAGCTGTCATAAACGCCTATCAGTCGTTTTATTCAGCTCGGCAAAACTGATGTACATGTTCTTTTGCTAATTTATAACAAAATGCCACGGTAAAAATCTAATCGGCGCGGATAGATCGAATGCTAATAAAGTTGAAAAACAAAGTATCGTAGTTTGCAGAAATCCTTTTGTTTTGGGACAAATCGCCGGGAAGGGAAAGAAGGGGAAGAGCTCGTGGAATCGTGAAATCTCTGTGAACCGCTGGCAATGTGCAGCGTTATCGCTGTTATCGATTTACTGTGGTGACCTCATTTTATTACATGTTTGCGTAATGACGATTTCGCGTGATTTTACTACACTGTTGGATGTGTCTGCTCATACTTGTACCTCGAGTAATCGGTGCCAGGCAAAAATGGCAGAGGTAATAATGGCGGAGGTAAGAATGGCAGAGGTAATAATGGCAGAGGTAAAATTGGCAAAGGTATCCCTTATGGAACAAACACAGTGTTACCACAGTGTGTTCACATAGTTGACTATGTGTAAACTATGTGTTAACTATGTGGTCATAGTGTTGTCACAGTGTGAGACTTCAGATCACATAGTTAATCACATAATTGCCCACATAGTTGGGTAACAAACACAGTGTTACCACAGTGTGTTCACATAGTTGACTATGTGTTAACTATGTGGTCACAGTGTTGTCACAGTGTGAGACTTCAGATCACATAGTTAATCACATAATTGCCCACATAGTTGGGTAACAAACACAGTGTTACCACAGTGTGTTCACATAGTTGACTATGTGTAAACTATGTGGTCACAGTGTTAGACTTCAGATCACATAGTTAATCACATAATTGCCCACATAGTTGGGTAACAAACACAGTGTTACCACAGTGTGTTAACTATGTGGACACAGTGTTAGACTTCAGATCACATAATTAATCACATATTGCCCACATAGTTGGGTAACAAACACAGTGTTACCACAGTGTGTTCACATAGTTGACTATGTGTAAACTATGTGGTCACAGTGTTAGACTTCAGATCACATAGTTAATCACATATTGCCCACATAGTTGGGTAACAAACACAGTGTTACCACAGTGTGTTCACATAGTTGACTATGTGTAAGCAATTCAATTCAAGATTTTATTAGAACAAATGATCGCAGCTTGTTACAGCTGAATTGGCATATGTTTTACAAAAAAAGCATGAAAATACACACAAAATCAACAAAAAGCAATGTTACAAAAGAATCAAGAAATTACAAAAATAGTTACGGTAAAATTATGATAATAATGAAGAAGTGGTCTTAGCTTTGGATAGCTTTGAAAAAGTACATTTTTTGGAAAAAAGATTTACTCCTAAAATAGAATTATTGTGATGTAATATGGGTTTAAAGAGAAATTAGAAGGAAATTTGTTGTAACGGCTTTCAGTAGATTCAGTATTGATAATTGAAAATGAGAAAAGAGCAGCAAAAATAACTGTCTAATATGAGAGTAACTTAAAGAAAGTAAGGGAAATAAAACGGAAGAAATCAAGAACAATTACCAAACAATTATGCTAAATTAATGAAATTGTAAACTAATAAGAAACATTTTCAATATGTATGTACAATAAACAATGGATACAATAATTGCCATGGTAATTGAAATTGTAAAAAATGATTTAAGAACAAATAACACCACCAGTCAGCAACTTCTGACTCGACACTACACCACAAAACAGAAAATAGATTCGGTCCATCGAATCTACTGCTCTCCGTCCCAGAATACAATAGCGATTCAGAAGCAGCCGACTGGTACTGTGTGTTGACAGATCTACAGTTTAGAGTTCAATAAGCGGACAAGGTACGGTAACGCGCTTTTGCGATACCTTTCCGTCCGACATCTAATTTCTGTGAGTCTGTGACTGTTTCGGAGCTCTCGATGTGATAACCTTGCAGGTGGGAGCCAATCACGAAAGTTCTTGAAAAGTTGTAAGGCAAACTTTTGACACAATTCATCTCTACGGTCCCTCAGAGTGACCAAGGTGCAACGCTTCATAGATAGTTCATATGATTCATACTCCTTACCTAACATCAATCTCAGTGCTCTCTTTTGGATAGATTCAATCGCTGCAATTTGTTGCTGGGTCAATGACGAATGCCATACCACGCAGCAGTATTCCAAAATTGGGCGAATGTACGAGGTGAACACAGTTGTGAGGTCAGGTAATGGCATCCCAAAACGTGGAAGCATCCGTATCAGATACAACTTCCGAGAAGCCTTGGAAGTTATATAATTCACATGCTCATCCCACTTTAGATCATTTTTGATAATGACCCCTAGAAGCTTCACCAGGTCACAACAAGGGATCGTTTGGTATGAGAGATTTGATTTTATTTTTGATTTTATTTTATTGATTTCCGTTTCACAACATAAGAATGATAAATATAACATAAGGTCGAAAATACTGCAAAACATAATAGATATATATAACATAATCTTAGACTTAAGGAACATGATTTAACAAATTAAAAAAAAAATAATATGACATTTGTATTTGAAAGTAAAACGGAGGGTCTTGCCGAAAAAAGCCAAGCTTGTACAAAAGGCAAGACCCTAAATAAAACTGTGATGAAACTGTGGTGGTGGTAATTGCTGGCGAGTAAACGCAACCCTTAGTGTCTTACATTTGAGAGGATTTAGTCGCATGCAAGAGTTCACACACCACTGCTATTCTGAAAGGACAGTTTCCAGCGTGTCAGCAGTATCCAATCGACGGCATTGAGCAAGAGTCAAGTCGTCTACGTACTTCCATCCCTGAATCTGAGAAGACCTGAGGGCTTCATTACCAACACCTAGGAATATCAGGGGTCCGAGGCGTGTGCCCGAGGTACTCCTGCCCTGGTTGTAAGCGTCGAAGAAAGTTTACCCCGATAGCCCACTTGTTGAGTTCGATTCGCAAGGAATGATCCCAACCACTGGATGAGAGAAGGTCTTGCTTCCATAGCATACAACCTATTTAGTGCAACATTGTGATCTACCAGGTCAAACGCCTTTGAGAAGTCTGTTAGTATGATGGTGGTGACAGTATTAGGCTTATCAGCACATGCCTGCAGGTAATCTACGAGACTAATGAGGTAATGACTTGTAGACATACCATGTCTATTGCCAAATTGCTGAGGATCAATATTTTTGCCAATATCTGCTATAAGCCACCTGTATACAAACAATTCAAGAAGCTTGGCAAAATGATCGGTAAGAGCGATGGGACGTAACTTGTCTATTGACGGTGGTGATTCCTTTGGTAGAGGCACGATAATTGATTTCTTCCAGGTGCTTGGCACTACCCCTTGCTGGAATGAAACATTCATGATGTGGCACAAGGGCGTACTCAGCTCTAGGGCATACTCATGGATCAGTCGAGAAGAAATGCCATCCGGCCCTCCGCTCTTTCCGACTTTAGTCTTAAGCAATTCCCTGTAAACTGTCCATGGCTGAACAGAAGGAATGGTGCTTGGCATATATGGTCTAAATGCAGGCAGATGGACTGGATCAAGTAGGCGAGAAGCTTCAGAAATATTCACAAAATGAGTGTTAATTGCATTTGCTATTGCTTCCAGATCATTTGGATCTACATCGGGAACAGAGAGAGACAGTTCCTGATTAACATTAGAAGTCATTATCTTTATATACTGATACCATGATCTAGGATTCTCTCTCTTCAGATTTTGGACACGGTCACGGTAAAATGACTTCTTTGCTCTCTTAATTGCTTTTTGGACCTTGTTTCGCAGCACTGGCCAAGTAGGGGAATTCTCATAGAAAGCTGTTTGTCGCTGTTTAATCAACGCTTTCACTCTCACTGTCATCCATGGCTTGTCACAGATATGCATTTTTACAGATTTCATGGGAAAATGCAATTCAATGGCGGAATTAAGGTCCGAATAAAATGCCTCACACTTTGCCTCAACAGAAGATAAAGAGTAAACATTGGTCCAATCCTTGTGAGTTATCCAATCACCAAAATTTCGGATGCTCGATTCTCGCATTGGTCGGACGAATTTACGGATAACTTTGTTTTTCTGAAGCTGTCGTTGCTTGGGTCTCCATGTTATCCCATTATGATCACTGAGTCCAACAGGCGATACGAGGTCTACAGGCTTGTAGAAAACATCTAGATTTGTCAAAATCTTGTCTAATATCACATCATTGCGAGTTGGGAGATTGACCACTTGTTTAAGCTTGTGGGCATTAAGAAGTGGGGCTATATTAAGACGATTGAGGTCTCCTGCAATGATAATACCGACCCCTGGGTGGTCAGTGAAGATGTCGTCTAGTGAAGTGACAAGGGATTGGACGAACCGATGATCATTTACATTGTCTGGCGGCAAGTATACTGAGGCTACAAAAACTGATGAAACAGTTCTTGGAAGTCTGCGCGGACGTATCTGGACCCATAATATTTCCAGATCCTCAGGTGTAGTAACTTGTGCTGGCATAGGATTTAGGCAGACTTTGGCATATAGGGCGACACCTCCACCTTGTTTGTTTTTCCTGTTTTTACTGAACAAAACATACTCAGGAATATTGAAGACATTCTGTGGAGTGTTGTCCTTAAACCATGTCTCACTGACGCACACCAGATCAATATCCATTTCTTGGACTGTGCAACTAAATTCATCGAATTTATTATTTAGAGAACGGACATTGGTCATGTAAACTGATGGCAAGTCACAATTGGATCCATGAGTGGACATCCTTTTCCAGCGGTATTCTTCGCAGACATGATGTTCTAGGTTGTGGCTGATGGGCAAAAAGTCTCTCTGAATTGGTGACCAGCACTGGAATAGGTTTGCCTTTTAGATCTCTGGTGGCTTTCTTTTGTTTTCTTGTGCCACCACGACAGCCCCTACGAGTGCGTTTCTTAATAGAAGTGTCCAAGCCGGCTGATATCCTTTCAATACCCAGTTCTCTAATTTTCTTCAAGCTATCATCATTTATCACAGCTTGTCCTCCATATTGAAAGCGTAGAAGATCTCCTCTTGTATATTCAATTCTGGCTTCCTTTTCAGACTCACATGACACTTGCTTTTGGTTGGTGTCCGGGCCTGGGTTTGGTTGAATGTCCCCTGCTTCAAGTAGCTGAATGTTGAAACATGCACAACTATTACAGTAGTAGGGGATATTGGTCTTCAGAAATTGTTTGTGATGTATTTCAGAGTTCCCTTTCCTGGGGACAACATGGCCACAGCAGTAGACAAATTGCTGGTCATTAACCTCATTCCAGTGGGATTGCATCCCACAAACAAGGACACAAAGGATGATAAGTTTAAGCTCCATTGTAACTCACAACACCTTAAAGCACAGCAGATAATGCCAATTGTTCACTATTGTTGAGCTTCAGTTAACACCTCTGGCTGTAAAGTTCATGTTGTACACTATCATGGCGTCCAGTGTAGAATCAAATAAGAACTAGTCCCAAATATGTTTCCACTTTTATCTCAATCATTCCATTGAGATATTGACTCAAATTTGTCCTGCTCAATCCTGATAGTATGATTCAATTGATAGTTCAAAGTTGATATCCAAGTAATGCGTAGAACATATAAAATAATGCTTAATTATACAGAGCAAAAAAGTGCTTGCGACCTGCTAGGCGCACAGCGTTAGACTTCAGATCACATAGTTAATCACATAATTGCCCACATATTTGGGTAACAAATACAGTGTTACCACAGTGTGTTCACATAGTTGACTATGTGTAAACTATGTGGACACAGTGTTAGACTTCAGATCACATAGTTAATCACATAATTGCCCACATAGTTGGGTAACAAACACAGTGTTGCCACAGTGTGTTCACATAGTTGACTATGTGTAAACTATGTGGTCACAGTGTTGTCACAGTGTGAGACTTCAGATCACATAGTTAATCACATAATTGCCTACATAGTTGGGTAACAAACACAGTGTTACCACAGTGTGTTCACATAGTTGACTATGTGTAAATTATGTGGACACAGTGTTAGACTTCAGATCACATAGTTAATCACATAATTGCTCACATAGTTGGGTAACAAACACAGTGTTACCACAGTGTGTTCACATAGTTGACTATGTGTAAACTATGTGGTCACAGTGTTAGACTTCAGATCACATTGTTAATCACATAATTGCCCACATAGTTGGGTAACAAACACAGTGTTACCAACAAAAAATTAACAAGCAAAAAAAGGGTCTTCAAGCTCGTCAGGGGGGGGGGAGCAGGGATGCACTATTCCCAATACAATCTCCATTTAGTTTATAATTTACACTGAAATTTTGCCGGTAATTTGATATTTTGTATGTGTAACTGGTGCCTGGCCTCCAAAATTCCCCACAGTGTAACAGCGGCTCGGAGCATAATGGAACTTCAAAGCTACTGGAATGTTACACATCCCTTTGTTAAGCTTTAGAACTCACATGTACAGTATGCGTTTGAATAATTTACACGAGTTTCCAATTCTCTCGATCTATCAATAGAGCTATCTATGTTCGCTTCTTCATGTACTCTGCACGTGCGTCGAGCGTGAGCTCGGGGTTCAGTCGGGTCCGGATTCACTGCTCGCTTTCGGAAATGTTCGATTTTTAGATGAAAATAATTTACATTTCTATACAATCTTTTTTATATATTATACTGATGATTTATTTTATTTTCTTTTAAGATCATCATCGCAATGGATAAACTATCAGTAAAGGCTAACGTTAGAGTTATAGATCTATACTAGATATCCGGAACTCTTCGGTAAATCTCGGCCTCGGAAATCTATCTTCGGCGAGGCATAGTATACTACAGGCGCTAGTACGTTTCAAATTTACTCGCGAAAGCTTACCGACGCCCGTAACATTTTATCGCTTCATCCAGTATTTACGCCTGTTAGAATCTGATCTTACTGCACTTTGTCTTAATCTACTTGAATTGATAAGAATATCAACCATGTGGTGGAAACGAACGAAGTAACTGTTACTTCAAGCGATTTTGTAACAAACAAAAAGATAATTTGTTTAACAAATTTTCGGCATTACTCCTATTTGTTTAAGATCAGTATGCTCGATCTGTAATGAAAATCATAAGATCAGTATGCTCGATCTGTATGAAAATCATAAATCATAAGTCAGAAAAAATTGGAACCAGTGGGATTCGAACCTGCCATCTACTGCTTTCCGGGCAGCGACTCAACCACCAGGCTATTCTGGTTCACGGTTAAGCCACGATGAACTGGAATTCAAATACCCTCGATCCTCTTCTTTCTGACTCATTACTATTCAAATGCTGTCCGCCGTGGACAATAGATAGTAAATTAAGAGGCTTTTATATAGGAGGAGATTATAATTTGTTTAACAAATTTTCGGCATTACTCCTATTTGTTTAAGATCAGTATGCTCGATCTGTAATGAAAATCATAAGATCAGTATGCTCGATCTGTATGAAAATCATAAATCATAAGTCAGAAAAAATTGGAACCAGTGGGATTCGAACCTGCCATCTACTGCTTTCCGGGCAGCGACTCAACCACCAGGCTATTCTGGTTCACGGTTAAGCCACGATGAACTGGAATTCAAATACCCTCGATCCTCTTCTTTCTGACTCATTACTATTCAAATGCTGTCCGCCGTGGACAATAGATAGTAAATTAAGAGGCTTTTATATAGGAGGAGATTATAATTTGTTTAACAAATTTTCGGCATTACTCCTATTTGTTTAAGATCAGTATGCTCGATCTGTAATGAAAATCATAAGATCAGTATGCTCGATCTGTATGAAAATCATAAATCATAAGTCAGAAAAAATTGGAACCAGTGGGATTCGAACCTGCCATCTACTGCTTTCCGGGCAGCGACTCAACCACCAGGCTATTCTGGTTCACGGTTAAGCCACGATGAACTGGAATTCAAATACCCTCGATCCTCTTCTTTCTGACTCATTACTATTCAAATGCTGTCCGCCGTGGACAATAGATAGTAAATTAAGAGGCTTTTATATAGGAGGAGATTATAATTTGTTTAACAAATTTTCGGCATTACTCCTATTTGTTTAAGATCAGTATGCTCGATCTGTAATGAAAATCATAAGATCAGTATGCTCGATCTGTATGAAAATCATAAATCATAAGTCAGAAAAAATTGGAACCAGTGGGATTCGAACCTGCCATCTACTGCTTTCCGGGCAGCGACTCAACCACCAGGCTATTCTGGTTCACGGTTAAGCCACGATGAACTGGAATTCAAATACCCTCGATCCTCTTCTTTCTGACTCATTACTATTCAAATGCTGTCCGCCGTGGACAATAGATAGTAAATTAAGAGGCTTTTATATAGGAGGAGATTATAATTTGTTTAACAAATTTTCGGCATTACTCCTATTTGTTTAAGATCAGTATGCTCGATCTGTAATGAAAATCATAAGATCAGTATGCTCGATCTGTATGAAAATCATAAATCATAAGTCAGAAAAAATTGGAACCAGTGGGATTCGAACCTGCCATCTACTGCTTTCCGGGCAGCGACTCAACCACCAGGCTATTCTGGTTCACGGTTAAGCCACGATGAACTGGAATTCAAATACCCTCGATCCTCTTCTTTCTGACTCATTACTATTCAAATGCTGTCCGCCGTGGACAATAGATAGTAAATTAAGAGGCTTTTATATAGGAGGAGATTATAATTTGTTTAACAAATTTTCGGCATTACTCCTATTTGTTTAAGATCAGTATGCTCGATCTGTAATGAAAATCATAAGATCAGTATGCTCGATCTGTATGAAAATCATAAATCATAAGTCAGAAAAAATTGGAACCAGTGGGATTCGAACCTGCCATCTACTGCTTTCCGGGCAGCGACTCAACCACCAGGCTATTCTGGTTCACGGTTAAGCCACGATGAACTGGAATTCAAATACCCTCGATCCTCTTCTTTCTGACTCATTACTATTCAAATGCTGTCCGCCGTGGACAATAGATAGTAAATTAAGAGGCTTTTATATAGGAGGAGATTATAATTTGTTTAACAAATTTTCGGCATTACTCCTATTTGTTTAAGATCAGTATGCTCGATCTGTAATGAAAATCATAAGATCAGTATGCTCGATCTGTATGAAAATCATAAATCATAAGTCAGAAAAAATTGGAACCAGTGGGATTCGAACCTGCCATCTACTGCTTTCCGGGCAGCGACTCAACCACCAGGCTATTCTGGTTCACGGTTAAGCCACGATGAACTGGAATTCAAATACCCTCGATCCTCTTCTTTCTGACTCATTACTATTCAAATGCTGTCCGCCGTGGACAATAGATAGTAAATTAAGAGGCTTTTATATAGGAGGAGATTATAATTTGTTTAACAAATTTTCGGCATTACTCCTATTTGTTTAAGATCAGTATGCTCGATCTGTAATGAAAATCATAAGATCAGTATGCTCGATCTGTATGAAAATCATAAATCATAAGTCAGAAAAAATTGGAACCAGTGGGATTCGAACCTGCCATCTACTGCTTTCCGGGCAGCGACTCAACCACCAGGCTATTCTGGTTCACGGTTAAGCCACGATGAACTGGAATTCAAATACCCTCGATCCTCTTCTTTCTGACTCATTACTATTCAAATGCTGTCCGCCGTGGACAATAGATAGTAAATTAAGAGGCTTTTATATAGGAGGAGATTATAATTTGTTTAACAAATTTTCGGCATTACTCCTATTTGTTTAAGATCAGTGTGCTCGATCTGTAATGAAAATCATAAGATCAGTATGCTCGATCTGTATGAAAATCATAAATCATAAGTCAGAAAAAATTGGAACCAGTGGGATTCGAACCTGCCATCTACTGCTTTCCGGGCAGCGACTCAACCACCAGGCTATTCTGGTTCACGGTTAAGCCACGATGAACTGGAATTCAAATACCCTCGATCCTCTTCTTTCTGACTCATTACTATTCAAATGCTGTCCGCCGTGGACAATAGATAGTAAATTAAGAGGCTTTTTATATAGGAGGAGATTATAATTTGTTTAACAAATTTTCGGCATTACTCCTATTTGTTTAAGATCAGTATGCTCGATCTGTAATGAAAATCATAAGATCAGTATGCTCGATCTGTATGAAAATCATAAATCATAAGTCAGAAAAAATTGGAACCAGTGGGATTCGAACCTGCCATCTACTGCTTTCCGGGCAGCGACTCAACCACCAGGCTATTCTGGTTCACGGTTAAGCCACGATGAACTGGAATTCAAATACCCTCGATCCTCTTCTTTCTGACTCATTACTATTCAAATGCTGTCCGCCGTGGACAATAGATAGTAAATTAAGAGGCTTTTATATAGGAGGAGATTATAATTTGTTTAACAAATTTTCGGCATTACTCCTATTTGTTTAAGATCAGTATGCTCGATCTGTAATGAAAATCATAAGATCAGTATGCTCGATCTGTATGAAAATCATAAATCATAAGTCAGAAAAAATTGGAACCAGTGGGATTCGAACCTGCCATCTACTGCTTTCCGGGCAGCGACTCAACCACCAGGCTATTCTGGTTCACGGTTAAGCCACGATGAACTGGAATTCAGATACCCTCGATCCTCTTCTTTCTGACTCATTACTATTCAAATGCTGTCCGCCGTGGACAATAGATAGTAAATTAAGAGGCTTTTATATAGGAGTAATGCCGAAAATTTGTTAAACAAATTATAATCTCCTCCTATATAAAAGCCTCTTAATTTACAAACAAAAAGATGTTTGTCAACTTGGTGGACCCGAACTTGAGTTGAGTTGAGGGCCTGGTCATGCTGGTGGAGTCCGGAACCCCGCAGAGAAACGGCCGAAACATTGGTTGGGATGTCGATGGCCAAGGTGTTAGTGGCCAGTGGTAAACATACATTATTATATCCTGATGTGTACCTAATATGTAATTATTTATGCTCTTCCTTTGTCCAGGGGTAATTGTCCAAGAACCGTATGTATATAGCCCTAGTCCTATTCTATATGTGGTGCTCGACTAGCCTGGAGGCGTCTGAAACTGAAAGTGAAGTGAAAGTCGTCTATGAATTTAGATCTACACTCAGTACTCTACGTAGGGTTACTCCCCACTGACGCCTGGGATCCCGAACTATATTCACCCACGTAATGGTACAAAACCTGAAACTTTCGCCCCCGAGATTTCTACTTTCCCTCTAAATCTAGCCCTAAAACATGTTCCTGTCATGGACACTCATTCAATGAACAAGGTTATGATATAACCTTGTTCTCACTTATATCTCCATGTGTGGCAAAATAAGGGTGGCAATGTTTGGCTTATTTTCTCTTTTTCTTTGGGGCAAATGCTTGATTTTTTTACACTGACAGTTTCCATTACACCTATTATTCATACAACTTGACTCTTATTTAAATTTGATTCTTTAAATTATTTTTTTCTTAATTAAAAATAGAGATCAAAAAATGAAAATTTTCTTGCCATATTACTTTCCACCAATAGAGGGCATACAAAAAATATGCCCAAAATTCAAGTTTTTGAGCACTTTGGTGAATACAAAAATTATTCCCAAGTTACTAATGAAAAATAAATTGCAACTGTATGGAAATTAGTAATTTGGGTCACAAAAGTGATATTTTAATGATTTTTTAAAGTGTGTGCTCTGTACAACATTGGCATACCACAGTCCTACCTGAAGATTCCCCACAGGCAGGGTGGTAGCAGTGAACAAGTGGTCATGGGGTTTAACTAATTTTCCAATTACCGGGTGTAACATTTCTGCGATATTCATTTCATTTTTAAAGAAGAATTCATAAAAACGAATCGCGCAATTTGCCTGCTGTCGCCAAGGCCAAGCGAAAGACAAAGAAATCAAGATGGCGACATAAACACGGCCGTAAGCTCTTCCCATCTTTTCTAGCCAGGCCAGGCGGCTTCTAGAGAGTAAAAATCATTTACTAATACTATACTAACGTATCTTACTCTCACCTAGCCAGGCGGCTTCTAGTTCTAGAGAGTAAAAATCAGTTACTAACGTAAGGTTACTCTCATCCGAAGCCAGGTCTTCCTTCTCATTGACCCACACGACGAAAGCCAAAACCTGAAACTTTCACCCCCGAGATTTCTACATGTACTTTCCTTTATAGAAAAGATCTAGCCCTAAATCATGTACATGGGAAAAAAACTTCATTTCTGACATTTCTACGCTCTCGTTATTTTTGAACAAGAATTCATCAAAAAAAATGAGAGAAATATTGTGAAAAGACGGAAGAGACTTGCCCGATGTTTACGCCGCCATCTTGCTTCCTATTGAGTATTGTTCTTCGCCAACGTTACCCGACACACGTGTCTATGAGAAGGAAGACCTGGCTTCGTATGAGAGTAACCTTACGTTAGTAAATGATTTTTACTCTCTAGAAGCCGCCTGGCTACTCTCACCCACGTTACACGACGCAAGCGTCCGTATCGTGGGTGAAGAACAATAGAAAACTAGAACTGCAATCGTTTCAGAACGATGTGCATGCATTGACGCCTCTGATTAAATAGAGGGCAAGAAACAGAAGGAGATAGAGAGAAAACTCTAGATGATATACATTCTCAAAATATTAGAGGGCGCTATTTCTTAAAGGAATGGTCAACGATGCTGAAAACACAGTTGGATTATGTGAAATGATACAATTGGCAAACCCTGAAAATATGAGACAAAAATAAATTCAAACAAGGAAGTTATGGCAATCCAACTATTTTAAGACTTTGCAATAGAGGGCGCTATTTCTAAAGTTATGGTCACTTATTATGGATAACATGTCTACCAAATTAGAATGAATTTGGATGAGGAACGGTGGCAGGGGAGGACTAACAAAAATTACATGTTAATCAAATTGGATTTTAGCACATTTTGCTCTCCATAGGAAGTTACATTCTCGAGTAAAATTTTTAGACCATTTGGCGCCCCATACGTTGTTGTTGAAAATGTGTGCATTGTGAGCAGTATACCATATGTTCAGATTGACTTATCTTGAAATTTTCTGTTGTAACCTATGTCGTATTTGGTATCACTGAAAAGGGTATTCCAATGCGGTGACATTGATACCATCTTTATTTGTGCGCAGGCAATAGACCGGAAGTAAATGCCATATAAAGAAAGACATTAAAAATGAAGTTTTTGCACAATAATTTTAAGCTGACGTCAGATTTTTGTTAGTTTCTGTTACAAAAGGTTGACGAACGTTTGAAGTATATATCAAAACTCATATCTGCCAAGTTAGAAAGAATAAGCTTCAATAATAAGGAAATAAGAGCAAGTTGAAGTTGTGCTGGCAGTAAAATGCATGTTGGGGTATTTTGCTGATTTTCGGGAGCATTTTTCAGAAATTTCGTCAGTTGTAAGGTGTATATTTTTTTTACATGGAATGAAAGGGCATATCTTGAAGACCCTAAATTCAAAAAAGGTTACGGGTTTGGCCACGCATGACGCAATGAGGAGCATTCAAAGGTAAGCGTTTTTGAAACTTTAGAGGGCGCTATTTCAATGACGGAAAATCAGTGATGCGTGAAAACTAAATAGCATGTATTTTATGATACCGTTATCAATTCCTGAAAGAATGAGCTCAAAATGAATAAAAACAAGAAAGTTATGGCCATTTTACGATTTTTTTTTTACTTTACATTTCAATAAATATGACGTTTTTGAAGGAAGGCTATTTTGGATTTGAATTTAGGGCATGAAGATGGCATTTTGAAGGTCAAGTTATACGTCGCAGATGATGGAGCAACTCTTTGACTATCTATTGCAATTTGTTAGAAGTCTGTAGCATGCAGGATACGGGAGTTTGGACGGGATTAGGAATGGTATGCAAATGGACTTGAAATTTACAAAATGGCGCCTGCACGGTCATGCATGAGTGATTTTGGAAAATGAAATATAAGGTGCACAACTAGGGTTGTTGGAGACAATGCCTGCCAAATTTGGTTGAATTTGGATGAGGGACGTGGCCTGGGCAGAGTTAACAAACTCTATGTGTTAAGTGAATGGGGTTTTTGGCAGAAGACGAAGAAGAAGAAGACTAGAACTGCAATCGTTTCAGAACGATGTGCATGCATTGACGCCTCTGATTTAATAGAGGGCAAGAAACAGGAGGAGATAAAGAGAAAACTCTAGATGATATACATTCTCAAAATATTAGAGGGCGCTATTTCTTAAAGGAATGATCACTGATGCGTAAAACACAGTTGGAGTATGTAAAATGATACAATTGGCAAACCCTGAAAACATGAGACCAAAATAAATTCAAACAAGGAAGTTATGGCAATTTAACTATTTCAAGACTTTGCAATAGAGGGCGCTATTTCTAAAGGTTATGGTCCCTAATTATGGACAATATGTCTACCAAATCAGAATGAATTTGGATGAGAAACGGAGGCAGGAGAGGACTAACAAAAATTACATGTTAATCAAATTGGATTTTGGCAGATTTTGCCTTCCATAGGAAGTTACATTCTCGAGTCAAACAGATTTCGTCCATTTTTAGACCATGTGGCCGCTGAACAAAGAGAGAGAGTAATCGAAATAAGCATACAAATTCGCTGACAATTCATTGACGTAACCCAGTGTTAAGTACATATCAGAACGATGTGCATGCATAAACTGATTTTATCGCCTTATGGGACAAATGGCGTGCCATAGTACGTTAAGTTCGTTTTAGCGCGAAACCGATGCAATAGACACTGTGTACAATTCTGTTGTTGATAATGTGTGCATTGTGAGCAGTATATGAAGAGAGACACTAAAAATGAAGGTTTTGCACAATAATTTGAAGCTGACGTCAGATTTTTGTCAGTTTCTGTTACAAAACCCACCAAAGAATAAGTAAGTTATAAGAAGTTTGATTTGAGACGTACGAGCAGCTGCCCCTATTACATTTTTTTAATCAGTGATTCATGAGTGCTAAAAAGGTCTTTCAGGAGCGGATGTGAACTGATTTGTATGTTGATATGGGGTTGATATACTAAAAATAACTGGTGTGGTCCTCTATGTACACCGATTAACACACCACAGTTTTAGCTTTGCATCTTCTCATAATAGTAGAGCGGATTAGCCGAACAATTGTGCAAAATTTGACTAAAGCATGAAACTTTCACAAGTATTAGTATATGCCGTAAGATTTATTTTAAAGATGGGAGGTAAATTTAAAAATGCCATTTTCGGCCGTTGCCATGGCAACGAAATAATTTCTCAAAAATGACATACATTCCCATGTAAATGGTAAATAAACATGATAGAAATGAATAAAATGATAATTTTCAAGCTTCCAATTGAATATATATAAAATTTAGAAACATTCAAAATCAACAAGATAGTTCCAATTGGTCCGTTGCCATGGCAACGGCTTGTTTTTCCCCAAAGAAAAATTAAAAAATTGATTAAAAAAACGTTGTAGAATATGATTTATCTTTAATTTCCCCTAATTTTACAGTGTTAAACAAAGATGTTTTGGTTGCTAGATGTATAAATCATATCTCAAGCCATTGCCATGGCAACCAAATAAAAACTGATTTACAAAAATAACATGGTTGACAAGACAATGGGCAGGTGGAAAAATCAACCGGAATTGACTTAATCTGTATGCTTTAGTTTTGACCCCCTCATTTGAACCAAAAATACAGAAAGTGTTCTGCAGGAGTTCTTTATAAAGATAAAACTTTATGTTGCATTGGTAATGCTTGAATTTAATTTTAAAAACAATGTTGCAAAGATCCCGCTGCCATGGCAACAGCTTATTTCCCTCTAGAAAAGTAAAAATATTGATAAAAATGTAGAATACATGTATGATCATCAGTCCATTTTCAATCATTTTTGAGGTACTAATCGGTATATGCTTGTGACTAAATTTATAAATATAACATCTTAAGTCATTGCCATGGCAACCAGATAACATCTAATTAAAACAACAACAGGGATGACAAGGTTATGGAAAGGTGAAAAGTACAATAAAAATTAACTTATATGTACATGCATAAGGTTTGACCTACTCAATTAATTTAGGGGAAATAATACAGTGAGTGTTCTGCATGAACTAATTGGAATGATACAGATCGATGTTGCCTTGGTAATACTTGAATTAAATAAAAAGAAACAATGTTGCAAAGAACCCGTTGCCATGGCAACGGCTTATTTCCCTCTAAAAAGGTAAAAAATTGATAAAAATGTAGAATACATGTATGATCATCATTCCATTTTCAATAATTTTTGAGGTACTAATCGGGATATGCTTGTGACTAAATTTATAAATATAACATCTTAAGTCATTGCCATGGCAACCAGATAACATCTAATTAAAACAACAACAACAAGGATGACAAGGTTATGGAAAGATGAAAAGTACAATAATAATTAACTAATATGTACATGCATAAGGTTTGACCTATTCAATTGATTTAGGGGAAAAAATACAGTGAGTGTTCTGCATGAACTAATTGGAATGATACAGATCGATGTTGCATTGGTAATACTTGAATTGAATAAAAAGAAACAATGTTGCAACGAACCCGTTGCCATGGCTACAGCCTATTTCCCTCTAGAAAGGAAAAAAATGATAAAAATGTAGAATAAATGTATGATCATCATTCCATTTTCAATAATTTTTTAAGTACTAATCAAGATATGTTTGTGACTAAATTTATATATATAACATCTTAAGTCATTGCCATGGCAACCAGATAACATCTAATTTAAAAAAAGAAACAACAGGGATTACAAGGTTATGGATAGGTGAAAAGTACAATAAAAATTAACTTTATACATGCGTAAGTAAAAAAAAGTATCAGCAACTTTGATAAACAAAAGCATGGTAAAATTTGATTTTTCTTTCATTTCACCTAATTTTAGGGTGCTAAGCATATATATGCTTGTTCTTAATATGTAGATAACATCTTCAGCCATTGAGATTAAGATGTAATTTATAAATACAAAAAAATTACACTGTTGAAATGATAATGGTCAGGTGGAATGTAAAATAAAATTTTACTTAATCTACATAATGTTTGAACAGTCATTAAGTTTTGAACAAAAATTACAGTGAGTGTTCTGCATGAGTACTAAAGTTAGGGTGCCAAATACGCGTACATTTTTGTTGTTTATAAATAACATATTGAGGCATTAATATTGCAATAACATAACATTTAATTTACCCAAAAAAACTATAGCTGACAAAATAATGGACAGACGGAAAATACAATAAAATTAACTTAATATGCACAAGATTGGACCTGCTCTTTTACATGTAATTTTGAACAAGAGTTACATTAAGTGTTACGCATTGTTTCATCAGGTTGACAAAAAAATACTTATGTTTTGGTAATGCTTGAACATAAAGATGAATAATGTTGCAAATGGCTCCAGAAAAGTACAAATTTTAATAAAAATATGTTTATTTATTTCTTTTTTCCCCTTTTAGGGGGGGGGGGGTGCTGAACATAAAAATGCTAAATGATAAGCACAATCTTGTTTCATTATACATGGCATCGAAATAAGACCTACAAAAATCGTAACAGAGTTTTGTGGGCTCAAATAAATGCCCGAAACTCGATGCTGGACAATTTCGTTCAAAGTATTCCTAGGCGGCCATTTTGAAGAAAGCGTCTTGGGGTGATATGTGTTTTAAAGCTGTTCATCATATCAATATATAAGGGGATTATAGGGGTTGAGAACTCAAAATCTTAGGTCTATGTAAGGAGTCGACATGGTCTTGATATCCAAATCAAGGTAAATACAGTAAATCATCTTTTACATGGAGATCATTGAAATCATGCCTTGTCTGACTGTTTTAGCATACTTGGCTTGAAATATGATAGCAAAGCACTATTAAGCATCATCTTCCAGGGTACGCCTATTTCCTGTATATAAATATCAGAAAAATTTTACTTTTTGAAAATTACCATCATTTTTTTTTTATTCCTGAAAATTGCGAAAATTTAAAAAATTCACACAAAAGTCAAATTTATTCCCATGGAAAGTTTCCATCAAGAAAATTCCCAGTAATTTAGCAACCCTTCTCCCCCCCCAAAAAAAAAAATCATTACTAAAAAAATAAAGAGATAGTGAGAGAGAGATGGATGAAATATTAGTTTACGAATAATGTACCCAAAATGAAAAACAAAATGATTTTTTTTGCTCTGTCGCTGGCTCGGTCAGAACATTTTAAAGTAAATTTTGCTCGATATGTCATATCTGGCCCCCTCAAAATTACACTGCTGATTTTGACGAAGAAAATTTTGTAATACTGTGATAATTTTTAAAGTAACGTTTGAATCTATTCAACACGAAGTTTAATCTATTTACTGGTTATTTTACATGAAAAGTAGACTGGTCAAATACGATAAAAATACCCTTACTGGTTGAAAGGTTAAAAATAATTTAAGCACTCAAGGGTGTTCCAAGACGATGCCCTCACTGGCTGCCGTGAGCTAAAAATCCACAATTTATCCATTACTTGATAAAATGGCTTTAATTTGGTTTCTATTCATTGGTTTTAAGGATCAAGTAGTACATTTGGGCAAATACAGGGACAGCCAGTGGTTTGGAATGTCCAAAAATCCAAGATGGCTTCGAAAAATTGAATCTAGAATGGTTGCTGATACCTAAAGCGTACATACCTCATTTCATATTGGCCTAGAGGATGATATATTGGTGTCTATATCATTGGTTTCAAGAGTCTAACAATATAAGGACAAGTTACAATGACAGTCAGGTGTGTTTGAAAATGCAATATGGCTTCCAAAAACTATTCTAAAACGGTTGCTGATAATTGAAAATGGAATAGCTCCTTTTATATTCACTTGTGAGATATGATTTTGGTGTTGAAACCATAGCTTCAAGAGTCAAAAAATAAATTAGGATATAGTTTGCTCAATATCTGTCTGGGGAATATGATTTGTTATTTCAAGGGTCAATACATAAGGACAAGCTACACGGACAGTCAGTGGTCTAGTATGTCCACATTTCCAAGATGGCTTACAAAAAAGTTTTGTAAAACCATGTCTAATGTTACTTACCAATAAACATTGGTTGTTCAATATCTGTCTGGGGAATATTATGTTGCTGCCTAAACCATAGTTTAAAGGGTCGTGTAATGCATTAAGACAAGTTACAAGGACAGTCATTGGTCTGGTATGTAAAAAAACGCAAGGTGACTTACAAAAATGGGGTCTAAAATTGACTGTTTTTAATAAAATTTGACGTAGCATTCTATATCCGCCCGTGAGATGTAATTCTGGTGTCTAAACCATAGTTACAAGAGTCAAATAATAAATTAGGACATAGTTTGTTCAATATCTGTCTGGGGAATATGATCTTGATGTCTCAACCATTATCATGAAACCATTTTTTAATGCATTAGAACAAGTTACAAGGACAATCAATGGAATGATATGTTAAAAATCCAAGATGGCCTCCAAAATGGGGTCTTAATTGACTGTTGTTACTTCAAAATGGACATATAGTTCATTAATAATACACATTTGGGATATGATTTTGGTGTCTACACAAGTGTTTCAAGGGTCAACTAATACTGTACATTGTGTCCAGTTGAATAGACAGTCAGGCGTCAATATTGTGTCCAAAAATTCAAAGATTGTTTGAAAATGGGGGTTTTAATGTTACTTAAAAGTGGACATAGTACATTAAAATACACCTTTGGATGTTGTTTTGGTGTCTACACTAGGATTTCAAGAATCAAATGATATGTTGGGACTGGTTACAATGATGTATAATTGTCTATTTTGCCTGAAAATCCAAAATGGCTTCCATAAATAGATTCTAAAATGGCGACTTTGAAGTGGATATGATATCCACTTGTGAGAATCTACCTTGGATTTTGGACAAAATTGAAAACTAACCATCCTTGTTACTTGTCCTAATGTAATAGTGGACCCTTCATACCACAGTTTAGACACCAAAATTTTTCTTACAGGTTTTATGAACTCTGATAATTTTTGAGGGATAGAAGTCATTTTGGATGCCATTTCGGAAACCTTCTTGGATTTTTAGGCAAAAATGGACAACTGGATATCATTGTAACAAGTCTAAACGTATTTTTTTTAAAACTTGAAACCAAAGTGTGAACACCAAAATCAGTTTTCCTTGGTGGATTTAAATGAACTATGTCAATTTTTAAGCAACAGGCTCCAATTCAATAGACTCCGATTGTTTGAAGCCATCTTGGATGTTGGAACATACTGGATTACTGACTGTCCTTGTGTCCTTGTAACTTGTTCCAATGTACATGATATATTTACTGACTTTTAAAACCATGATTTAGATATCAAAATAATATGCACTTGGCAGATATTACACGAAATATGTCCATTTCTTAGTAACAGGGGCTATTCTATATTCCATTTTTGGAAGCCACCTTGGATTTTTGGACATACTTGACCACTAACTGTTCTTGCAACTTGTCCTTATGTACAGTTTGACACATTTCACTATGGCATAAACTTATTCCAGGATATTAAACAAACTACGGTAATTCATGCAGCAACAGCAATTTTAGACTCCATTTTCAAAGCCATCTTGGATTTCTTTTAATATACAGGACAACTGACTGTCCGTGTAACTTGTCATAATGTATTACTTGACCATTGAAACCATGGTCTAGACACGAAATCATATAATCATCCCAGACGGATATGAAGTGAGCTATGTCCATTTATATATCAACAACCATTTTAAACTCCATTTTTGGAAGCCGTCTCAAGGTCTTGGACACATCAGACCACTACAGTTTTTCTAATCAAAACTGGTACTTTTCTTGGGAAAATGAGCAGTTGCTATGGCAACAGATCATTTGCAACGTTGATATTTATCATTGAATTCAAGTATTACCAAGGCATCATCAATGTTTATCATTCTAATTAGTTCATGCAGAACACTCAATGTATTGTTTCCCCTAGATTGAGGTCAAACCTTATGCATGCACATTAAGTGAATTTTTCACCTGTCCATAGTCTCCATACCCTTGTCATCCATGTTGTTTTTGGAAAAAAAAATAGATGTTATAGGGTTGCCATGGCAATGGCTTAAGATTTTTTATTTATAAATCTAGTCACAAACATATCTTGATCAGTACTTTAAAATAATTGAAAATGGAAAGATCGTACATGTCTGTATTCTACATTCTTATCAATATTTTTACCTTTCTACAGGGAAATAAGCTGTTGCCATGGCAACGAGCCCCTTGCAACATTTTAAAAAGAATTTAATTCAAGTGTAACCAAGGCAACATAATTTTTTATCTTTCTAAAGAACTCCTGTAGAACTCATTCTATACTTAATGTTCAAATGAGGAGTTCAAAACTTAAGCATATACAGATTGATTCTAATTGTATTTTCCACCTGTCCATAGTGTTGTCAACCATGTTTTTTTTTCAAATTAGATGTAATTTGGTTGCCATGACAATGGATTCAGATATTATTTGTATGTTAACAGCAAACATATCAATTCTTATCACAAAATTAGGAGAAATGAAAAAAAAATCAGAGTCTATAGTCATTTTCTAATCAAAACTGGTACTTTTCTTGTGTAAATGAGCCGTTGCTATGGCAACATCAATGTTGGACATTCTAATTAGTTCATGCAAAACACTCACTTTATTATTTCCCCTAAATTAATTGAGTAGGTCAAACCTTTATACATCTAGCAACCAAAATATCTTTGTTTAACACTGTAAAATTAGGGGAAATTAAAGATAAATCATATTCTACAACGTTTTTTTAATCAAAATTTTTATTTTTCTGGGGAAAAACAAGCCGTTGCCATGGCAACGGACCAATTGGAACTATCTTGTTGATTTTGAATGTTTCTAAATTTTATATATATTCAATTGGAAGCTTGAAAATTATCATTTTATTCATTTCTATCATGTTTATTTACCTTTTACATGGGAATGTATGTCATTTTTGAGAAATTATTCCGTTGCCATGGCAACGGCCGAAAATGGCATTTTTAAATTTACCTCCCATCTTTAAAATAAATCTTACGGCATATACTAATACTTGTGAAAGTTTCATGCTTTAGTCAAATTTTACACAATTCTTGTGATTTTTGGAGCTTATCCGCTCTACTATAAATTTATTTTATAATGATATTTTGCTAATATATAATACTTTGCTTCGTTTTCCTTATGGAAAAATATCATACATTGCACATGCCTCAATTTACATTGTCTGTATAAGTCCATTGTAATTATTTCGACCATAGCCCTAACCGATATCATTTAATTTTTTTTGCTATTTTTACAGAAACTTTATGTCAGGGTGAATTTCTCCTTTAATGAACTAAGTACAATACTTGGGATCCAAAGTGTGCTTCAAATTTGAATATTAGAAGAGTGATTTGACATGAGATGGCTGTGCATGTAAGTCCAGGAGTAAATAAAAAAACTCAGGTGTTATCAATTTGGTGAATTAGATCTACAGTATGATTTTGAAATGTTACCCTTTTCATTAGTCAAACATTATGATTCTAGTTTTCTTCTCAGAACCTGTCTTATTTAATTTACTGTACATGTAAGGGCTTTTTTTTGATTTTTTGGCCTGGGGGTTTAAGACTGGCCATTTATACCTCTGTAATTTTTACCTCTGCCATTATTACCTTTGTCATTTTTGCCTTTGCCATTTTTACCTATGCCATTTTTACCTCTGCCGTTTTCACCTTTGCCATTATTACCTCTGCCATTTTTACCTTTGGCATTTTTACCTCTGCCATTTTTACCTCTGCCATTTTTACCTTTGTAATTTTTACCTCTGACATTTTTACACCGAGCCGAGTCATCATAGTCAAGATGCCTTCCATTCTGGTCTCTAGGGCGTGTCTCATCATACATATATCTCGAGTCATCATAGTCAGGATGCCTTCCATTCTGATTTTGAGGGCGTGTTTCTTCGTATCTGTACTTCGATTCACCATTTCTCGAAGAAGGACGCCTTCCTGGGCTCGGTGAGCGTCGGTCAAAATCCCTTCTTGAAGAACGATAAGAACTCCCGGGACTTGGAGAACGATGAGAATAAGGACTTGAAGAACGTTGGGTATATGGACTTGAAGAACGACACCCCCCAAAAGTAGATCTAGGCCTGTATCTATCTTGCATACCATCTCGACTATTCTTTAGTTCCTTGATCTGCAAATCTATCCTGTCTATCTTTTCCATTAATTTGTCCAATAAGGCATCATGGTCTACACTGGCGACTTGCGGTTTGAAAGGAGCTTTAGTCGATGGAGGATGATGCATAGGGCTTTGGTGCAATGCTCTTTCCATCCTTACTGCAATCTGTAGCGCCTCCTCTATTGTCTTTGCACCATGCTCTCTAACCTTCAACTGAAGAAATGGGTCAAGACCTGCAATGAAGCGTCTTAGATTCTCACCATTCCTCGCTTTCTCTTCATAATCAGGAAATGCCTCTAATAAAAGTTTCTGAACAACTGCAGCATAAACTTTTAAGGGTTCCTCAGTTGCTCTGGGTATAATTGCTGCATTCGTCCTGAAGATGTATAGACAACCCTTTCTCGAAAAGACTTGAGAGAGTCTTGATTTAGCTGAATCATAGTTATTTTTCACATCTGTGGGCATACCATCCAACAATGAGAATGCTGCGCCAACTAAACGGGTTGGAAGAAACACTTCCTTCTTTAGGCCAGAAGTCGACCCCCACGTATCTAAAGCGATTTTAAATCTCTTTACCCACTGTTGAAAATCAGCTTCATGTTCTCCTGTAAAAAAATTCAGGGAGCTCCAGGCGAAACATCATAAAATAGTAACAGGGAGACATATAGGCGAAAGTAAAGGTAAAGTAAAAGTCTCACCAAAGTAGATGACAATCAGTGTGAAGACATAAATCTCTGTAGAAAATAAAATATTCAAGAGTAGAGAGATCCAATAAGTTTTCACAATGATGATGGAGTAAATCAACTAATCACTGTAAATATCCAATGAAGTACACAGTCAGGGTGTATCGAAGTATCCAATGATGTACGAAGTAGAGAGATTCCGCAAAGTATCCAAAGTGATGAAAGGAGACAGCTACTAAAACATCCAAAATAACCACGATGAAGGGAGAAAATCATAAATGACCAGCAAGAAAAAACACTGTAGAACAATTTAGGCAATTAACGTGTTTCGGAATTACGAACCTTCGGAATTACGAAGTGTAACCGTAGAATGGACTTTTTCTTTAATGATGGAGCTTGTTGATGTTTATGATGTTTGGCTTGGCTGCGTGTCTCCACGCTCTGTTTAATTGGCTTTTCCGGATATGGTGAGTGATTGTTGTTCGGCTAAACGTGGGGTGAGTATCGCTGTTGGATGTTGTGTCTTTTCTCTCCTAATATGCGCCAAAATTATATTCTGTGTTAGATTTTTACTTTGACATGTCGATTGTGGGTAATTTTGGGCGTAGAATCGGCTGAATATAATTTAAAGTCGATATGGCGTCACCTTGATACCAAATTTTGATTGGCTACTTAAATATCCGTGAAAAGACAAATTACGCGAAGCAAATTGTGTAGTCTATAAACTTTGTGTTATGTGCTACTTTAAAATTGGCCAGAGTGAATGTTGGGTTATACCTAAAAAGTGTTTATGAGATGCCGAAAATATTTTTATTGCATCAAAATTATCATTTATTACATTTATCAAAAAAATAAACTTCAGAATCTAAAAAATATTGACTGTGCTTTATGAAGCTGTGTTGACATGTGTAAACGCAGAATATATAAAACCATGAATGTATCACTGTAAGGATGATTTGGGGCTGAAATTATTCTACAAGTCAGTTTTATCCCTGGAAAAGTTGTGGGTATAGCCCTTATTTGCTTTAGCAACCTTTTTTTTCTTTACATTATGCCCGGAATTCATGTCATTTTCATGGAAGGGGAATCGTACTCGCCGTGCAAAAGCGAACGGCAATGTACCCGCATGCGGTGCGCTACGATGACTGCGCGGTATAAAAATTACCGTTTTCGAACAGGTTTTTGGGGTATTTGGCAAGTTAAATCGGCTCTAACATAAGAACGGGCAAAAACGGGCAGTTAAATTTGGTATCGACTTAAAGCTTAGACATCGGAAAAATTATGCTTATAGAATTTAGACGGAAATCTGAACGATTCTATTGCAAATGCAAAAAACATGGATTTTTTTAGCCTATTTCGAGGAGAAATCATATAAACCTCTTAAAAGGTGTCTTTTATCTCATTTGAACCCTTTCACATGTAAAAAGAATATATCAGGATTATGTGGGAGCCATTTCAGATTCCTACATGAAAATCTCCTGAGAAATGGTCTGTTTTTCAACTAGGATGTCATATACGTGACATTTCGCAGAATGTCACATTTTACGATTTGAGGTAGGAAATTAACAACCTTTATGCGAATTCCGGAGTGAAATAGTTTGCTGAAATATTCTTCAAAGTATTGTCTTTCAGCTGGGCATGATAAAAATTAACAAATCTTTGCGGCGGCGTGCGGTCGGGCCGGGCATCGTGAATGTCGGCGGGTTCGAGCATCGGGGAGGGTGTTCGTTTCTTAGCGCCCGGTCTTTGAGGTTTGGCTCATGTGCCGGAATCTTAGTTGTTGGGGAGTTGAGGCATCCGCTACATCGCGGATTGAAATGTCTGTAAAGCGTTGGACGGGGACAGGACCGAGTTTGCTTACGAAAGGTTGGGATGGTGATAACATATCATGTTGCCGTGATCACTTAACTAGTTCGAACTGAATTTCAATTTTTTAATATCACAACATAATTCTTTACAGTATTTCATTATCATTTTACAGTAATTCATTTTTTATGTCTCAATATAATTATTTAGAGTATTTTTGTTATTATACTTTAGTAGCTAAGTCTAGATATTTATATGTATTTTGCATCGTGATATTATTGTAACTTTATGTGTTTTTTCATCCTGTTAAAATCAGGACATTGATGTAAAACAGCGATTCACCTGATCATTTTATCCTGTATAGATATTTTCTAATAAATAAATAAATTTGTTTAAATTATTGCGCATTTGTCAATATAAAATGTAGATGTATTTATAAAACGGTACCAAGGGATTTCCTCGTTTTTCTTTTCTTTGGTTTGTAACCTGTAACTGAGTGTATTATCAACCGTTTTCATTATCTTTCTTATATCTATCGCCTTTCAATATCCCCTCCTACACTTTTTTCTCTGAGTTCTTCTCATTTAAATTATATCTGTATCGCCTTCCTTCTCCCCGATTTGGATTACGTGGTATATACCTGCCACCCTCCCCCTCTATCCTTTCTATTTTTTCTTCTCAGTACCTGAGAATTTTACATTACATCTAACGTCCCCTCCCCCCATCTCTCTCTAAAAAAAAACCTTTTAAAATTACTGTTGTAACTGTCATTTTACAATGAATTCTATATCATCTTCCATTTTCTATATTGATAACGTTGGTAGATATCTTTCGCAAAAGACAATATAATGATGATCATTATCGTATAAAAATGCACAACTAAACTATTTTTTGTGAACTTGGGACTTTGGGTTACGGCAAGACACAGGCCTCCGTTCTTTACATAAAGTGATTTTTTAAAGATTTTTTCATAACTTATTTTCCATGCAGCTATTATAACAATAAAACAATCTTGTTACTGATGTTTGTGCACAAGTATTCGATTTGTTATATCCTAAAATTATTTCAAAGATTTAAACGAGTAAAAGTGGCTAAGATTGTAAGTCTAAAAAAAATCATATCTCCCAACTCTCTCTTTGTCACTTTCTACCTTTCTTTCCTTGGGCTACTTTTCCCTCAAAAAGCGCCAATTACTGAAAGTAATAGAATTTTTTTTTTCATGTATGAATTATAGCATCCGCAATCATAAGTGTTTTTTTTTGTTCTTTAAAAAACATTCATAATAAAATTCAATCTTTTTCTTTATTGTTTTAATCGTTCAATGTATACAGAGGCGGTGGAGTTGGTAGGAAGTTTCAGTTCTCACCCCCTTTAGCAAACATGTACAAGAACAAAAGCCGAAGTCTATATAAATTTGTTATTTTTTTTTTTTTTTTGGGGGGGGGGCCGGTCCAGTCCCTCTCACATTCAGCTCAACCCCTCCATTATCAAAAACTCAGCGACCACTAGTTTTTTTAATGAAAAAAATCAGATATTGTGGTTTTGCTGCTAACTAGTGTAAGCCCCCCAACTGTTTGTTTGCAGTAACGGAAACAAAAATGGGTGGGTCTGTTCTTTTTCTATATGAATCTTTTCTACCACGCTATTCGCCGGTACAAAAAGAAGAAGAAAGAAATCGGAGAAAAAGTAGGATAATCAATAAAGTTTGGGTCGGTATCATATATTTTTTTTTTGGGGGGGGTAGGTCACGCATGAATCAAATTTTGTAGGATTGAGAGGTTTCTGTCGGGACACGCCAGGCAAACCTGTTTCCTTTAAGGGATGCCTTAACGTAAATTCTCCATATTTAAATATATTCCTCCATTTCGGGCGAGGAAACTTTTAGTTCATTATTGGTTTTATCATTTGAAGTGAATATGTTTCCGTCAACTTTTCAATGCAAAAGTTTTCATCTGGGAGATAAAAGAAGAATAAGATGAAGAGCTTCTAAAACCTAATCTATTATAAATTCATTCTGTAAAACGACATGAATTAAAAAATTGTGACATTTGTAGCCAATTCACCCCCGTCCCACAGCTCAACCCCTACATCATGAAAAGAAAACATTGCTGCCCCTGTATAACATAAATCTTTTTTTCCAAATGTTTTGGATTGGTTTCTTACCATGGTTAGCGCCCTAAGTGCGATTTTTTTTTTGGGGGGGTCGATTGTAACGGGGAAAACTGGCCACGGCGGTCTTTATTCTTATTTTATCTACCGCGATAAAGATTAATAGTAAAAAGTCATCAGTTTTTCAAGGGTCTGAGGACCGAGTTACGACAAACTTTGGGAGATTTTTTTTGTGTAAGTAGTCTAACCAAAAAAGAAAGTCATGTTGTTATTCGTTTAAGAAGATATTCAGGGATTTTTAGCAAAAGCGCACTTGTATATTACCCCCTTTATCTCTGGCTCTCATTCTCTCTAGTTTTCCGTGACATCTGAACATTTTCCCCTATAATTTCCCTAAATGATTCTTCTTTCATCCTTATGCATCGTCACCTAGGGGAAGCGTTTTCATGCCACAGGAAATCACTGACGAATGTCATAAGGAAATGTGTTGTCGGTAAATGAGACATTTTTTTTATAGATATACGGTATGTTGGTCGAAATAAAAAGGAAAAAAAAATATTCATAAAAGTTTTTGTATTGCTAAGTACGAAAAGCATTCAATGGATCATCCTGCCAATAAACACAAATCTTCCTTTTGTTCGGGCGCTGACCATCTGTATCCTGCTCTTTTCGGAAGGATTTTTTTTGAGTGGCCACCCTAACATTCTTTTGTTAGGGTAGTGCCGATATCATGAACTACATAGATGTTTGCCTTTTGAAAAGAGCATAAGATGAATGGTGCGCTAAACTGCTTTCTTTACTCCTTTTTTCTGAATAGTAGACAAAAATAAGTACTAAGACATTAATCTCGTACAAGTTTTTGTTTTTTACAATCGATCGATGAAACCAAGGAGATATCATTCTAGAGTGATATTTTCTTGATGAAACAAACAATAAGACGAAAATGGTACATAAACGCGAAGTTTATGTGTGACGATCTTGCAGAAAAGATGTTAGCGTATTTATCAGAACAACGATATGGATCAAATCACGTGATCAGAACAAATCGCGTTTTCAGGCCTTGTGCGCTCGTCGCAAATTTTTTCCTCCCCTTCTGACTCTTACGAAAAAATCGTGTAAAGTTGACATGATTTCCTATTTTCGGGATTTTTCCCCACGTAGCTATACATTTTTTTTTCATTCTGTTATCGAAAAAGGTTTATAAAGGAAATAATGACAGAGGTATTAGTATTATAACAATTACGAACAAGCTGAAAAACTTCATGGGATTAAACCAAACAAATCTCGGCTTCTGTCGAAGCCCGTCGTAGCTAAGTGAACGACTCGCTGGGCTTCTGTGAAAGCCCGTCGCACCCAAAGGGTGGATGATATGAGCGCAAAGCGCGAGCAGAACATTTTTATAAAAATATACGTTTTGAACTGATCGAAAAGGTTAGCGGCCAGAAGCCAAAAAGTCCCTTATTTCTTGACTTTAATCCCCGGCTGGATCAAAACAAAATCATACATCAAATTAAAGGAAATTTTCAGAATTTTTCGGAAATGGATCACCATGGAAACCAGCCTTGAATAAGCCACGCCCATTTTGAATACTTATTGAATATTTATCATGGATTTTGAATTTTTACTCATTAATTTTAATTATAAGGTATATTTTCTTAGTTTTAAAAGGATAGATCCACTATATATTTTAAGAAGAATTACTGAAATACAACTTAGCATGAATTTTATGAACATTTTCACAGAAATTGTTGCCTAGCAACATAACTTTCCTTAGCAACCATTTAGCTCCTTAAATAAACCACCTATTTTTTCCATTTAAAACCCAACTTTTAACTTATAACTAGGTTAAATTAAACCAAATAAGTTACACCAATGCAATTATGTAAAGTATTATTAAAAAAAAAACTTAAAACCCCCATTTTAGCTATTGCGAACCGCAAGTAAATTTGCTAAGCTCTACATGACATACCCCTTCACATCGTACAAATCGCCATATTGTTGTTGATTTTGACTATATTGATGCACGTACGTACAAGTCGCATACTGTATACTATTTTGTGCTGAAAAAGTTGATTGAGTTAATAGTACCTGATCAACTGACATGCAATAGAAAAACAACAAAATTACCATTTCATATCACCCATGGATACCAAATTGTTGCCTAGCAGCGACTATTTTCCATAGCAACGACTATGTTAACACTCTATTCCCTGGACAAATCTGTGGAAAAAAGTACATTATCCCAGTAATACTGACATAATCGATGCCTACAACCTCATTTCCAATAATCATTGACTACTTTATAGCTTCCATGGAGTCAAATGTGTTGCCCAGAAACAACATTCCCTAGCAACGGCTATGTTACCACTCTCTTCATCTCGGCCAAATGTGCTGATGAAGTTGTGCCTTAGAATAACAATTTTGAGAAAATTAACATAATGTTAGACTGTTATCGGCAAACAACATTCCGGAGTTTACCATTATGTACGGTTGCCTAGCAACACTATTTACCTTTGCTACGATATATATTCCCCTTAACAAATCTTGAGGAAAATAATCACCTTTTCAGTGTACAGTACCATTTGTTCGGCTCGGTGTAAAAATGGCAAAGGTAAAAGTGGCAGAGATAAAAATGGCAGTGGTAAAAATGGCAGAGGTAGAAATGACAGAGGTAAAAATGGCAGAGGTAAAAGTGACAAAGGTAAAAATGGCAGAGGAATAATAGTAGCAGTAATGATGGCAGAAGTAATACTGGCAGAGGTAAACATGGGTGAGGTAAAACTAATAACACTTGAGTTGGTATTTCTTATTTTTTTCCTGGACTCACACGCACGACCTTCTAATGTCAAATCGCTCTTCTAATGTTCAAATTTGAAGAACAGTTTAAATCCAAAATATTGTACTTAATTCATTAAAGGGGAATTCACACGGACATGAAGTTTATTAAAATGATATTGGTGAGGGTATTAGGGAATCCATCAAAGATTAAAAAGCTACTAAAATCTTATGCTATTTTTGCAAGCATTTTTCCCCATATTTGATATAATTAAACAAATCAATGAAATTTAATTTTATAAAAAAAAATTTAAATGGTTTTAATTCTACCTTAAGTATATTAACACACAAATAACTTCATATACACTCCTGAACAACTTTTTTTATAAGCAATCATGAACCATTGATTAAAAAAGGGAAAAGTAGACATTTTGGTGCATGAAATATGGGGTAGTTAGTAGTATATGACGTCACAGATAAAAAAAACTGCTTACACTTAGCCAGGATGAGGTTAAATATTTTAACAAAAAAAAAATATGAGCGCGAAGTGCTTGGTGAAAAAAATACATTTCCCCATAAAGATAGGAATGTTTTAAATCAATCTTTAAGGGGTGAACAGGGTAGCTATATTACTAAACAATTGAGGGGAGCGCTAAGCGCAAGTGTAAAAGAGAATCGAGATTTAGACCGAAAAACGGGACACTTTATTCATGTTTTGTAAATTATGAAATAAATGAGTAATAGTCGATCTTCCTACTTTAATAATGCGAGCACAAAGCGCGAGCAGAAAATTTTGATATTGTAATCTGAAACTGGGTAATGATTTTAATAGAGAACAAGTTGAGTATCTGAATAAACATGCGCGCGTGTGTTTCATTCAATAATGTCTAATGAGGGCGCGAAATCTGGTGACATTATGGGTTAAAAACTGGACATTTCAAGGACTTTTGTAATTATAGATAGGATGCATCACTTGATATATTTCTTAGCGTTAATGCAAGTGCAAATTGAGAGCCTACATTTTTTCACACTTTCATGAAAAGGGGGTTTTTAGTCCGTAATATAATCAATATTGATACATACACAGCTCGCCAATAAAAATACGAGAGTGTAGCGCTCGACCTGAAAAGGGGTATTTTGAAAACTTTCTGGAATACACGAAAATAATAGGTACCTGACTAATAAAGATTAACGAGAAAATGGTAATATTCAGACCATGAAACTGACAATTTTACAAAGCACTTTTTAAAAATCAATTTTGTCAATCACAAAAAATAATGAAAGCTCGATTTCGGAGAAGAAATATGTTTTGTATAACTTGTACTGACTTCCAAACTTGATATCTCAACTCCATATTGAACAGACATTGCGAGCGCGAAGCGCGAACGAAAATTTTATATAGTAACATGAAAGATCATTTTTATTTTCCAAGACTTCCCCTCATCTTATTTTATTCACTCGTCCTCCTCCTCTTTTTCCCCCTCTCTCCCCCTTTTTTGTTTCTGGTTCTTAATCAGAATTTAAATATCCTTCAATATTCGTGAACAAGGATGCACACTGAAAGTTTGTTTAAAAAAAGAAATAGCGCGCGCATGTACGATAGATGTCTGCTAGAACCCGACGTCAACATGATACCACAGCCATCTTGAAATGTATGTGATCATAAAATCTGTGGTCAACCAAATACAAATTTGACAGCTAAGTTACCATTAACCAGAGTTTCTATGAAAATGAACCGGAATAAAATCTGAGTATTATTTATGCAACAAACTCCGTTAGAGTTTACCCAAGTTTTCACTCTAACTGAAGATTTTTACCTGAAATAAACTCTGGATAGAGTTGTATGCAAGGGGTCTCTGGTTTCTCCTCTTCCCTTCCTTTCCACCCCCTCGATTTATTTATCTTTCTTGCATCTTCTCTGATACAATTTTGTTGTTTTCTTTTTCTTTTATTTTATTTCAATAGGGATTTCATTTGATCGCTATCTTCATGATCGTTCTGCAAAATTGGTCAGTTCGTTTAATCAAAATTCTTCGAATAAACGTACGCACATAGCAGGTACGTATGATATCCACGTGTGTTTCAATTCAATTATTTAACTCCAAGTGAAAACAAGTGAAAACAAAAAGCCCGTCTTGAAATATGTACGAAAGAGATATTGAGTATATTGTACAACGCCTACTTAGCTTGTTGTACGCGATCAAATGGGAGGCTGAATGTCACACATTCGTACCTTTGCATCCAAAATGTACCGTCCAAAATGTATTATTGAATGGATGAAAAAATCCCTGCCATCTGATTGGTTGAGAGCGATGCAAGAATTTTTACTGGGCTGCATGAACGATATCCCGATAATCAAAACGATATCCACTGTAAACAAGCTATCGCTCGAAAAGCTCATTGTGATGTCATCGCGCATGTACTGTTGCGCTCGTTTACGTCAGAATTTAGAATTTTCGACCGAGGGCAAGGCAGGATGAATCAAATAAAGGATGCAAAATAATCTGTAAGTACAAATACCAACCTGGTGCCCATTTCATAAAGGTACAGCGTCAAATATTTAACCCTATTTGACGCTCCAGTAACCATAATTGACGCTCCAATAAAAAGTTGACGCTACTACTGGAGCATCAACTTTTTATGAAATGTAATGCAGCATCAAATATTAAATTTGACGCTGCAAGTAAACATTTGACGCTGCAATTCATATAAATAATCTTCACTTGATCTGTTTGTAAATGTGCAAAGGGAGCAAATACTCCTTCCCGCGAATGGCGTTGAAGCTCTGAATTTTAGAACTTTTTCTGAAACTTTAACCTGCTCTAGTTTTGATATTTTTATATAACTCGATTACAAAGAAAAAAGAGCTCAACATAATTATGAAAGGCATGCTGCAAGCTAGATGCGGAACTTTTACTTTTCCATGTAGGCGAGGCTTGGAAATAACCTCTGTAGCTATGATTAAAAAAACTTCAGTGATATTCAAAACAGACAGGAGATGGATGTGCAGATCTCGATAAATTCAGAGATTCAGTCATACAGATGGCGTTATTTTAATTGAACGGAAAGCCCTTTAAATGAATTCAAATTTGCGAAAGGTGGGCCTGAATAGCAAACAGTTGTCAAACATTGTTGGTGGTTGGCAAGACATGTTATTCTAGAATTTTTCCCACACTCCTAAAATGTTTGGCAACACAACAATTGGTTAAAACTTTATTCAATATTGTGTAGTTTCAGGATGAAAACTACAGTACCGGTTGAAAACTATTGTTGGCCAATTGTGTGGAATGTTTGTTACCCAACATTTTAAGAGCGTATTTTTTTAGTTATTATTAAAAAAATACAGTCTTATTCAAAAGAAGATATGGTTGATACTGCTGTATAACGGGGATATGGATCAAGATTATTAACTTTTATTCAAATTATAGCATTTTACAATTTCGTTTGGGAAGTCTGTCAAACTTTGGATTGAATGCATGCATTTTACGTGTTTGAGAAGTGTATATTACATGTGTGAACTTGTAAATTGAACAAAGGCACTAGTGAAGTATAATTAGACAAGGAAAAACATCATATTCGCTCTTTTACCAGTACATGCATAATTATAAGGAAAAATGTATAGGCCTTTGACTTCAAACATAAAAAATGACCATATTTCAGAAGTTTTTATACATTGAATCCAGTATTAAGAAGATGGAAAAGGAATGCACTGTAATATCATTGTTTTATGGTATAAAATCATGTTAATTCTAAACTATTTTAAGAAAGAAAACTGTTACAATAATTCTATAATATTCATACTGAATCAATGTTCAACCGTAGAGGGCGTAAAAATTCAAAACAGAAATATTTGTTTAAAAATCATCAAATGCAAATAAAATCATGCAAATGATGAAATAAATTATTGATATGTCTAATTAATCAAAAATTAATCAAAAATCAACCTTGTAAAATTTCTTTTTATCGAATAGCAAGTGCTTTGTTAAAGAAGCTGGAGAAAGGTTGATTTTCTTAGACAGCTTTCAAATAACCTCATTTTATAGGCCCAAACATGTTGCATGTAATTTCAGAGGAGCAAATTTAACGAAAACCCTGTTGAAATGACATTTGATTATATTGTTAAACGGGACAATTATACAGATCTTATAGAATACAAGGAGAAAACATGAATATTACGTATGGAATTAAATCTTTCAAAATATCCAGCAGGAATGATGCCCGACCCTGACTGTAATTTCCCCGGAACTCAAGGCGGGAAGTGTCAGGCGTAGCCGTAGAAGCAGCAGACTGGAATTACCAGGATTACATGACTTAGAATTCTTTGCACATTTTACAGAAAAATCAAGTGAAGATTTTTTTATATGAATCACAGAGAAAACTGGATATTATACAAAGTACATGACATCAATTAAAAGTTAATTTGCATAATTGAAACGGATTAAAGAGAACACAAACATAGTCGTGTAATTCCCTATCAGAACAACACATCACCGTGACCCTTCCATGTAGGGGTTCTCAACGTGTAGGCTAAGGGCTATAATATAACAGATGCCTATATAATATATATATATATATATATATATATATATATATATATATATATATATATATACAGTGCGTATCAAAAAAAAGGTAATCCAAATTTAGAGAGTTGATATTCAAAGCTCACTTAATTTGATAATTTTAATTTACATGAACCTGAAAGAGGAACTTCTCAGCTTTTGATTGATACCTTACTTTCACCACTGATGCCACGAATGACCAAATAAATTGATCTGAAAGACAACAGGTACATATTCCATTTTTTGCAAGTTTTGGTAAAATGGGTGACCTAAATAACTGATTGTTTGCAGACTCAAGTTCATTAAAACTGATTTTTTTTTACAATGACAAATCAAGTCATTTCTTGAAATGATGATTAGAAGGTTAAATTCTCACTCTTACCTATCATGCACCCACACCTTCAACATGCCCTCCTCCCCTTTGCACACAAAGCCTGCAGCGACAGACCATGTCCTGGAAAGCTCGTCTCACCATAGCCGGGTCATTTCGCAAAGCATCCACTTCATGTCGAATTCGGCCCTGCAAATCGTCAAGATCTTGGGGAGGAGTTGCAAACACCTTGTTTTTTAAATGTCCCCAAAGGAAATAATCACAGGGCGTGAGATCGGGCGATCTTGGAGGCCATTCTACCTCATGGTTTAGGGCAACGACTCGATCTCCAAAGAGTTCTCTGAGTCGATCTCGGACAGCGATGAGACGATGTGCAGGGGCACCGTCTTGGATCCACCAGAGCTGTCTGAATACTCCTTGTCTCTCAAAATGTTCCTCTAACCGTGGCAAGACGTCCTCATTGATCATCTGCAAGTACATATGACCAGTAACATTTCTTCGAAAGAAAAAAGGTCCAATCACTTGCCCACTGCCACACAGTCCAACCCAGACTGTCCATTTTTGAGGACTCATGTTAACCTCATAATTGATTTCTGGAGGATGTCGTGCCAGTGCATATTCCAAAACATTGTGTGTATTGACCTTGCCATCCATGGAAAACGCAGCTTCGTCACTTACAATGATATTCCGAATAAAATTGACATCTCTCTCATAGTGGCCTATTAACCATCTAGCAAATGCCAGCCTCCTGGGAAGATCACCCTGCAAAAGCTGATGGCGCATGTGAAGGTCCAGTCTTGTTATTCTGTTAAATGTTGCCGAAGGCAATCCAATTCCATTTCGTCTTGCGCTAGTGTCCCTGGGATGTTCCAAAAGCTGTTGCCTTACTGCTTCAATGTTCTCCTGTGACCGCCCTGTACGCCTCCTTCCAGAATTGCCCTTATTGCGATTAAGGCTGGTCCCATGCTCCTGGTATTTCCTAACGTTCGCCCAGATTGTTTTGTTTGCTGGAGGCACTCTTTCTGGGAAACGTTCCCTGAAAGCTTCTCGAGTCCTCTGCAAACTATGTGTTTGGTGAAATGTGGTCACCAGGAAGATTCGCTCTTCAACTGTAAGTTGAACCATTTTTCCAAGGATAGTTGTGTAGTACGAGACCAGAAGTAACCCACATAAGCTACTACAGACTATCAGTCTGAAACATGAGGAAAGCAACCCTTTCATTTGTGTATTCATTACTATCAAATCCTACAAAATGCTATTCAAGTAGCCATGTTCAAAGACAAAGAATTCAGCCAGTCCAGGCCTCCGTAAAAGTATTTAACTCAGCCCTTGCCCTTTCATCTAGCTTACAAAAACTTGCAAAAAGTGGAATGTGTACCTATTGTCTTCAGCATTGATTCATTCGGTCAAGCATAATATCAGTGGTACAAATAGGGTATCAATGAAAAGCTGGGAAGTCCCTCTTTCATATTTAGGTGAATTAAAATAGTGAAATTACATAAGCTTTGAATTTAAACCCTCTAAAGTTGGATTACCTTTTTTTTGATACGCACTGTATATACGTATTGATGTAAGATCTCGCTATATCAGAGATTCAGTCATACAGATGGAGTTATTTATGAACCGAAGCCTTTTAAATTGAATTTGTATTTGTGAAAGGTTGGCCTAAGTATTGTTGGTGGTTGGTAAGATATAAAAACAAATCTGTTTAATATCAAGAATACAAAGTTATCCCACAGCTCTATGTAACAGCCAAGTTGCAGTGGTAATAATTGGTGGGAAGAGCACCGAAAAATGACTTTATATCAATGTGTTATTATTATCATTTAAACAAAATACAGTCGATCATATTCAAGAGAAGATCTGCATTGGTATACAATAACGGGATATGGATCAAGATGATTTAATTCAAATTACAGCATTTAACAGTTTGATTTCATTAATCTACATCGGTCAAACCATGTGTTCGAGAAGTGTTGTAAAACCCACTCTCAAAACTGTTTGGCAACATACAGTCCACACAACAATTGGTTACAACTTTATCCAATTATTGGTAGTTTTAAACCAATAATGTGTGCTTTGTTTGAAAACTACCCAGAGTTGGATAAAAATTTCAAATCAATTTTTGTGTGGACAGTATTTTCCCTATCATTTTTGCATATGTGTACCTTTAAATTGAACGAAATCAACAGTGAACTGTCATCGGACAAGGGAAGTCATATTTGGCCCGTATGGCCTAATAAGAGCTCAAAGAATTCCAGGTATGGTGGAGCGAAGATAAAAAGGGGAGGGGGGCAGGCAAAAGGGCACATTTTTCCCGAAATGGCACTCTCTGCACTCACAAAGCTTTGACATGAAACTAATGTACATAGCTTATCATTTGATTTTAGCAACAGCCTCTTTTTCCTCGAGGCTCGATATCATATTCAGTAATTTAAAATGTGTTTTTCCAGAATCTTTATAGTAGGAAAACTTGTGCAAAGGAAAAGGGACGCTACTAGAACATTATTAAATTGAACATTTATCAAAAGTTAACAAGGGTATATTTTAAGACTTTATGCAACGCTGTTTACTACATGAACCTTACAGTATTTGTTTAACCATTTAAACAACCCTGTTTCATTTATTGAAGATTAGATATTGAAAATTAAACTTTGTTGCTTAAGAGTTAAACACTAACCCTTGTTAAACATTTTACACAATTACTGTAAGGTTCGTATAGTAAACAGCGTTGTGTATATTTTTTTTACTATGTAGGACAAGCAATAATTTAGAGGTTATAGGGATGAATTTCATTATCAAAATAAATTTGTTCTCGTACACAAAGGCTCGAACAAGATAGAATTTCGATTTCATTACCACTACTTTGAACGCTAAGATTTTATTGGATGTAATGTTAATAAAATTTGCATCAAATGTTATTACAATTTATTTGCTTTTCGGATCGCTACGAATCGTTTTGCACCGCGGGCTTAAGGGGAATCCAGTCTTCATATTTTGTAGTTAAGAAATGTTGAGGTCCGTGCGGGGGTGCACCTTTAAAAAAGTTGAATTACAGATCTATGGATTAACAATGTACAGAAAAGTAACCCATCAGTAAATTTAAAAAAGACCTCTGGAATAATATATCTTGTACGAGAAAACAATGATAGTTATTCAACAACACAATGATAATAACTGTGACGATAATGAATAATTCTTGGCCAACAGAAAGTTTGGGAAGCAACAAAAAATATCGATACAACGTTTATAGCTGTGATGAAAAATGAAACTGAAAAACATAGGAAATATGGTATTCTGGCTTAAAATATTTCATATAGCCTTAATATTACGATCATGGTTCCTGTTGATTGTTTTTAAATGCTAACTGTATTAAGCTATGCAAACCGATGTGGTGTGATTGCTGTACTTTTAATTATTTCGTTTAATCCAATACTGTTCGGCGCTAGGAGGACAGGATTCCTTGTAAATTTAAGATCACTGACATACTGATGGGTTACACTCCCCCGGGTTACACTCACGGTCTACATTGAATAACCGTATATTTTTTTTCGGAATCTCAGCTGTAATTGACAACATAACAGAAAACAAAAAACAGCTGAAGAAAAGAAAATCATTGCCCCTATGTTAAAGTTATGCCTGCCATGGCTCATGTAAGAATAAATCAGATAAGCACACGCACCATGATATGGACCAAAGATTGTTGCACGCTGCATACGCCTTTTGTCTGCCACATTTTTGGCACACTCGACGATCCGAAGTGGGGTGGGGGGGGGGGGTCTCATCCTTGAATTCTAAAGCAAAATATACCATTTTAAAGTCTAAATTTGTCGTGTTGGCTAAAATATTTTATACGAATCATATAGGCTTTAAACAATTATTTAGGTTAGCAGGGAGTATTTTTTTAATAGAAAAATTATTTTGCCTCTCTCGTATGTTATGCAACTTTCTTTTTATTTTGTTTTGTTCTCACTGGTATAACTTCCAAGGGGCTATGTATGTATGTATGTATGTATATATTAAGTGGTAAGCTTTGAAGCTCCATCTGCACCCCCTCTCCTTCCCTCCATGCATGTATAGCATGTAAAAAAATCGTCTCCTGCCAGAAAGTTAAAATGCCTCAGACCATAGAGCTATTAATATTAGACCTACCATGGAGCTATAAAATACCGTGCAGACCATGGGTCAGGGGGTCAAGGCGGGGTTCAATTATTGTTAGCACCAACTTCTGGCAATATTTTAGGGATATCTTGGATTTTATTGTCTACGAAACACGTCTACAAATTTCATGAAAGAGTTTCCCGACATCGTTTGATCGCAGGAGATGGAAATTTTTCTCCCCCCCCCCCCCTCGACCCAGATAGATTGTGCCTTTATATATTTGATGGCGTAAATGATATAAATCAATGTGGGAACTAGGCGAGTGAAACAGTTTTCAATTATTACTGCATCAAAGGACAGAATAATACTACCATTTCTGACTTTAATATCGTGTTAACAGATAAGGCCTATCTCGATTTTTTTTCCAGATGGCTATTGCTATGGAAATTAGATTTTTAGCAGCTGAAGGGTAGATTAGTATCTAAAACGTCGTTCAAGGGGTATGTAAGCGAGCGTAGTGAGTGAGCCTTGAAGATTGCTTAAAGGGAATATTTAACTTTGTGAGCAATTTAAAAAATTATCATATTGCTCTTTGAAAATGTTATGAACATTCGACTAACAACTCAAAAATACCCATGTGAAAGTTTGGGATCATAACATATTCGGGAAGTGTTTTTAAAAACTGAAAATCTGAGGCAATGTTTGAAGAGAAAAATGCACTTCTTGACGGTTGATTCATGATTCTGTTTCCAATTTAAATCGATATTATATAGCGCCACCTTGTGATGTATGTAAGAAAGTAGGCGGAGCTTACCACGGCGGAATTCAGTTCTCCGTGATCTGTTGTGTTCGAAGTTTGTTGGGGGGGGGGGGGTCTGTGTTCTCTCGGTGTCCGCTCTGTGTGATAAGCGCATGTGCCTTGAAGTCTGTAATAGCTCTATGGTGAAAGGGTTTAGTTGTGTGTGTATCGCTTGCACTTCATTGGGGAATCTAATGTACTGTCAGGTGTCGAACTCGTGAGTGTCAATTCCGCCTTTGGTCTGTACATTTTGTATATGCTATAGCCTGGGTCAAGCCACATGTATGCCTCGAATGATAGACCAATAGCTCTATGGATAGACCATGGGATTTTGATGAATTTATATTTTGGCGACATAAATTAGTAGCAAATAAAACGACAACAGAAAATAACGCTAAATAACGGCCAGGTCTACAAATACATGAAGAATCCCAGAGCTGCGTACAGTGTAGAGTAGGTTTTTTTTTTTTTGGTTATGTGGATCATGGAGGGATGGAGTGTGATTTTCCAGAAGCTATATTGTGCCCCTCCCCCCAAAATTACCTTTCTGTTCTTTGCTTTACCTTTGCATAAAATACAATACTTCCTTGTGGTTCTTGATTATTCTCCTTTACATGGTCACGATATAGCAAACGTCCGTCGACTGGTTCGATCGAGATAAACTGATATGGACGATAAAAGAGGCGAATGCACTGAATATAGCTCCATGTATGTATCCGAGCGCAACTCTTGTCATGATATGTCGATGTGCATGTTTACATGCACGGAACATAGCTGGGAATAAGGGCAGCCCAAAAGGCAGTGACCTCCCCTCCTCCACATCCCCCCCCCGTGCCCCTGACATGGAAACTTCATCATCCATCATCTTGTGTGTGTGTTCACGTTCTCCACGAGCTCCCCCAACAAAGATCATCCCATCCATTGGCGACGGAAGCCAAAAAATTTAGGGGGTGTCCACCTGAATTTTCATGGACACAGGTAAAAAATTTGACAAGCGCCCACAAAAAAGGGTTATCAACCTAAATTTTAGGAGTTGCTTACCTAAAATTTTTGACAAGGAAAAAAAAAGGTCATCAACCTAAATTTTAGGGGGGGGGGGGCAACACACGTTTCAGGGGGGTCCACGTGAATTTAGGGGGGATCACGCAGGAAAAAAAATTTACAAGCAAAAAAAAAAAAAAAAAAAAGGTTATCAACAAAAAAATTTAGGGGGGGCCGTCCACCCCCCCCCCCCGCTTCGCCGCCTATGTTCCCATCAACAATCTTCGTTAGGCATATCTTCACGTAAGATACTTATGAGAAACTCCCGGGTCCTGTTGCTCCCCCCCCCCCCCGATCGATCGGGGCCTATCCGTTTTAGACTATTTTGGAACGTGTTAGATATAGGGTAGTAATTTGCAAACCCAAACATCTCAACTCCCGAGACCCTGGAATATCATGACTGTATAAGACCTACAAATTATGCATAAGTTTGTTTTGTGTATTTGATTTGCATGTATGACAGTGTGTTTTTTTGGAAGGGGTAGCCGTATTTAATTTTATCCATGATTGGGGTCAATAATTCTTTACATTTCTCCGCCATATAATCCGCTCATGACACCTTTCAAATCATATCACATTTCTTTTTCAATTTCCATTTCTTTCCCGCTATTTTATTCTTTTCTGCTTCCCTTCGCTCTTCCTTCCGTAAATTCTTTACAGTATAAAGACGCAATCTGATTTTTGTTACACAATCCTATGAACCTTACGTGAAGATAGTTTTTTGTGTTCTTTTCTAGCTCGTAATACCTGAAAACCTGTAAATTGGTTATTGATTTTCTTTATACAATTTTTTTTATAAACCCCTCATTATTTCAGCGTATATGAAGCATCCTTTACCTTCAATCTGGCATTGTTTATATATATCATCATATCATGTTCATTTTAGGAAAATAATGAAAAATGAAACAATGTAAAAATCTTAGTTTGAGTCAGAATTTTAAACAAAACTAGTCACACCGTCAATCACGAAAGTTCCCGTTTCTGCTCGATCCAATCACTGTAATTTTTAGATTCCATGGAATAATTAGTCCATCATCACCACAACCATCAAGCAACAGTACACTTGAATTCGTGTATTTTAAAACAAATGCTTGTGAATGAGCATAATTGTATTTCCGTCAATATTGAAAGGCCATCTCTAACAGGGTAAGACCCCCCCCCCCCCCACCACTCTGGATATTTTATCGTCGGTTAATATGCGTGACTGTCGGGATAAGGGAAGAGAGGGAAAATAGAAGGGAAAAGGGTGGGGAAGAAGAGAAAGAAGAAAAGTGGAAAAGGGGGAAAAATTAAAAGAAAAGAGGTTGTCGGACTGACGCCTACTGGAAAAATGATAGAACTGATTGTCACGAAGGAATGTTCCTCTACTCCATGCATATAGGCTAAATACCATCAGTGTAATGTAGGCACACAGGGCTGTTCTAATAAAATGCTTTGAATGTATACTATAGGTTTTATGTCTAAATCCCTTAAAATTAAGCCCATCATTTTTTACGTACAGTGATTAAAATTGCCCGGCCGTAGGTCCCAGTCGCGAAAATTGTCGTCATTCAATTAGAGTATTCAATATATTCACAAGATTCTTATATACGTGTTGGGCAGCACTTTTAAAATAGTCCCTTTCAGATCAGTAAATTTAGTTCGCAATATAGACAGCTTGTTCTTTATTGTTGTACAACGTCCAGTCGTGATCAAGTATTTATATCACAAAATATATTGTTGAGATGATAACCATCGTATATACGTGTAGATAAAATAGCTTATTGTGTTTCGCGCTTGCAATGATTTTTTATTGAGGTACATCGAATTTGATATTTACATTTAAAGAATAACCTACTTAGAATGTTTAGTTGTCGGGTCATAATATAGAAAACTTCAGCTCGCGCTATTCGCTTGCATTGTTTCAATGAATATCCCCCATGTCAGCAGTGACGTATCTAGAACAAACGAAGCCCAGGCAAGTGCTAAAATCGCACCCCTTTCAAATTGTAGGTCTATTATACAGTGCGTCCCAGAAAAAACGAAACCGAGATTTAGCGATCATTTATCATAACTTAATCACAAATAAAATATACAAATGACCTACCAATTTAAAGCTTAGAATCCCCTCTTTCATCTGATATTACTTAGATTATTTCTTATTCACGCATGAGTGAGCAAAAACAATTTGAAGAAAGGATACCAAAAACTCATTTGGCGGGGGGTATCTGGGTTTCAAAAAGAAAACCACATTTCTGAAAAGTTCAATATCTGCTCTTTAATTTGGTACCTAAATTACAGAAAATGGTCAAGAAATAACAAAGTTCTGGTCATTTGAAATAAGGCTTTAATTTCAATAATTTCATAAAATGAAGAGGTTCTCCAGGCTGGCTTTCTAACTCACTCGACACTCCGTTTTGTTGACGATCAGCCATGCATTAAATCTTTTGTTCACCATGCGAAAGCTTATCTCATGAAATTATGGAAATACAAGCCTTATTTCAAATGACCAGAACTTTTTTATTTCTTGACCAAATTCAGTAATTGAGGTACCAAATTAAAGAGCAGATATTGAACTTTTGAGAAATGAGGTTTTCCTTTTGAAACCCAGATACCCCCCGCAAAATGAGTTTTTGGTATCCTTTCTTCAAATTGTTTTTGCTCACTCATGCGTGAATAAGAAATAACCTAAGTAATATTAGATGAAAGAGGAGATTCTAAGCTTTAAATTGGTAGGTCATTTGTATATTCTATTTATGATTAAGTTATGATAAATGATCGCTAAATCTCGGTTTCGTTTATTCTGGGACGCACTGTATATATACTCGACAGTTGACCAGTCAAAACAAAATAATAGTTTAGTCCGTTTCTTTTAATCATGCAAATGATGCGTATCTAGCGTAAACAATGTATGCGAGCGCTTAGCACGTGCCTATTAAGATCGTATAAAGGAATATTCTAAGCAATTTTTGTAATGATTAACATAATGCATATCCAGACAATGAAAGCAAGCGCGAAGCGAGAGCCGAAAATTGATATTGAGACCTACAATCGGGACATTTTTAATGATTCTTAACGATGCGTATCTATAATTAAGCAACTCATGCAAGCACGAGGGCGAGCTGAAAAAATATATTGAGGGGAAAAAATTTTAATAATAATAATAATTATAATACTAACAATAATAAAATAATTCATAATAATAATAATAATGGTGGCTTATATAGCTCACAGGTCCACCTTTCGGTGCTCATGGCGCTTCAAAAAAAAAATAAACACAACACACACCAACAATATAAAGCGAAAGGGTATAGAGTTTGAATTCTCCTGAATGTTAGTGGGAGATCAACATTTAGTTTTCAACTGGGACTTGAATGTTTCTGTTGTTGAAAATTTGACAATTGATTCCATAGCTTTGGTCCTATAACAGAGAATGTATGGTCCCCCATTTGTGTTTTGTTCTGGGTGTCGGGAGCAATAGAGCATCAGATGATGATCAGAGCTACATGAATGCTAATATTTTGAGATAGAGCTTCGGAGATATATGGGGAAGAGAGAATATAGATTGAATGATGTATAAGTAAAATAATTTTGAAGGTGATTCGTTTATCAACAGGCAGCCAATGTAAGGACTGAAGGATTGGCGAGATGGAGTCATACGTTTCAGTGTACGTTAGGAGACGGGCAGCAGAGTTTTGTAGACGTTAAAGTTTCGTCGAATCTTTTTGTGGGAGGTTACAGAACAATGAGTTTGTTAAATCTAAACGAATGGAAATCAAAACATCGATAATTTTTAGGACTTTTGTAGGAATTCATGAAAAGGATACGTACCTCAGTGGGGTAGGCCCTAATGTGAGCGCGAAGCGCGAGCTGATTATTGTTTTACACAAACATGTATATCCTCACCTAAAAATGTCCTTTTAATTATCGTTTGTAAAACTAATGGAGAGTTTTTATCTCCCTTTTGACAAACCAGAAAAAATATACTTCCGAACTGTTTGCAAGAATTAATGAAAAGGTATAAAAAAAATTATGCAAACTCGTAGCTATAGATTAAAAGTTATGACATTTGCGTTTGAAAAAGGATTTTATTTTTATAAGGAGTGTTTGTTAGAATTCAAGGAGAGAATATAAGTAGATCACTAAACAAAAGTTGTCACGAAAATTCATCTCTGGGTAAGGACATGCAAGATCATTTAAGGTGCATAGGACGGGGGTATTAATCACACCGTCAGCGGTATTCCTTTTCTGCGTCTTAATTCCTTTGTCTTTTCTCTTCATTTTTTTTTTTTTCTTAGCATCCCTCTTTCCATTTTGCACCACTGAAAGTGGCTCCCGGGGCACGTGCCTCCCTTGCCGCCCCTGCTAGATACGCCATGTAAGAAAGTCCACTTTTCATGTCGGAAAAAATATCAGCTTGCGCTCTGCGCTCGCATCGATTGTCGAGTTACATATATATATATAGAGAGAGAGAGAGGGGGGGGGGGGGGTGGGGAAATCAGCTCGCGCTTCGCGCTCACATTGATTGCTTACTCATCCTATTAATGACTTCAAAAAACGTGGTTAACATGTTCAGTTCTCAATAATACTAAAAAAAAAAATATTGTACATGACAGAAAAAGTGCTTAGAATGTCCGAGTTTGGGCGGAAATTAGAATTTCAGTTCGCGCTTCACGCTCGCATCATAAAGTTATGCTTATAATATATCCATCCAATTTTTGGTTGAAAATGTGATTCGAATATACATTTTTATGTCCGAGGTTTTTAAAATGTACAACTCGCGCTCGCATTTTATTGATTGGTGAGATTTGTATGACATATTTATTCATGAGTCACTGCAAAATGGATACTTTTGTAGGTGAGTATGTTAAAAATTACTTCTGTGTTTCGCGCTCGCATGCATGAATCATAGATACGCATCTTGTTCATGACTACAATAACTGCCCAGAATATTCAACTCTCAGTTCTAAATAAAAGTATACAATAAAATGAGCTGAAATGTGATATATTTAGACCTTATGAGATATGGTAAGATAAGACTGTATTAGAACTTCGATCCTTAGTAGTACGTCAAGCCCTCCAATATATAACAGATAAATAAATGAAATGAATAATGCCAAAACTGAGAAAGCTGGTAATGCCCCTTGGGCCTTGGTATGGCGAAAGAAAATGTGACTGAGAGTGTCGAACACTTCCAAGACTCATGGTCGTCTGACGTCGGTACCGGTAGTATACGTTTGTAGAATCAAGGGCTATACCGACAAACATTTTGAACATTTACGATGGAGTGTAGCTCGTAAGCAAAAATATAAATGAATAAAGAAATAAAATAAAATAATCACTTTTGAAAATGAACACCACTCCCTCCCCCCCCCCTCTCTCTCTCTCTATTGCATGGTTGTGGAAGTTCGTATAGTGTTTTTCGTTTGCGCGGGCGAGGGGCTCAAATAAAGGATTATAGGTATGTTCGTTTTGATCACACGAATCAAGCAGTAAAATGATACATTGGCACCTTGAGCACCTAACAAGATGGACACGTGTGTTATATAAATCTGATATTATTTTATTACTATCATTATCATTATTTAGAACAAATACGCTACTTGCCCCTTCCAATTCCCTCGTCTCCATTTTTTTCAGGGGGCCGCGGGTTGGCTTAATCTGTAGCGTTCCGTTTCCGCTACCCCTTTCAATAATTTTAATTTTTTCATCGACCATTCTGGAGATATACGATTTCATCTCTCCGATCCGCTTCGTCAGTGTGTAAATGTGCTGGCGTGAAGAGAGGGGGTCGCTGGCAACCAACCTCCAACCTCGGACAAGACAAGAAATTGAAGAAGGAGAAAAAATAAAGCACATTTTGATTTTAGAAACGAAAATGTCTATGTTCTTGTGTGTCTTTTCCCCCTGTTTATATCCCATAATGATGTAATGATATTCATTTCAAGATTTCAAAAATCACGACATGTTCAGACCCCCCCCCATGTCCAGGGTTGCACTTTGTGAATAATTAGAGAATTCAACCACGTCACACTATCGTTTTTGTCCTTTCATTTTACGTCTCTCTCCCAATTTTCTCTCTTTCATGTGTTGTATAATAGTGTACACTTTGACGTCGAAATAAGATTTGCAGACCAACGAAGGGAATGGGAAAGGTATCGATAAATGGAAGCGAGGGGGGGGGGGGACGCCCTCCTGAATTTAAATAAGTGGGGCAGTTCCCCCTTAAAAGGGAAGAGGGAAAGAAAAAAAAAACGAAATAATAAATATGGAAATAAAATAAGAAAAAGTTGAATATTACGATTTACTAATGATACAAAACTAGCAGTTTTGACAAAGGAAAACAATTAAAAATTTAAAGCAAAATAATCATACAATCAAAAATGTACAAAAAAAATCCCCTCCGAAATGAAGGTGTTTGGATCAAACCAGTACATTATAGCATTGTACCCCCATATAAATCTTGGAGGTGATTTAGCACCACCGCTTCCCAGAGTCATGTGCATCGGTGTTTCCACAGATCCAAAACAAACTTCTCGAATTTATAGACATTTCCTGGAATTTCTAGTTTGATATTTAAAAAAAAATTGTACAAATAATGTAGCCAGCCGAAACAAAATTAAGGACTTAAAACCCGTTTATTCATGCCCTTTTTTGAAAGATCAACATAATTACGAAATCCGTTAGCGCGAACAGAAAATTTTCAGCAAACAATTAAAAAAAAAATAACATGAATGTTGATAGTTGCTATGTTTAATTATTGTTTACTTGTAATCTTCGGATTTCCCGAAATTTCCTTGATTTGTTTCATTCAGAACCCTTCCTGGAAAAGGTCAAATCTCCCGAAATTCCGAAAATTTCGGGAGATTTGAAACCGTGCATCCCGGGAATAGCTTTATACATGTATAACCCTTTATAATGCAATTTTATATAAGGAATTTCACGAAAATGCTATTGAAATAAAAATATAGGGTTTGAATATAAGATCGAGGAACTTTTAAAACTCAACTCTCTGCGTTTACTAGCATTTCTTTATTTTATTCTTTAACTTTATATGCCCTGTCGCCGAACACTATGTGTCTTTCCACATTTTTTTTTAAATCCGATTGAATTGATATTTTTAGGTTGGTGCATGACTTCATATTTTTTGGTACAAAATACCATCTTGACGTCTCAGGATTCTGGAGTTTCTTGGGCTTTTCTACCTATGCCTATATAGAGCAAGGGGAAACAGAGAGGATCAATAAGAAAGGATATAAGAAGAAGAAGAATAAATGTGAATGAAATAAGGAAAGAGGAACGATTTGAAAAACAGAAAAATAGAAATCATTATACAAAAAAATTCAATCGCGAATATATAAAAAAAATCAGCTTGCGTTCTACATGCGCTCTTATCATTATTTAGGAAAATATGCAATATTACAGAACAGTTTATCCAATGTTCAGCAAATTTCAGCTCGCTTAGCGTATAATCTTTACACTTACCATAAGATCGTATTTTAGAATGACCCGATTCAGCTCTTCATGTCAAAATATTAACAATTTTCAACTTGTGCATCGTGCTCCGCGCTCGCACCATTCTGTTGTATAATCAATGCAAATTAAATAGTAAGTTTGAATCTCGGCTTTCAGTCATTTTTTTAAAAGCAATATGCTTACAATATGACAATCCTCGATCTTGCTAATTTTTAATTTATCGTAATAGTTGGATATGGATTTTCGCACACTGATTTGGTGTGTGTGTGGGTTGAATCATAATGTTTAATTACACTCTATGATTCACGCCAAAATTTTAAACAATGCGCGAGAACATAAATCAAACCAAATCAAATCAAAATGTTTCAGATAACCATACCCTGCTTGATTACCAAGAGTAGAATGACCCGTTTGAGATGTACATGTACATAAAACAGTTCGCGCTCCTATATTTCCTTTCAAATCGAAATATAAGAGTGAACATTAACTTGCGCTTCGCGCTCCCATCATTAATTTAGGCCATAGTAGGTCCATGATCATAAGAATAAAGCTACGATGTACTTAAAATATCAGACTTTAGTTGCATCCCTCCTAAATGATAATAATTATTGTATCTGCTGATGTGAAACGTGGATGGAAATATTTCTTACCATCCCCGAAGGACTTAAAAATATACATTCTTGCACTGGCGGCGGAAGATTATGCTTCAACGCTGCGAATCCAGAATCTAATATTTTTATACTTTCGCCGCCGGCCGCAGAATGCAATTATTTTTATGTCCTTTTTATGCCCAAGATATACCTTTATGTATATATATATATATATATATATATATATATATATATATATATATATATATATATATATATTATACTGCACGAACTATTTTTTCTAACTCTTTTTAGGAATCACATTACATTGGTTGTTTGGCTGTGTACAGTTATGTGTTGGAGGGGGAAACAGCTTTATGTTGTGCAGGGGTGGATCCAGGACTTTCTAAAGGGAGGGGGCACCATTTCCTGAGAAAATTTTGACACGGCAAAAAAATAAAAAGGTTTTCATCTAAAAGGTATTTCGCCAAAAATTTGTCAAGCAAAAAAAGAAGAGGAAAGGACCTCCCGTTCAAGGGGTGGGGGGGGGGGGTGCACACGTGGGAAAAATGTATGGCATATTTACCTCACAAGTTTTGATTACTACTCTCAAAAAGGGGGTGCAAGTCGGATTTGCCCCCCCCCCCCCCTTCCCTCCTTGACCAACCAGCGCAGTTGTACTCCGCCCATCAGAGCTCAGTCTTAAATATATGAAATATTATAATCATATGACTGCACATGCATTAGAAATGAAAACATTATGTCCTGCATTATGTTCATTTTTCGAGCGATATGAGAAGAGTCTTACGTAATACCTAGTAATTTGCATACCCACATCAACTATGAAACGTTTATGCATGGGATGAAGGCATTCTCCCCCGGCCCCGGATCCTCCCCTCAGTTCACGACATACTACACAGAGCTCGAGAGACCACATGTCCTTATTCCATTCGCAAGTACATGTATGATATGTTTTGGATCGCACATATTCTTATGCTACACTTTAGATTTATCTTCAAGTAATACATCGACCCAAATTTGCCACGTTACTATCATCCCGGCGAGGAATCAGTAAGTCCGCAATTTTTCTTATCTAAAAGGGTCTGTACGTATCTTGTATTGCGCTCAGATTCTGTTTCTCTTCTTTGAAAGTGAATTTCTCTGCTTCGACACCCAAGAACCGGCAAGGCGCTACATTACACGGCACGGGCCAGCGGAACATGCGCTGCATGTAATGTTTACAATTCTCAGTGCAGCCGCCGACACCGGCCGTAGAGGCCCCCCCCCCCCCTATTCACTGTTGGTTGATTGACAGTTCTCGCTTGCGTAGCCGTTAATACTAGTACGATCTCAACGGCAGAGGGAGGCGTACAATTTATTTCAAATTGGCGAAGTCTCAGTGATTTGAAAAATCGTCTAGTAGACGCGATCCAATATAATCACATATTCCCACATACTAACAACTTTTCATCCGAAATAAAGATGATTTCTAGGGTTTCTTGGAACAAATACATAAACTCATAAACATATTTCATCTTAGTTTGAGAATTTTTTAAATCAGCTTCTCACAAAGTTAAACGATCCCTTTAAGTTGTTGAAAGTAATGTGCATATCATTACAGAAGAAAGTAAGGGCAAGAAGAACAAAAATTTAAAGGATAAGTACACCCCAACAAAAACACGCATAACACTGAAAATTTGATCAAAATCGGATGTAAAATAAGAAAGTTATGACATTTTAAAGTTTCGCTTCATTTTACAAAACAGTTAGGCCTATATGCACATCTTGGTCGGTATGCAAATGAGGGAACTGATGACATCATTCACTCACTATTTCTTTTGTATTTTATTATATGAAATATGAAATATTTTGATTTTCTCGTCATTGTCATGTGAAATGAAGTTTCATTCCTCCCTGAACACATGGAATTCCATTATTTTAACATTTTGTGCTTCAGGCAAGGAGGTCCTAATCATCGAATTCGTAAAAATTGAAATATTGTATAATTCAAACAATAAAAAACAAAAGAAATTGTGAGTGAGTGACACCATCGACTCTCTCATTTGGATGTAACTGGCTCGTTCATATAACTATTTTGTTAAAAATAAGCGAAACTTTGAAATGTCATAACTTTCTTATTTTACATCCGATTTTGATGAAATTTTCAGCATTGTGCTTGTCTGATTTTTCTCTATTGATTCAATCAGTGTTGTAGTGCCTTGATGCTCGGCCTTGGCCTTAAGGCGCCTTAAGGCCTATTTTTTCAAAGCCTTGGCCTTGAGAGGGCCTTGGCCTTGAGGATTTTGAGCCTTGAAATTTCAAGGCATTTTCAAGGCATTTTCAAGGCTTTTTCAAGGCATTTTGTATTCTGTACTTTTATTTGTTTTATAAGAGTAATTATAAATGTTTCAATTGTTCTGTACATCTAATGACACTAAATACTACCAGTCAGCCGCAGCAGAAGCAGTAAGTGTACTTAGCAGTGCCATCAATTGCAATTATCATCACATAATTATGTAACAAAGAGAAATGATGAAAATTAATATTATTTATTGGTAATATGATGTAATCATGACTAATAAGGATAATGACAATATCAATAATAATGATAATAATTATGATTAGGATTATAGTCAGTGGCGTAATTACAGGGGGGGCATGGGGGCACGTGCCCCCATGCCCCCCCCCCATCGGCTGACTAAAAAAAAGGGGGAAAAGAGGGAGAAAGGAAGAGAAACGTAGTGGGAAAGAAGACATTAATGTTCATTATAATGTCATAATTATATTATGTTACATTACATAAGAAATTTTTTTTTCATATAAATGAAACATAATTGGCTCAGGGCATATATGTCTTCATTGTTCCTGGTGCTCCCATTGTCTGTTTACCGAGATATATAATCCTGTTATACTAAAACCTCCCGTTTTCAAGTCAATATACACCAAACTACCAAATATATTTCCTCGCACTTCGAGTTATTCTTTTACATGAACAATAGTATGCTTCTTTTTCATGAATACTTTAAGTGATTGTCCCATTTTAAGGTCTTAATATAAAACATTTCCTGTCCGTGCTTACGTTCGCAGTAGTGGATTGGTGAAAGATGTCTGCTCTCCATCAATTCCTAGAATGAGTCCTTAAAATGTTTCTTTTTCTGTTTTCTGATCTGAATATCAAAAGTTTTCAGCTCGCGCTTCGCGCTCGCATCATTTGGTTAGTGAACTACGTAAGGTGTTCTTGAATTCCTACAAACAAGCCTTAAAATGCCACTCTTCAGGTCTGAATTTCCTAAATTTTCAGCTCGCGCTTTGCGCTCGCAAGATTTGATTAGTGAGATGGGTATGTTAATCATGATTACAAGTGCTTTATGTGCATGTTTAGATGTAATTCTAACAAAATCAGCAAGCGCTTATTGGCACTCCCATTAAATGACTATGGTGAGATGTGTATAATCTTAATAGATAAAAGATTCCTAAAATATAGTCCTTAAAATCTTCCTGTTTGGGGTCAATATTTACAAAAATTTCAGTTAGCGCTTCGCGCTCGCATTATTTAGCGAGACAGGTACGTATCATGATTACAAAAGATTGATTGTAATGTCCCTTTTTCGGTTTGAATATCAAAAATTTTAAGCTCGCGCTTCGCGCTCGCATTATTTGACTAGTGAGATACATGTCCGTTTATTGACGCACTCACTGACTATCTTGTAAACATGTCCTGATTCATTATTTGCCTTGAAAGCTTTTTGATGATTTTGATTATGAGGATTTACTTTATTTTTGGAGTTGATGGTACAACGACTGCCGTTGTGGACGTTATGTTGGATTTCCAGGTAACCTTAACAACGTTTTGTAACTATAACCTGTGTCAATAGACTTTGTTTAATCCTAACATGCCTAAGTTTCATGAAATAGACATCTAAACCGTAAAAGTTATCAAATTTCAAAAACTTAACCTCGGTTAAGATTTGATGTTAACTTTGCCGCCGCCGTCGGAAAAGCGACGTCCATGTCTTACGTCTGATATGCAGGCGAGAAAAAAATGGCGGACACATTAAAGAAATCACAATATGAAAATGCCAGCACCGCCCCAAATTATCAAACATTTGGCCATATTATTTATCAAATCAGCAGCTGTAAATCATGGCAACCATCTTGGAATTAGATATGGCTGACGAATCAATCGGACACATTATGTTTGCAATACCGGGTATCAAAAATAACGCATAGATCCCAATTTTTGAAATATAATTACCCATGAAAATCGTTTGATATGGGAAACTACATTAAAAATGCCGCCATTTTGTTTTTTGCCGATTTGAAGATGAAAACGTCGGAATCAAGTTTGGCAAACAGCATTTTTGGATTCAGCACCCCTGAATTACCTTAAAACAATCGATAAATCAGCATTAACACAAAATGCCTAAAACACTTTTTCTGAGCACATTTTTTTTAATCTGGACCTGACTAAAATGCAACAAGTATGTGTGATGCATATAGATATATACTTAATAACGCTAGAGGACGTACTTCGTCAAATCGCTTTGATTACGCGGAGACCGGCCGCCATTACTCGATAGGTCTTCGCAGCCTGCCATGCGCGTACAGTACCCGTGGGGCATGTACATGGATGAGCATAAAACCGGAACAAAATGATGACATATGAGAGCGAAAGCAAATGGAAAAGCAAAATTGTAAATATTGCACTAGATTAAAGTTCAAATGAACAAAAAGTCGAACAAAACAGAAGACAGGCATGCCTATACAGTGCGTATCAAAAAAAAGTTTACACTTTGAAAAAGCCCTGGGAATTTAAAAAATATACAACGTGTGGGTAATTTTTTTCACATATATTATTGGGTTTGAGTCTCATCTATCCAAACTGAAATTTCAACACTTAGTAAGCAGAACTTACTACCCCTTTTGTGCCAGCTGGATCTGAGGACATAACTGAATCTGAACAAAAGTTCATATCAGAGATCTCCAGCATTTTTCACTAAGTTTTTATCATATAAAGTGGGTTTTCATTTCATTTTTCCTTGAATACTTGTTTCTCCATACTTTTCCCAAGCTTGACAATGATTTACAAAATGAAAATGAAGCCTAAGCCATTTCATGCAATCAGTGTAAAGCAAATATCGTCACGATGGCCTCGGTGTGTGGCGGAGTGGGGTGGAGCGCAATGCACTTTTCGAAGTGTTTTGGGCAAGGAAACAAGTTTAAAAAGGTAAAATATATCTTCAAATCAATTTTACTAGTTAAATTCCACGTGTTATTCATGATTAAGGTCTACTTTTATATTCGCATAACTATTTCAAAGTTCTGCGCAAATCATTTTTCACTAACTTTTCAAAAGTAAGTGGTGCTCACTCAAGCGGAAATATTTTTCGACAGTTATATCGTCACTTGCTTAAATGGATCTGTACCAATGTTAAAATGTGAAAAAATCTTCAGGATATTACAAATGTATAATTTTACAGGATTTTTTCTAAGTGTAAACTTTTTTTTGATACGCACTGTATAGGCCCACTATAGCAAATACTATAAGCCAACGATCAATAGGCTACATCCCAATAATTTTTGCTTTGGTCATAACATTTCGATATAATGATATGACTTATATTTTCAAATGATTTGGAAGTGATGAATAAAAAAAAACATGTAGTCCTAGGCATATCGTGCTAGCTCCTGATTAATGAATTTGATATGTTTTAATATAATTTGGTATTCAAGTACGTCAAAAATGGCCCTATCACAGGGTCTGATACATCTGAGACGCGAAAAGAACACGACTGCATTTTTTCAAGTATAATTTCTTAATTACTATGATGCTGATTGCTGACAATTTATTTCTTCACTTGATAATTGTCATAATTTCTTTTCTATATATGTCTACACATATAGAAATCATATATAGAAATTTAGAATAGGGCCGAACTCCCTTTTCCCCGTTGGCTTAAACCGCATACATTCGTAATTCCGAAGGTTCGGTTATTCCGAAGGTTCGTATTTCCGAAGGTTCGTAATTCCGAAGGTTCGTAATTCCGAAGGTTCGTCAATCCGAAAACGAAATAAGGTTCGTAATTCCGAAGGTTCGTTAATCCGAAAACGAAATAAGGTTCGTAATTCCGAAGGTTCGTTAATCCGAAAATTCCGAAGGTTCGTTAATCCGAAAACAAAATAAGGTTCGTAATTCCGAAGGTTCGTTAATCCGAAAAAGAAATAAGGTTCGTAATTCCGAAGGTTCGTTAATCCGAAAACGAAATAAGGTTCGTTAATCCGAAAATTAAATAAGATTCGTATTTCCGAAAATGAAAATAATTCATTTTGGTAACAAAAACGATGTTGTCATTACAAGATTACACGATATTATGCAATGATAGTAATAACGATCGATGATGTGTGTTGGGGCCAAAGCATGTATTTCATTAAGAATGGCGCCCTGATCAAGCATAGGCTAATTTCGTTTTTATCTGAGCAATTGCTGCCTATAAGCAAATAATTTAATTAAAGATGCAGGGGATCAAGTGTGTTGGAAGCGTGCGAGCAACCTCTAGATAATAGGATAGGGATGTCATTTTTAATAACAGCTTCTGCTGGTAATAAAAATAAAAATAATACTAATAATGATCCTTGTGAGATGTTGAAAGCGCGAATCGCAAGCTGAAACTAGTAGACATTTCATGTAACAAGACGTGAAGTGAGCATTCGGAGCATTTTTTGTAATCGTGAGAAAGATGTGTATCTTTCTAAAGAATTAATGCGAGGGCAAGTTGTAATTTGTTTATATACTGACCTGGGGCCCGTTGCATGAAACTTTTTACCTGAGAAAACTCAGGTTGTTTTTACAGGAGTTTTTTGCCCTGTGCTAAAGTAATTGGCGGAAATCAGACTAACCTTAGTTTTCAGTTTTTACCAGAGTTTTCTCAGGTAAAAAGTTTTATGCAACAGGCTTCAGAAAGTAATCTTTTAAGGACTGCATTTAGTGACTCATGAATAGAATATATATCTCACGAACTATATAATGAGAGCGCGAATAGCAAGCTTAAAATTTGTGATATTCCAACCTGAAAACTGGACATTTCATACTTCTTTTTTGTAACCAGGAATAGAATGAGTTCCTCAATAAACAATGCGAGCGAGAAACGTGAGCCAAATTTTTCCGATTTTCCAACCTGAAAACTGGACATTCTATAGCATTCTTGTAAAAAAAAATAATAATAGCTGGGAGAATAGTTTTCAGAACTGAAGTGGCTTCCCTAGGTAAATGATATCTATATCAATATCATCATTCTAGGCCCACATGAAATTTCCAAAAGTTTGAGCACGTGATTCGCTCGCAACATCTCACAAGGATGCCCTTTTCACAGTATTGACCAAAAAGGTGAATTTTACATCTTCAGATTTGACTTTTTCCCCAAACCGCTTGCTCTCTACGCTCGCAGAAATGAAACGTAAATATATAACTTTAGCATGTTTAGTGATCACTTAAAAAATTGTGCTCAATTTAGTTACTACAAAAACACACAACCTCTTTACACAGATGATAATCTAATGGTGAAAATATCCGTTTGCACCAAATTGCCCCTATTGGCCCCTTTTTTTACTTTGCCCCCCCCCCCCAAAAAAAAAAACGTTCCGCCGCCATTGGCTAAAACACGCATCATCTTCATGGCTAACTGCAAAAAGTTCTTAAAATGTCCCCTTTAGATCAGATCAGAGCTTATATATTTAAAAATTCTGTTCGCGCTTCTTGCTAGCAGTTATTATCTAAATTTAGTTACATAGGCATCTCGCTTTGAATATCACAAACATATTGCCCATCATATTAACAAAAATATAGCTCGCGCTCGCATTATTTAAAAAGGGTTTATCATGTTATTACATATTTACTTTATTTTATAAGGATAAAGATAATTATTGACTGTTAGGACTACCCTTTCAAAGAAACAAACAAAAATCAACTTTAAACTGCCGATCAAGGAAAATATGGCTAAAAAAATCCCCCCCCCCCCTCTATTTGACGAAAGTTGGATCCGCCGGGGGGGAGGCAGGGGGCATCAAAAATGGAATAAAAAACAGGGGAATTAATATTTTCCAAAATGGGAAAGTTCCTTTTTCAAAAATAAATATGCCGTTTTTCATGTTTTTTCGAAATAAAATACTCTTTTTAAAGTATACAAGTTAAGTTAAGTTTTCAGGCTGGAATATTGAAAAATTTCAGCTTGCGCTTCGCACTCTCATTCGATTGGTGAAATATGCATCCTAAAGAGGTCACTAAATGCTTTCTTTAACAGGTTCCTTTTCTGGTCAGTATGTTTAAGCTCGCGTTTTGCGCTCGTGTTAATTCTTTAGTTAGATGCACATCTTTTTAATGACAGCAGAAATCTGCTCGGATTTTTAAAAACTAATTTTCATTTTTTATTGAAATAACCTAAAGTTAAGCTTGTGATTCACGCTCGCAACACCTCGCAATAATGCCATTTTAAGAATAACTGACACCAAAAAAAAATCGTTATACAACTTCACCTTTGAATTTGTTTTACCAAGCCGCTCGCTCATTATACTCTCTCCCGAAAAATAAAGCCTAAATATACATTTTGCCATAATAAGAAGTCACTTCAAAAAAGTTATTCTCTACTTAATCACTATCAAACAGACAATAACTTCAAGCAGATGATAATCTTAAGGTGAAAATATCACCACAGTGCCAATTTTGACGTATGAGTTTCATTTTTTGGCTTTACCCCCAACGAAAATTCGTTCGGCCGCCCTTGCCTTCCTATCCTCATATGATAATTGAACGGCAACAGTGTCCCCCACCCCTCCCCTTGCCTCTGCCTCTGCTTTCCCGGTTTTCATTTTTCGGATTAACGAACCTTATTTTGTTTTCGGATTAACGAACCTTATTTTGTTTTCGGATTAACGAACCTTATTTCGTTTTCGGATTAACGAACCTTCGGAAAAACGAACCTTATTTTGTTTTCGGATTAACGAACCTTATTTCGTTTTCGGATAAAAGAACCTTCGGAAAAACGAACCTTATTTCGTTTTCGGATCAACGAACCTTCGGAATAACGAACCTTTTTTCGTTTTCGGATTAACGAACCTTCGGAACAACGAACCTTATTTCGTTTTCGGATTAAGGAACCTTCGGAACAACGAACCTTATTTCGTTTTCGGATTATCGAACCTTCGGAATAACGAATCGTCGGAATTACGCCACAAATGTTCGGATTAACGAACCCTTTTTCGTTTTCGGATTAACGAACATCGAGGTATAGGCAATTTACGTGTTTCGGAATTACGAACCTTCGGAATAAAGAACCTTCGGAATTACGAAGCTTCGGAAATACGAAGTGTAACCGGCTTAAACGTCGATGTAACCAACATCACAATAACTCGTGAGTATCATATAATTACTTTTTATTGAAACATTTAAAAATAATTTACGCATTGGTCCAGTTAATTGATGATGAAGATTTCCAATGTAGGCAACCATCGATCATATTGATTACTTTCTTACATGCGATCAATGTAGAAAAGTTCGTTGACAGCAAAATTTGCATATCAAATGCGCGCATTCAGTCGTACAAGGGGGGGGGTAGGATGTTTACAGTGTATTACAGGGGGTTAGGATGTTTACAGTGTATTACAGTGTATTACTATATGTATTGTACCTTATGAATTGTTCAATCAATATTGTGTATTATCACCCTGCCTATTGCCAGTGAAGGGGAATTTGTCCCATAATCACTGGCAGAGGACCTGGGTTTATTGTAACTTCTCTATTTGACTATGAAATAAAGATGATTTATATATATTGCAACCATTTCAAAATTTCAGAGAGTAAACAAATTACAATTTGCAACATAAAACAATTCACTTTGATTTTCTGGAAAGTCGGACTTCAATTCAACCCGGCTGAAATACTATGCTGATATAGGCAAACCTGCTGAAATATTCTATTGATATATAGCTGGTGTTTGTGATCCTATAATTATTCCAATGGACCAATGTTATATGAACAAATCAAGGACAGAATGCTAGTAATATAAGGAGAGGAAAAAGAAAAAGGAGAAGAAGTATAGGGGAAGAAAAGGGGCGGTTCAGGAGGATATAATAATGTGTATTTTTACCTACAATTAAAGAATATTATTACTAAAACTGAGCCTATAAAACCGATTGATAACAATGTCAGACATGAAAGAGATAATTGGAAACTTATAACTTATCATATAAAAGCGGTTGCAAAATTGTGAATACAAAACCAAACACATTAAACAAAAATATTGACAATAAAACTGACAAATACTTGGAATACGATTTTACAAAGTGTCCGCTGTTAAGTGATCATCGTAATTCATAATCTCAGCTGTATATTCCTTTCTTGAAATTATTGTGTTAAATAACTGTGTCTGTGTCGCTTGAATATTAACTTTATGGCAAAGATTTCCAAAACGTACACTAAACAGATAAATGCGCATTTTGCATATTCAGTTTTATTTGTTATTTAAAAAAAAAGAATATTAAAAAGAATATACGTATATACTGAATTTGAAATCATATTTTTCTTCTTTTGATTTCAATTGCTAGTCTGTGGACCTGAGTTTGATTATTCAGGTTTGTTATTTACATGGATGAACAAAATTATTATATCATTTTATATGGGGGCGCGGAATGGTTTTGGAATTGGTGGGACAGTAAATGTTCATTTTCACTTCAGGGCCTGAGGTGTCCGAATGCGCCCCCTGTATTATTTTTTTGATCAGTATGTTAAATTGAATTTGCTTGGGTGCTTATGTCATTTTAATTACATCCATGCACCCCCTAAACAGCGAATTAAAAAAAATAGTAACTTAAAGTGAAGCAAATTAAAAAGAAAAAAAGTAGGAACAGTAAAAAGTCATTCTCGACATTTGGAATTTCATTTTCAGTGCCATATAGGCCGGCAGGTTTTGGAATTTATTAGTTTCCTATGGGAAAAATTCATCACGTAGGCCTACACGTCGTACCAATAGCACAAGATTCAACATCATGCTTACCAAGAACAAGCCATGAGATGCCCTGCATACAGTAATCAAAGATCAAAACCGCTAACTTATACAAATCATTGTACATTAAAAGCAAGCTACATACAGGTAGGCCAACATGGACATTACAAAATCATATCCAATTTAAACAAATTTGTCAAGAGAACATAGAATCAAAGGACCTGAATGGAGGAAATGTGGGAAAAGGAGGTGCAGTTCAAGGTTGGGAAATCCAGAGAAGATGGGCTAATTAACTGTCTTTTGAATTATTTTTCAATCTTTCCATTAATGTACTTTTTATATTTTTATTTTTTAAGTGATATAAATACATATTGTTATCTATCATCAGTATCATGAAGCTATAAAAATATTGCTCGAAACGTGAGGTGTTGTCCTCTCATCATTCTCAACTCACTGAACATTTGAAGTATTCTGTGCCTAAAGTGAAATAAACATGTTTATGAAAAGTGTTTACGAGAGTGTGCATGAAGCTATAACAAGAGTTTTCCCCTGAAATATGTGATACACGGAAGAAGAGATTCATGTTTTGTATGCTGTACCTTTCAAAGTATCACCCTCAACATAAAATAAATATTTATTGATATCTCATTCAGTATGTGACTAGAGTGAAACGGGTTATTGCAAAAAAAAGCTGCATATTACATTTGATTTTTTAGATCATTTGGTTTGTGTGTATTTTTCATACAGAATTCTATGTCTTTTTAAAATAATTTTTGTTGTATATAATGAGAATGACATCAAACTCATTGCCGAGGTATGTGATACATCTCTTGAGAAATACAGGTATCTATTTTCTAAATGCTGTTTAGCTGCCTTTTTTATCCCCAAATGTAGGTCAGAAGCTGGAATTTCCTGGGAGAGGTGTGTTATTTTTTTTTTCATTCGGATATTTAGTTTGTTTTAAATGTCATGTCGTCCACCTCAGACAAACGATTCAAATCAATGGATAAAGATGCAGGAAAAAGAATTAAAAAATAATTAAAGTCAGAGGTAAAATACACTCGGACAGTTTTAAATTTCGCTTATTTTTCAGTACTCACTGACATAAAAATGAGAGAGTCGATGATGTCCTCCTTTTGTTATTTTTGTTTAGTTTGAATTTGACAAGATTTTAACTTTCACAGATTTGACAAGGACAAAATTGAATGAACCATGAAATGTAAAAATAATGAATTGAATTTATTAGAACGTCACTGGCATTTGCCAATATTTTGTTCAAAACAAGAAGTACAAAATAATACAAAATAAATATAATAATTCAAGGAATATAGGCAAATACTATACATTTGATTGTAATCATTTCTTTATTTCAAAGAAAAGCAGAATACAAATAAACAAAGTCAAACAATGAAGAGTAACAATCGAAACCAGGTCCATGAACCTGTACTGGTTCAAGGCAGGTTAACATATAAATATAAAAAGTAAATTACAAAGGCATAACATATTGATTGCGAACAAAAAGCAATCATAGAATTAAAACTGAGTAGGTGAATTTGCATTAATCATAAAAAATAGCTTTGAAAAGAGACTTGCTTACATGAGCAAAGGCACAAAGAAAGAGAGAGAGAAAGAAAAATGGCATGAGCAATGGAGCATTCCATACACTGATACATCCGTTATGGTAGCAATAATCATTCTAGATAGACAGAAGATAGAGAGAGAGAAACAGGTTCAATAAAAGAAAACGGATATATGGGGGTTATAACTTAAGATTTTGTACCTTATCCCAATGCTGATCCTTCCTACTGTAAAAAATAACAAAAGATGATAAAAGGGCATGTTTACTTATGATCTTTGTCAAATTCCTTGGTCTTAGGGTACAATTACACATCCGAATCACTGTCTTAAGTCTTGCTATGTTCTCATTAGATATATGACCTCTTGCCCCTATTTCGATGGCTTCAAAATAAATAGAGTAACCGGTTTCGTTCAGGTCAGATAGCAGACCTTTGTATCGTTCGCACTTTCTTTCATGTGCGTTCTGAACATTAGTCTCAAATGGGACTGTCAGCTCTACCAAAAGAATTTTCTTCGTGTCTTCCCAGACTGCCACCATGTCAGGCCGTTGGCTTGTAACGAGGACGTGGGGAGGGATGGTGCCCCCTGCTACAGAATAACCTTCGAGGTCTAAATAAAGACTAAAGTTGCTTGTAGCGGTTTCTTTAATTGTTCTGTAAATAGCCAAAAGCACATTGTTATGTCGCCACGTGAATCTGTCCAAAAAGGATGGGCAATGCGACAGAATATGATGTAAAGTGCCGGTTGTATTTGGGCAGTATGGGCATTTGTCAGTGAGCCTCTTGCCCCAACGACATAGGTTGGAGTAAGAGGGGAGGGAGTCGATACATGAGTTCACAGCAAAACTTAGAACCTTACGGGGGAGATTAAACATGATAGATTTCCAGGTTATGTTTTCTTCTTGGAGTAAGAGCAATATATTCAGGGAAGAATACACAAATAACTTCATCGAGGAGGAAACTAAAATATCTTAAATTTCCTATGATTAATAGTTAATGGGCAACGTCATCAGTCCCCCTATTTGCATAATGACCAGGATGTCGAGATAATCTTTTGTCAAATCATGGACCTCCATGGTTAAATTAAGCGAAACGTGACAAATGTAACTTTCTTGTTGTACAATGGATCTATATACAATTTCACTGTTGAAATTGGACTTTTCTCCATAATATTTTCCATTAAATAGTAAAATCAATGCAAAATTAGATAAAATTTCAAAAGACATCTGACACTAAGAAAGGTTTTGGTCATTAAGACATATTTGAATGTTCAATGTATGTACAAAAGTCTTGTTAAGAAATCATAAAAAAGGAGTATTGGACAAGAAACCCCAAGCTAATTCCAATCATTGTTGCCATCAAATATGTGAGAAATGGTATGTAAAACATTTTTGGCAACGCCTCTTATTTCAACTCTTGTTTATGTAACTGTCTAAAGAAATGCATTGATTAAATAAGTCATGTTAAGAGTTTGAAAGTAAAGCTGGCTGTCAGCAAACAAGAATGAAAACACACTGCATTAATATTCACTACACATGATATGAACACTTTATTCACCAGTCCTGTTTATGTGAAATATAAATGGGATAGAAAACTTGAAAGAATCATTAACTTTTAATGCTTGTCTAATTCATTGAAAGTACTCCTCCAGAGATGGCGGCACAAGTTCAAAATATGAGGAGGTAATGTTTCTATAAATGCAAGTGTGGGCATTTGTGACAATCTCAGTGACAATATACGCTTTCCCACAAGGACTAAGACAGATTCTCTGCCTCTTCTTAAAATCTGTTAATTTGAAGAAATTGATTATGTCACCAAATGTCCATTCTACCGAAATTCTCACAGTTGACATGGCTCAATTGAATGCTGCCTGATCTGTGGTTATTTTTTTAGTATGTCATGAAAACAGGAAAAATGTACCTGTTTAGGTTTGTTTGTAGTAACTCATGAGGAGGGTCGATACATGTATCTCACTAGAGAGCGAGCTGAAATTTCTTAATATTCTGACCTGAAAGCTTGATATTATAAGCATTTTTTGTACCAATGATTAAGATGGGTATCTAGAAGAACAATAGATGCGAGCGCGAGCTGAAAATTTTGATATTTTGATCTGGAAAAAGGGACACTTTAATGGAAGATATATATCCAACAAAAGATTATTGCAAAATCAAAGTTCTTTTGAGGTTTAGAATTGAAAACGGGACATTATATTCACCTATATAATCAATAAAAAGTATGGGTTTTTGGTACATGATGCGAGCGGGAAGCGCGAGCTGAAAATTTCTATATTCCAATCTGAAAAGCAGACATTTTTAGCACGATTTTAAATCAAAATCGAGTTGGTATCTCAATCTCGCTTGCTGATGTCAGTGTAGCATTACAATCTTATTTTATTTTCTAGTTGCACATGCGGAATTATGGGGGGGGGGGCAAAACGATATGTTTGGCCCCCCAATATTTTCATTGGTGGGGCGATCGCCCCTGCCCCCCCACCCAGGATCGACGCTCTGTGTATACAACTTCTCTCTTAAATCTAACCTGACTGGCAATATCTTTATTCTTCTTAATGCATGATGATAAAATGTAGATTCGGACCAATAAAGACTAGCACAAATTACAACCTGTGTGGCTTCTCGTGCGCCATCGGGCTTACCGTCATTCCTTTATTTATCTTGCCACCCTTTTACTCCCGTTTATTTTCCACCCTTTTGAATTAATGATTTATTTGAATTAATTTATTCACCACTGGTGGGATGGAACACCCTATCAACAAAAGTTGATTTTCGTTGGGGTCCTTTTATGTCATGTGTTAAAAATATCATATACATAAACATTTCATTCTTTTTCATCTTGAACCTCCACCCATCTGTTTAATAGTCCTGAAAAAGAATGTTTTTATTTGATAACAATATACACAAATTGCGAGGGAAACAAACTGATTGATGGCATACTATAATCATCATGATCAAACTTTTCATTTTTTCATCATCATTATTATAATTTTTCTACCCTAAATTATTGGGGGGATGATAATACAGGCCATCCCCCCACTTGAAATATTGGGGGGATATATCCCCCCATCCCCCCCGTGATCGACACCCATGGTCTCTTTCCTTTTTTACCAAAAAAAGGAGGAACATAATAAATACATGAAATAACGCACTTAAGGCAAAACCGTAGGGAGAAGGGGTACGTCCCAATGCGACAGCGCCCATCACCATGCTTGCTCTGGTATGTAAATTGCCAGTTGGTCTACTGCCAACTCTTCCGCTCACCTCATGGTCTACCTTCATTTAGTCTAATGCCAGTCTGTCCGCCATTTCGTCTAGCGACCAATTGGTCCAATAACAATTTGGTCCCGAGACCATCACTTCGGCTATCATAAGTTCGTCTATGAGCATTTCGTCTAATAACCAGTTATTTGTCTAATATCTGTTTTATTTTCATTCATTTTGCCCAATTATCACCTAGGGTGTGTTGCAAGAAAATATTTGCAATCGCAAATATTATTTTTTGGCAATTTTAGAATTGATTGATCATTTGCAACCATAGCAAATATCATATTACACTCGTTGTTTCATGGAACAGATTAGCAATCAATCGTTAATTTGCAATTAATTGCACGGCATATGATTGATTTGGGGAACGAACAGGAACGAACATAGACTTGCATTTGATCGCAAGTTTCTTGCAACGCCCCATAAGTCTAATTAGGCCAAATGGTATATGGACTTAAATGGCTATTGAACCAACTGGTTATTAGACGAAATGGTGAGTGGACGAAATGATAATTAGTAATAATTAATAATAAATAATTAAACCATGTGGATATATTACATCAAATGATAGTAGACGAGCTCACAATTAAATGAATTTGTATTGGACCAAATGAAAATAAACCTTTCGGTATATTAAGCCAAATCATGACATGATGCCCAATTACATATAACTTAGTTCCCCCCGTGGGAAAAGAAGAAAAACTCATGAAGGCTAACTTGATGGGCCAGAGGCTTAATTTTACTGCCAATTCATTTATGCTTTCACTCAGCCACCTGGTTAATCTGAGTACAATTTATTTATTTTTTTTAAGAAATACATGTTATATCTTTAACGTAAGCCTTAACCCCCCAGCCTAGACTTATTCCATTATCCTGATCATACAGCATGCCAATAACTTCAGCAAGTGCAACAACCCTGCGTACCACACTGTGCGAAGCTGCTCATGTTGATTTCATGTGAATATTTCAGATACCTATTTTCATTACGCTTCCGACGTACTTTACCGTACTGTTTGTAAACATGTTCATTCCACCTTGACTTATATTTCCCCCAATGGCCATATTCGTTTTCACTCCTTCTACCTGATTTTACGGTGGTCTATATTTGCATCTTAATTGCCGTGCTCATACACAGAAAAATCATCTCAATCTCAGCGTCTTATCTTTATCATACTAGACATGCATGGCATATAGGGCGATAGAGCTGCGTATGTTAGGTAGCAGTAGGAAAAGGTTCAAGAATTTTACTTGAAAAAACTCATGCATTCATCGTCTTTCAGATCATCTAATTGAAATCCATGCCTTTATTGAAATGTCAGGATTGACTGGTGCATTGATATCAGCCAGGTGGACGATTTTTTCCTCATCTATGACGTCAAAAATGTAGGCTGCAACAAGCGCATCCTGAACTTCGTGTAGATTTTCCATGTTGAAAAAGAAAAACGTGGGAGCGCGCGCTCGGAATTAAACCGAAGGATTTCCACCATGTCAAACGAACACACGACCCGGTCCGGAGCTGATGTTGCTGCTTCATGGTTACACGGGCCTAATCACTAGTGGCAGGCCATAGATATTCATTCGAGCCAACCCATTGATATATATTTTTTTTAATATGGCTGATTGACAAAGTGTATGCATATGATTGTCCATCTAACACTGATTCTATTTTTGGTAATTACTGAACTTCCTTTTCCAAAATTGGAAAGAAATGTCACCAATTTTGGACTATATTTTGACTGGCGGAAGGATTAGGGCTATTTTGCTATTTGAGGTGATGAATCTGCTCCCCCGAAGGTGTCTTCAAACACGCCAATTTATTTAAAAAATGAGCCGGTCGAGGGACCCTTTTCTGATCAGATATGGATTGCCAGATATAAATCCTATCCACTGGTAGTAAACATTCGACCCCCGAATTTCATCCTTATTTTTTATGAATTTTTTAAAGTGCCAATTTAACACATGAGTCTATGGGGAATGAATTAGGCCTGTGATACCTGTAACCTTGACCATAGCCTATTACATGGGGAATTCCCTAGTGGATGAAATACCTGCCCTAACTCTTCAGTAGCAGATTGCTTTCACTAGTATACATGTTTCAATCATCAAGAGGTCCAAAAACTGAACTTCATGGCTATATACAAGGCTACATAGGGGGTATAACAGGTAACAAATTGTGATTAGTAACTCTGTCTGTGTTTGTGTACCTAGGCTAGGCTGTGTAGGCTGTGCGTGTGTTTGTCTCATGGTTGCATGTTGTCGTGTGTTTTCGTATACCGACGAGCGCTGCTGTAAATCGTGTATAGCACCCATCACAAGATATAGTACACATTAGATAGGCCTTGCATCAATTGCACTTGTGAAATTGGTTCATGGGGAAGGGAATGAGAAGAGAAAACTTTAGAATTTGGCTGAAGAGTGGTGGATTCAAGCGGGGGGGGGTAGAGAAAAGCATAGTTATTATGTTGAGGGGGGGGGGGGCTGAGAATGAGTGCTACTGCTATCTTGTTCAATTTTTACTGACTTCTAGCCAGACTAGCCCCCCATCCATTTAGAATACAAGCCATCTAACCCCCTCTCTCCCTGTCTCTCTCTCGCCACGAACGCAATGGAGACGGACGTGTAATTCGCTATCCGGCAATATTGCACTGCCTTCTTTTTTACTTTCCTTTCGCATATTGCTCAAATCATGATTTTGTAGCACAAAATTGTTGATTAACATTATCCTGAAATACTATAGTCTGCATTGGTAATAGTTACATTGAATTTATCCATATATTTTTCCCGGAATCCAACAACTTTCTTAAGCATCGCACATGGTAAAATGACCCACTACGAACTACGTTCTCAATCCAGCTCAAAACCGACCATGTCTCTGACAGCAGCGCCGCGACTGGTACCGGTGCTTTAAATTCCGATGCCTTTGGATCGCTGAACAGAAATATACAGGCTTCGTTTTCCAAAGTATTCGACAAGTTGGATCACCTCTTCTCAGAGACCACAGCTATCAGAATAAAAGTTAATGAAATTGAAGGGGCGGTTGCCTTCAATTCAGAAAAAATTAAAGGAAATAGAAAAGGAGATAATTCCTAAAGTGAAAGATGACCTTGAAACAGAAATAACAGATTTACAGTCTAAGATTACGGGTATGGAGATCTACAATCGTCGAGCAAACCTCCTCTTCTATTCAAGAGATCAACAACGAAGATGTGAGTACAGTCGTCTGCAGTACCATCGTCAACCTCGGAGTCGATGTAGACGAGGCCAAAAATATTGCGTTTGTGAACGTCCACCGTCTTCCACGGCGTACTCGGGTAAGCGACACCAATCAACCACAAGCACCTAATGCGATAATAGTGAAGTTTGTCTATATGGCTGAAAGGAACAAAGTCTTAGCGGCCTACGAAAATGGTGATCGTCGACCACGAGATCGCGATGCTTCTGCTGCTACTCCGGGAACCAACCGACAGCGGGTCTCTGTTCGCACGGACCTTCCCCCGGAATTGAAGGCCAAGAGGGGCCATCTAGCCAATATCGCATATAAAATGAGAAAGAAAGGTGGAGTTTCTACCAAGATTGTACTTCAGAATACTACTGTTTGCCTGAAGTGGAAGCAAAATGGCTCAACGAAATGGAATGAATATACTGAGTAGGAGAATGATGACCCTCGGTCGACGACTTCGATGATTCCTTATTCTCTTGAATTTTGTTACATCCGTCCTGTCTATCATCTGCAAATTATTTTCTTTTATGAAAATTCAATGTATTTTACTCAGAAAATATCTTTGATAACTTGAAATGTGAAATGAAACTGCAACCAGCCAATGGTGCTGTCTGTAATACCTGGCAGATTTTCTAACCTAGTGATTACCCGATGATTTTTTCATAAACATTTTTTAGAATACAAATTAATAGCCAACTATGAGAAATGTGCTATTGCTTGTCCAAAGCAGCTCTTATCATTGTCAAACGCTCTTCTATTTATAGATTTTATTACCCAGCAGGAATCTCTCTTGTATTTTACCTTTAATTAACAATATAAATTTATTTCATTCTTTACACATAAAAATTCATTTTAGCCTGCCCATAAAAGCTATTTAAAATAACATATAACATAAACTTGAGAACCAAAGTATATTATGTATGTTCAATGATTCAATGATTATACATGTACTGACATAGAAACAGAATTATTCTTATTTCACTGAATACCCCAGTTTTTTCTTCACTGAATTTTTCTCAAGTATATTTACAGCACATTCTTACATCGAATAAGGGCAAAAATATAAACAAGTAGTGAAACAAATTATGTGTGTTTTTATTAAGAATATTTGTTTGTACTAATATCCTTAGCAGAAAGATTACACAATTGTTATATCACGGCTAGTCACTTTGTAATAAATAAGTTTATTAATTGACAGAGTCATGCATCGTAAAAATTGTATATTGGAAGCCAAACTACATTTTTTTGTTCAGGTTTTGACAGTTCAGGATTTTGAAAATAAGCCAGAATTATTTATTTTTTTCTGAAATCATGTTTTCAAATTCAGTTCATATGGAAATTCATTTTTGCATGCCCTGAAAAGCTAGTTGAACAGGAAGATATAAAATTGAGAACCAAAGTATAACCATGTGTGGTCAATGATACTGATACAAAAACGAATTATTTTCTCTTTATATCTCACTGAGTACCTCAGTTTTTCTTTATGTATATTTACAGCATATTTGTATTTAATAAGGACAAAATATAGTCAAGTAGTGCAACAAATCATGTGCATGTGTTTATATTTGCTTGTTTTAATCTTCTTAGCAGACAGAGTACAGAATTTCTTTGCCATGGCTAGTCACTTTGTATATAAGAATAAATTAATTGACAGAGTCAACATGAAAAATGTATTTTGGAAGTCAAAAACTGCAGTTTCTGTTAAGGGTTTTGACAATAAGCCAACATCATTTATTTTTTTCTAAAATCGTGTTTTTAAATTCAATTCATATGGAAATTCATTTTTTTTTTCTTTCCCAGAAGCTAGTTGAATTTAAACATATAAAATTGAGAACCAAAGTAGTACCATGTGTGGTCAATGATACTAACACAGAAAAAGATTTTTTTTTCTTTTTATTTCACTGAGTACCTCAGTATTTCTTCACTGAATTTTTCTCAAGTATCTTTACTGCACATTTCTTTTAAAACAAGGGCAAAATATAATTATTTAGTGTAAACCATGAGTTTTTTTAATAAGAATATTTGCTTGTATTAATATTCTTAGCAGATAAACTACAAAATGTTATTGTCATGGTTAGTCATTTTGTAATAAACAAGAATAGATTAATTGACAGAGTCAACATGTAAATTATATAGTGGAAGCCAAAATTACAGTTTCTGTTCAGGGTTTTTGACAGTTCATGAGAAACCTTTAAGTAATAACAAAAAGGATTCACTTGTTATGTTTTTATTGCAATTTGCGACTAGCAAAGTCTACAACCATTGCGTGGGAAAAACTCAGCAGTATATTATTTGTATGTACAGTTATATACAAGCTTCTAAAGTTTTATTCATTTATTTTTCTGCATGCTTTGTGTTATTTCTAGATTAAGCTAGAACATTGTGATATCTTGAAATAAACACTGCCATTTCTTCTGAGAGAGAATGGACATGTCTCCTTTTTTTAATGTATCAATAGTTTATCCAAACACTTGGTTGGTTTGCGACTCATTGTAATCCCGTTTTTCTTTTTCTTTACCACTGTGCATTGCATGCCATTAAGACGAATTAAACAAGTTGCTATAGGCTGTTTTTTTTGTGGAAGCTTTATGTAAATTACAATTTTTGTTTTATCTTGCAGTGCAAGTATGTAACCGGATGATATTCTGTCTCTTTTTGTTAAGTGGTATTGGCCAAATCAATGGCACGTATCTTGCTATTTGTTTTCACATTTTTAATGATCCACATACAAACATTCCAACCTGTTATATTCTACAAAAAAGTTATGACATTTACAGAAAAAAGAATATGCTTCTCATTCGTTATGCAGACAAACTCTATTACAAATTACGTAACTCCTGTTGCCATTATCACATTGGTTGTTTTGTATGATTCTATCGACATGATGTTCATAATGGTCACTCGGGCAATGCGTTTCCAACTGCTATTGTTCTATTTGATATCTAAATTCGATTTGAATTTTTTACTATCACCAAGATATGCCACTTACTGTTTGCCTTTCAGAGGCGCTTTTTCTCTTCCTGTGAGATCTGTTCTCTTTAATGAGTAGTATCCATGACGTGCCTAATGTTCTTCCCCATCTTAATGTAAGTCCTGAACACATACAATAGTAGACCGGCCAAAACGATTTTTTATACTTTGGACGGCAAAATTTGTTAATGCTTGCTAATGCTTGGCATCCCAGCTAAAAGTTTTGCAAAAATACCCAGGAATTGCGTACGGCCGGATGCCAAGCGCAATTTTGCGTGAAAGTGTCATTTTTAGCGTAAAATCTGAAGGACTGTCGAAAATCACGCATTTTGATATTTTGACGGATTATCATCATATCTTTTATTATCTTTGATATGAAATTATTTTTATTCAGAATTTCAAATTATAAGTCTACTAAATATGCATTTCAAATTTGAATATTACACACACACATATGGCACAGGGAAACATAAAACCGCGATTTCCTCGAAATAAAAGTTTGTGAAAACTATCAATAGTTTGAAGTTTTTTACGCAACATAAATTCTTCGATTTAAATGCGTTTATCCATCGAATGTATAGTAAATGTCCTAGTGCCACAAATATTAAAAGAATTTTCAATTAAGATGGTAGATATCTCATTTTATGTTATCCGAAAGGAGACAATGTGCATTTTACCAGGTGCGCATTTTGAAAGAAAAACTGAAAATACCGTACATTATGTACATAATTACATGTATAAGTACATACTAAATCGAGTTTTTATTTACATATATAAGTCCATAATAAAGCGAGTTTTTAATTGGATAGCACAATTTGTCAATTCCTTGCATCCCAGCTAAAAATCTTGCGGAAATACTGAGGAATAGCGTACGGGCGGATGCCAAGTGCACTTTTGCGTGAAAGTATCATTTTTAGCGTAAAATCTGAAAGACTGTTGAAAATCACGCATTTCGATATTTTGACGTATTATCATCATATTTTTTATTATCTTTGATATGGAATTGTTTTCATTCAGAGTTTCAAATTATAAGTCTACTAAATATGCATTTCAAATTTGAATATTACACACACATATATGGCAATATGAAATATAAAATCGTGATTTACTCAAAATAAAGGTTTATAAAAATTATTAATGGTATAATGTTTGTGTTCCGCATCTCAATTTCGTCAAGATTTAGTGCTAACCGAATAAATACTTAATAATTGTTGTCATGTCACATATAGTGAAAACAAATACTGAAATAAGATGCAAGATATATATCATTTTATGTTATATATGCGAAATATAACAATGCACATTATTTTATCAGATGCGCATTTCTGATAAAAAAAAAACAGCGCACAATATTACATCGATATTGCACATATCTTATATCAGTGCGATACTCCTCATATTATATAGGATTATGTTTGCTTTTGTAGAGTTCGATCTTCTTGCTATTTCCACGAATGAATTGGTGCTGAACTTAAATCTACCTGCGGCGATATTCAGAAATAGGTCTGATATTTAATTTGCCGTTACCATGGTAGCATTAATTTTACAGGAATATCTATATCCAAAATCAAAGAAAACATACATGTATGAATAAAGCGATTGAATTAGCATTTTTAAACCACTCTGTCAATCTACATTTTACTTCAGTTATTTGATTATCAAAGTATATTTAAAAAATGGCCGTTGCACGGCAGTACCTATTTTTTTGTCTCGCCGGCATAGCAGAGCAGGACTAAAGGAGCCACTTCTCCGGTGGAGGTGACGGTAGTTTTGATATAACAGCGTCATATCAACCTTGAAATCTTAACCAAAGTTACATTTTTCAAAATTTCATTATAACTTTGAACGTATAGAAAAAAATTAATGACACTTTAATATTCATGTATTACTGATCGTCTTGCACAAGTTTTAGATCACATGATTAAGGTCAAAGGTCATTTAGAGTCACTGAACTTTGGCCATATGGGGGTATTTTTTTAAATGTCATCATAACTTGATTTTTATTGATCCAGTTAAAGATTACACTTGAACATAAGGGTATTAAAGTAATTGATCATTTTGCATATAGTTCAGTTCACATGATCAAGGTCATACGTTATTTTGGTTCGATGAGCTATGGATGGCGTTTTATTTTATTATTAATTTCAGTTGTTTCCAATGTCCTGCTGCTATAATTATTATTTTTAAAATATGAATAATAAATGTTATTTGGTCTTTTGCATTGCAAATTATAACTTTCATTCAATTCATTTTACTTCATCAAAGTTTTTGCATTTGCTATTATCACAGGTCCATGTTGTTATATATTCTGGTCTAAGACGGGGGCCGGACAGCCCGACCCTGGGCAGCCCTGGACATACCAATGCCCTTTTGGGAAATGCAGTTGTACGACAATCTATATATTACAATATATGCGCTGGACGCTGGGCATAATTAGCCTTTAGATTTGTTTGTCATAATGGTCGTGCGACGGCATTTCCCAAAATGGCAATACACTGTGGTGAAATGAGCTTTAAGATTTGAAATGTGAACTTTAAATGTGAACTTTAAAGGACAAGTCCACCCCAACCATGCCAACATAAAATTGATTTGATTGAAAAGAGAAAAAAATCCAATAAGCATTACACTGAAAATTGACAGAGTGGTTTAAAAATGCTAATTCAATCGCTTTATTCATACATGTATGTTTTCTATGATTTTGGATATACATGTAGATATTCCTGTAAAATTAATGCTTCCATGGTAACGGCAAATTAAATATCAGACCTATTTCTGAAGATCGCCACAAGTAGATTTAAGTTCAGCACCAATTCATTCGTGGAAATATCAAGAAGATCGAACTCTACAAAAGCAAACATAATCCTATATAATATCATGACGAGTATCGCACTGATATAAGATATGTGCAATATCGATGTAATATTGTGCGCTGTTTATTTTTTTATCAGAAATGCGCGTCTGATAAAATAATGTGCATTGTTATATTTCGCATATATAACATAAAATGATATATATCTTGCATCTTATTTCAGTATTTGTTTTCACTATATGCATGGACCAGGTCCATGCTATATGTGACATGACAACAATTATTAAGTATTTATTCGGTAATAGCACTAAATCTTGACGAAATTGAGATGCGGAACACAAACATTATACCATTAATAATTTTTATAAACCTTTATTTTGAGTAAATCACGATTTTATATTTCATATTGCCATATATGTGTGTGTAATATTCAAATTTGAAATGCATATTTAGTAGACTTATAATTTGAAACTCTGAATAAAAACAATTCCATATCAAAGATAATAAAAAATATGATGATTATCCGTCAAAATATCGAAATGCGTGATTTTCAACAGTCTTTCAGATTTTACGCTAAAAATGATACTTTCACGCAAAAGTGCACTTGGCATCCGCCCGTACGCTATTCCTCAGTATTTCCGCAAGACTTTTAGCTGGATGCAAGGAATTGACAAATTGTGCTATCCAATTAAAAACTCGCTTTATCAGTGTAGTAAAACAACGCGAAATCGTCATTACGGTGTAGCGTTAATTTCGGTGAAAGTTACGTAATCTTCGCACACCGAATTCGCATAGCGGCAGCATGGTCGAGTGATTTTTGTAGCCTGTTATTAGTCGTTTCGCGCGTATTTGACACACAAGCTTGCACCGTGCAATGATGCACACAGCACTCGCGCTCTTGACCGAAGAGACCCAACATGCCCAATGAACTTACACACAAACTAATGCCTATACCTCGGCTATCTTTCCTTGTATGCACACGGTCATGCACACACCAAACCCCATCTCCCTGGTATACACATGATACATGTAATGATAAGCATGATAAGAGAGAATTGAGATGAAGGGAAATTGTTCTCTGTCCATCGACGTGATCATTGTGAATGTACAGGCCTCCAAACATGCATGCTAACTGACCACGGGACCATACAGCCAGTACCAAATTATTCACCGTTTCCCCCTTTTCTGCACTTAACAGTCATAAGCCAAAGGAAAAATAAGGGATATTAATGATTCATGCGACATTGGACAAGTCATGTAAGTTTTATAATTTCATCATGTTCATCTGTTTTGTAATTGATGATCCTGATCCTTCACTGTGTCGGTGAACTGCATCAAGGACTCATCATTTTAAATAGTTTTTACTGGTTTTTATTGTACATGTCAATCTTATGTTCCCCGTTGCTATCACCTCTGAATATTAATACTATAACGAACCTTCAAGTACGACGTCGTGTGCATATTGATCAGTACATTCCGTGTAGAATGAAAGTTCACATATCGGATACAAAAGTTTACGTGAATGACGGCTGTCATAAACGCCTATCAGTCGTTTTATTCAGCTCGGCAAAACTGATGTACAGGTTCTTTTGGTAATTTATAACAAAATGCCACGGTAAAAAAAAATTCGGCGCGGATAGATCGAATGCTAATAAAGTTGAAAAACAAAGTATCGTACTTTGCAGAAATCCTTTTGTTTTGGGACAAATCGCCGGGAAGGGAAAGAAGGGGGAAGAGCTCGTGGAATCGTTCGCTCTCGCTTGTTTCTCATAGGTTTGCGTGCAAATCTCCGTGAACCGCTGGCAATGTGCAGCGCTCTCGCTGTTATCGATTCACTGTGGTGACCTCATTTTATTACATGTTTGCGTAATGACGATTTCGCGTGATTTTACTACACTGTTTATAATGGACTTATATATGTAAATAAAAACTCGATTTAGTATGTACTTATACATGTAATTATGTACATAATGTACGGTATTTTCAGTTTTTCTTTCAAAATGCGCACCTGGTAAAATGCACATTGTCTCCTTTCGGATAACATAAAATGAGATATCTACCATCTTACTTGAAAATTCTTTTAATATTTGTGGTACTAAGACATTTACTATACATTCGATGGATAAACGCATTTAAATCGAAGAATTTATGTTGCGTAAAAAAACTTCAAACTATTGATAGTTTTCACAAACTTTTATTTCGAGGAAATCGCGGTTTTATGTTTCCATGTGCCATATGTGTGTGTGTAATATTCAAATTTGAAATGCATATTTAGTAGACTTATAATTTGAAATTCTGAATAAAAATAATTATATATCAAAGATAATAAAAAATATGATGATAATCCGTCAAAATATCAAAATGCGTGATTTTCGACAGTCTTTCAGATTTTACGCTAAAAATGACACTTTCACGCAAAATTGCGCTTGGCATCCGCCCGTACGCTATTCCTGGGTATTTTTGCAAGACTATTAGCTGGGATGCCAAGCATTAACAAATTTTGCCGTCGAATCCTTATCTAGAGCACTTTTTGAGGTTTGGCCGGTCTACTACAAAGTACAAATCCAACTGTCACGGATATTTATAATGAAAGGATGCCTGATCTAAATCTTACTTATGATACAAATGACTTATCAATAAAAGACACGTCTTCTTATTATGTATTGCCTCAGGATTTAAAATGTAAAAAAATAGAATCTTCAAATTTGTCACCTCTACATTATAATATATGAAGCTTGTGTAAAAATTTTAACAATTTTCAATTGTTTCTCAACTCACTGAATGAAGAAATATCTGTCGTAGGTTTATGCGAAACCTGGTTATCCGATCCACTTACTTCTCTTGTTCATTTGGATGATTATGCAACCGTTGTTAATAAAAGAGTAAATAAACACGGTGGCGGCGTAGATTTATATGTTAGAAATAATCTTCAATTTAAAGTAATTAATGATTTTACATGCATGACGGAAACAATTGAAAGCATTTTCATTGAAATTGAAATCGCATCAGGAAAAAATGTACTTGTTGGTGAAATTTATAGACCGCCTAACGCTAACATAACTGATTTTACAGAAGTATTGCATTCCTTTTCTGATTCACCCTATTTTCAGAACAAACATTGCTTTACAATGGGCGATTTTAATATCGATCTGCTTCACTACCACGAAAAGCCAGCTTGCCAGGACTTTTTAGACACTATGATCTCCAATTCTTTTACTCCTTGCATCACTAAGCCAACTCGCATTTTTGGTGTTACTACGACGCTCATTGACAATGTTTTCACAAACATCCACGGTTATTTAGACATGAGTATAATAGTGTCTGATCTAACAGATCACTTCCCTGTATTTGTTTTTTCTCCCCACATATTTAATACTAAACAAAACTATTCAACATTTCGAGGTTCAAGAAGAATGTCAGAACAAAATACTAGACGTTTTATATAATGCTTGTCTCAGGTTGACTGGTCCACGGTACTAAATACAACTGATGCTAACCAAGCTTATGATGAATTTCTAAATATTATTCTACCTTTATTTGACCATTATTTTCCAGTAAGAACATTATCCAAATCAAATTATAAAAAAGTACCACGTTCTCCCTGGATCACACGGTCTCTACTTAAATCAATAAACAAGAAAAATAAACTATACTATAAATATAAATCTACAGGCACAGATAACGCTAAATCTAAATATTCAATTTATAGAAATACCCTAACATCAGTGCTGAGATAAGCCAAAAGAAACTATTTTTTTCTCTTTATTTGAAACTCATAAAAGTGATAAATCAAGTTTTTAAGAAAGAAGGATCAAAAAAGAATATTAAAAGGATCGTCGACCAAAACAAAGAAATTACAGATGATGCAGACATTGCCGAAGCATTCAATTCTTTCTTTGTAAACATTGGCCCAAATTTGGCTAATGCTATACCTAATAGTAACAAACCCTTTCATTCTTTTTTGCCAAACCGTAATCCTCGTACCATATTCTTTTCATCCGTTTCCGAGCACGAAATTATAGAAATAGTTAAAAATCTACCGGCGAAAAAAAGTTCTGGTTATGATGGTATTTCTTATGATTTTCTCATTAAAATTATTGATAAAATTGTGATGCCCTTGACGCACGTATACAATCTTTCTCTACAGTGTGGTATTGTCCCTAATAAAATGAAGGTTGTTAAAGTTATGCCTATCCATTAAAAGGGTTCAGAGGATGAATTGGGTAACTATCGCCCTATTTCACTACTGACTACTTTTTTCCAAGATTTTAGAAAAAAACAGTATATTCTCGTACAATAAAATTTCTTACGAATTGTAATATTTTTATTAATTCACAATTTGGCTTTCGTAAAAAGCATTCAACAGTTCATGCAATAATGTTATTAATCGATAAAGTTACCAAGGCAATCGATAACAAATCTCATGTTGCTGGTGTTTTTTCTGGACTTCTCCAAGGCCTTTGACACGATCAACCATGAAATACTTTTATACAAGCTTTCTCATTATGGGATTCGTGGAAAGGCCTTGGAGTGGTTCAGAAGTTACCTTATAAACAGAACTCAATTTGTAGTCATTAATAACTCCGATTCTGAAATACAGCAAATTTCATGTGGCGTGCCTCAGGGTTCCCTTTTGGGTCCATTGCTATTTATTTTATACATTGATGATTTCCAAAACTCATCCTCTTTATTATCATTTCTTCTTTTCGCAGATGACACGAGCTTATTTTTTACACACAGCAATCCTCAAATCCTTGAAAGACTAAATGTTGAATTATGCTCTGTGTGTGATTGGATACATGTACAGCTAATAAGTTATCCCTAAATTAAAAAAAGACACATTTGGTTTTTAGCAACTCATTACACACATTGCAAGGCTTTGTTTATATGAATGGTAATGTTTTAGAACAAATTGAATCAACAAAATTTCTTGGTATCTTTATTGATTGTAAATTATCATGGAAAGTTCACATTGATCACCTTTGTAAATTGCTCTCAAGAAATGTTGGAGTCATAAATAAACTTAAACCTCATTTTCCGCATCACATTTTGAAACTATTGTATTCCACTTTATTGTTACCATATCTGAATAATGGAATTTTTGCCTGGGGAAATGCCTCTAGGACAAAACTTGAATCCATACTTGAAATTAAAAAAAGAGCCGTGAGGACAATTTCTTCTTCTGACTTTCTGGCTCATACTAATCCGCTATTTTATTCAAACAAGTTATTGAAAGTAATCGATTTATATTATTATTTTGTTGGTATATTTATGTATCAACTAAATAAACAGGAATTACCAAGTGTATTCTCTGATTTGCTTGTTCAAAATCAAGAAATCCATTCTTACCCAACTCGACAAGTACACAATTTCCACATTTCCCCAGTGCGCACTGTTCTTGCCCTTAAATCATTTGCTTTTACAGGGCCCTCCTTTTGGAATAATTTAGACACCCATATAATTCAGGCGCCCTCTCTATATTCTTTTAAATGTAGGCTGAAAATATTTCTTTTACAATCGCATGCTAGTGGATACGCGCCTTGCTCGAGTGACTATCTTGTAGATCTCTTTATAATGTATCGAGTATTTTCATTTTATTGATGTCGCTTCATTGCGTTAGGAGTTTTTAATCCTTGATTATTTTCTTCTGGGAACCTATATGTTTACAAGCTTTGCTTTTTAATAGGTTCCTCATATTTCACGTAATTGTATTTTCTTGTTAAATACTACAACTATGTATTTTTTTCTCATCATGTATTCGTAATTGTGTTCAAGATGTATGTTTTTGTGGAATGTGAAACTCTAAATCAAATCAAATCTTACACCCTGGCTTGGGCCCTTGTCATAGGAAGATGTGAATGTATAGTAAGCTTGTATGTTGATTCTCATTTCTTTTTATTGTTATCTAATTTAACTCATGTGAATCTGGTATTTATATTGTGGGCAGATCTTGAATCCAGATATGCACACTATTCATATTTACAATTTGCATTATAGGATTTGGGCCCTACATTGCATCCATTGTTGAGCTACCTATAGGCATGTAGGATGTGTGAAAATCCATAGGGCACTAGACATTAGGAGTAACATCAAAATTGGTCATTACATAACACATCTGTACATTTCATGCATTTCTTTGTGATAAAGTGAGTGTACAGATGTTAAAGAAAAGCCAGGAAGGTAAATTAAAAAGAAACCTTCATGTGCCATACAATACAGGTTACACGGGCCTAATCACTAGTGGCAGGCCATAGATATTCATTCGAGCCAACCCATTGCTATTTTTTTTAATTTTGATATGGCTGATTGACAAAGTGTATGCATATGATTGTCCATCTAACACTGATTCTATTTTTGGTAATTACTGAACTTCCTTTTCCCAAATTGGGAAGAAATATCACCAATTTTGGACTATATTTTGACTGGCGGAAGGATTAGGGCTATTTTGCTATTTGAGGTGATGAATCTGCTCCCCCCGAAGGTGTCTTCAAACACGCCAATTTATTTTTAAAATGAGCCGGTCGAGGGACCCTTTTCTGGTCAGATATGGATTGCCAGATATATATCCTATCCACTGGTAGTAAACATTCGACCCCCGAATTTCATCCTTATTTTTTATGAATTTTTTAAAGTGCCAATTTAAAACATGAGTCTATGGGGAATGAATTAGGCCTGTGATACCTGTACCTTGACCATGGCCTATTACATGGGGAATTCCCTAGTGGATGAAATACCTTCCCTAACTCTTCAGTAGCAGATTGCTTTTACTAGTATACATGTTTCTAGGCCTGTGATACCTCATGCCTGAGCTGAGCGATCGGTTTGCCCGTCCAGTACCTATGCAAACGGTAAGCCATCTCGGATACAATGTGAAGGGCATTTGGACTTTTTGCCCCCCCCCCAAAAAAAAAAAAAAAAAAAAAAAAGATTTCATACATTTTCAAAACCAGAATCCATAATAGACCTGCATTTTGATAAAAAAATCTTGTTTTACACTATAATTGGGATATCAAGAATTAACTTTGGGGATATATGTTCCCTTTATGGAGTGTAAGAACAAAAATGAACATATCTACTCTACAGGCGCGGTGATTGTCTTGAATATAGGATTTGTGATTTGGAGTACGATGTAAAGTATAAAGCGAGGCCGATATGACGAAGCTTCTCGAGCTCTCGACGTGACGTGTGTAAAAATCATCCCAAATCGGATCGATAGGTCGGTGGACTGCACACGACCGCTGATTTAACATCTGCGGTGCCGATGCGAAAGGTGCCTAGTGCCCCCTAGGGCGAACGCGGTAGCCCGTAGCGGACATTTGAGGGGAGCAGACTCGGGAAGATGCCTGCGTCCGCTCCCCGAGGACATGAGTGCCCTAGGGAGCGCCCGCTTCTATCCTAGGGTGTTTTCCCTAGGATGTTCGGCAGTGCATTCTTGGTCGAAAGAAGAGGTCTGATTTGACACATTCGTTCAAGACTGCATGTGATCTTTTTCTCATACCAAGCATAAGTTTTCGATTATTTATCTTGGATAAAATCTGCTATGAAAATTACAAAGTTTTGGGTTGATGACTGGGATTTTAGGCTTTTCACCGAATGACTTATTGTGTTCGATTACACACTGGCACCAGCGTAAATGATCATTTCCTATGAATATTCTCCCCGTGGAAGGCAAATAAAAGAAAGGATAAAGAGAAGGAATAAGGGGTGAGAAATTAAAAAAGAAGGGAAAATTGAGAAAGATGAAATAGAGGGGATAAAACTTACTGAAGGGGAGAAAGAGAGAGGGAAAAGGACTAAGAAAAGAAGAAAGGAAAAGGAGAGAAAAGGATATTACTATTCTTATCAAAATACTGGAACCCCTCTCTAATTTTCATCATTTTTTATCCCCTTCCTGATTTACCTCTATTTCAATCACTAGTTCTCATCTTTTCCCCATGTTTATCTGTGGACATCATTTTCATATGCACCTCTCATCATCAAATTTATTTTCATTTATCGTTTAGTTCTTTCTCAATCACTCTCTCAAATTATTCTTTCTCTCTTCCCAACATATAATGCTATGTTAAATTAAGCTACTTACATTTTTTCTTTTCAGTCTTATTGAAAAAAAAAAGCTAAGGAATGTGTGCAAAAGTATCGAATGTACATTCTCCTTATTTCTTGCTTAGTTTGATCGCTTTGACTTTTGTGTCAATTATATTGAGAATAAGGATGTAAAAAGCACAACCCTCCCTCATATGTTTGCTCTTATATCACCATTTACAGATTTGTTGTTTCTGATCGAAGTGAAAACTTTGAGTTTTTGAAAAAAGGGGGACCTGATTTTTTTACCTTTTTATTTTTACATCATTATCAAAATAACATTGAAATGATGAAATATATAAATGAAATGGATATAACATTTCTAATTTCTTACTTGGATGAGAAAGGAAAGAGGGTGTTTTTTTAGCCTAAATGTCATCCAGCTTATGTTCTTAAACTTGTAACCTATACAGGTCTTATAAGTTAGGAATGGTCATGCCTGATAGTAATGGAGAGTTTTCCTTCCCCTCTTCTTTTAAACTTTGACTGCTAAGTTTTCCAAAGTATTCAGTGTTTTTAAAACAGAAAAAATGTTGCATGAGACACGATGAAAGGAAAAAACAACATTTCATCTGTTTATGAGACCAAAATAAGGAGAAGAGCGAAATTATATACAATTAAGACACTCTTTTTCCTCTCTCTTTCCTGCTCGATGAATATTCTACATGTAACAATAAAACAGGAAGAAATAAGTAAGAAAAATTATGGATTTCTTTATATTTCTTAAATAGAAAGGCCTCGTATGTATTCGATATTTGAGGTGTAACCTATTTTAAAAGAATACATTGATGATTCTATTATATTTTCTGATGGAGTCTCTAATCAATGTAGCTGATTTATTTGAAAGCTAAGAAAAGGAAAGAAATTCTGTCACTCTTAGGTAGGATCATTTTATCTTAATTCCTTTTTGCTACTGATTATAAGTGTGAACACGAATGATGTTGGTTTTTCTAGCAGAGTCTCCGTTCGGAGAGGTCATGCTTTGATTTGATACGCACTACTACAACATGAAACAATCTGTTATAATTGTCTTTATGTTTGTATATATATGTATGTATCTATATGAAGTGTTACTTGTAGAACGTTACAATTTATATCAAGCAATTCCCCCTTTTGGGGAATGCACAGGCATCTCTGATGATTTGTTTTGCAATGTTAATAGTCTACATTGTTTTGTTTTCGCAAGGTACTTTATTAACAAACACAATTATGATAGGAGTGTTAAGAGGTCATGGTTTATCTGCCTTATTTCAAATCCTAATGATATACGCCAGGTGTTAAGCACCTTTTTTTCAATGACAATACTTCACAGAGTGGGATGTAGGCCTCTGACAGATATTCTTGTACAAAGAATACATTTTGAGAGTTCAGTAATTTGTATGCCCATATTGGAAGTCAGTATAGTTTCTTTTCATATGCAGCCTCTGGCTTTATGGCAAATAGAGCATACTCTTTTCAGTTTGCACGCCAGTTTAGCATGTTTAGTAGTTATTCATGTTATCCGAACGATTGCTGTAGTCAAACACTTGCATTCTCATGATAACGCATATTTCGAAAAAGATACACGTATTATAAATCGACCGTTTTCATTGGCTGGAAGATATTAATGCAGATGTGATATTCCTGCAGGAGATATATAGCTCTGATGATATAACTAATCTTTGGTCGTCTCAATGGAAAGGGGACATTGTATTTTCCCACGGGTCTCGTCATAGTTGTGGAGTAACTATACTTTTTAAATATGACTTGAACTATAACATATTATACAAGCAAATTTCGAGTGAAGGAAGGTTTATCCTTTTACGGGTTAACATAGATGACAATTAATATATTTTATTGAACATATATGCACCTACGGCAGATAAACACGCAGATCAAAAACAATTTTTCAAGCAAATAAATGACAATTTGCTATCAATAAACGACATAAAAACTATACCGGTGGTAATTGGGGGAGATTCTAATACCATGTTAGATGTAGATTTGGATAGAATGGGTGGAAACCCTCACCTCGATAATGATATCAGTGATACTATTAATGAGATATAGAATAATTTTGATATAGTTGATATTTGGAGATTAAGGAATCCGTTATTGAGGAGATACACTTGGCGGCAATGCCATCCGTTAATACAAAGTAGACTTGATTTTTGGTTTATTTCTGATAATCTACAAGATTTCATACAAAAAACTGATATTATACCGGTATGAGTTTAGATCATTCTGCAATTACACTTATTATCGAATTTTCACAAAAGAAACGACCTTTGTCAATCAACTGGAAATTTAATAATAGTCTTTTAGATGATGAACAGTTTCGTGTAAAAATGTCTGAAAATATAGACAATTGGATAACCGAATCAGTTCAATTTGAAGACATACGTATGAGATGGGAATTTCTGAAATATAATATCCGTTTATTCTCTAGGAAATATAGTACAAATAGAGCAAAAATCTTAAAAGAGCAGAAAAGGGAGTTAGAAGGGAAATTAAACATTTTCCGATTTTGGTGGATAAAGATGGTGAAAAATATGTTGACGAATATGAAAAGGCTAAGCTAGATTATGAAGCGCATATGGACCGTATAACTCATGGTATGATAGTCCGGTCCCGCGCAATCTGGGTAGAAAATGGAGAAAAAAACAGCAAATTCTTTTTAAACTTGGAAAAGGCCAACAAGGCAAGATCAACAATAAACAGACTAAAAGTAGGGGGTGAAATTTTAACCGATACTTTGAAAGTGAATACTCACATTAAGAATTTCTATGCAAACTTATATAAAACTGAAGACCCCAAATTGTTTAATAACTGTAAGTTTTTGGAGTCAAATTGTATACCCAAGTTATCGCCAAATCAGCGTGACTTATGCGAGAAAGAATTAACTCTTTCGGAATGTACTTCTTCTTTATTTGCCATGGCTAAGAACAAATCACCCGGTAACGACGGAATAACCGTCGATTTTTTTTGTCATTTTTTGAGCAAACTTGGACCGTTGGTCGTAGATACTCTTAATTACAGTTTTGAACGAGGAATGATGTCTACGTCACAGAGGCAAGGCATAATTACACTTATAGCAAAAAAGGGAAGAATAAAATGTATATTGAAAATTATAGGCCCATAACTCTCTTAAATGTTATATCAAAATCGGCTCCAAAGCCTTAGCACAGAGACTGAAAAATATTTTACCATCTATCATTCATCCTGATCAAGTAGCTTTTGTTAAAAATAGATAGATAGGTGAAGCCGTGAGAACAGTACTTGAGACAATGTTCTATATTAGGCTTAAGCGTTACGATACTGCAACAAATAACAATCAGAAATTGAGATATAAAGTTTAAATTTTCCCCTTTTTTATTACAGGAAATTGATCATGTACTTAAACGAAATAAAACGAAATAATCTTACATTAATCTATGGTAGTCCAATATATATTTTCCAGGTAGGCTGGGAAGATTCCTTATGATGGCGATGATGAAACTGATGTTGAAGGACGATGAATAATAAGAGTCACTGTAACGAGTTGAAATGTCCGTGAAGACGATGTTGACGATGATTAACAGTCAATTTCAGCAAAATCTATGGGTTGAAGAGTGTTCAATTAAACAGGTTGATGATGTTGATGATCTCGATGAGAGCCGAAAATTCCTCTCTCGAAATTACTGCAAACAGTTCATTGATGGTGTGCAAATAATTCCACAGAAGATAATTATTCCAGGTAGAAATAAAGTCTCTTAGCTCTGATCTGATCTGGTGAAGTGATCTCATACGATGTGATGATCAAGTGATCTAATATGATGTGATGATGAGGATGAAGAATCTGCCAGCTTTATATACTCATTACAGCTATCCTTCTAGAATTCACTATAATGGAAAGTTCTAGCATTGTCTTCCAAAAGAATATTCTTCCTCTTTCAGGAGCCTTCTTCATTTCTAAAACATTCTTGAATGACCTCATTGAAATCAACATGTGTAAACAAAATACCTAAGCCTATTCATTTCCACTACCAATACAATTCTATTGTTTGGCTTTTCCCTATTCAACAATAAAACTCCTTGGCCTTTAAATAGGCAAGGCCTGCATAATAAAAAGACATTCTAGAATGTTCTTTACAATTCTTGGCTATCCTTAAAGGGAAATAACTAATAGATGAATGTAATCTTCATTTCTAAAACATTCTTGAATGACCTCATTGAAATCAACATGTGTAAACAAAATACCTAAGCCTATTCATTTCCACTACCAATACAATTCTATTGTTTGGCTTTTCCCTATTCAACAATAAAACTCCTTGGCCTTTAAATAGGCAAGGCCTGCATAATAAAAAGACATTCTAGAATGTTCTTTACAATTCTTGGCTATCCTTAAAGGGAAATAACTAATAGATGAATGTAATTGCTTTTAAAATTCTTTTACAATTATTCTTATATATAACACCTCCCCCACCGGGAAAAGAAAGCTTTACCGTACTAAAGGTTTCTTTAAGATTACTTTTTTTTTCTTTTAACTGTTCAAAGTCATCTTGATAAATTGTTTACAGTTATCGTGTACAAAGGTATAGTACTTAACGAACATGTTAAAATAAATGAACATCAAAGATGTTTTCTTCAAATGACACACTTGGTCAAAATCATGAATAATTTCACTTTTTATACTCTTGACAGAGCATCAGCAATTACATTATTCTTTCCCTTTATGTGTACAATTTTCAAAGGGAATGGTTGGAGCATTAGGCTCCATCTATACAGTCTTTGATTCTTTGTTTTGAATTTCTCCAAAAACACAAGAGGATTGTGATCTGTATAGACTGTAATCTCTCCATTGGTTAGATACACCTCAAACTGCTGAAGGGCTAGTACGAGACTCAGGGCCTCTTTTTCAATAGTTGAGTACTTCTTCTGAAATCGATTGAGTTTCTTAGAGAAGTAGCACACTGGTTTTTCGATGCCTTCTTCGTCTTCTTGGAGCAATACTGCTCCTACTCCAACATCACAAGCATCAATAGCTACTTTGAATGGCTTTGTGAAGTTTGGAGCTGCCAAAACAGGCTCATTCACCAAAATGGCCTTTAATTTCTCAAATGATCTTTGACATTCGTCAGACCAAACATACTTCACTTTTGCCTTCAGCAGGTTTGTCAGAGGACTAACCACCGTACTGTAATTTGGAACAAATTTCCTGTAGAAGCCACTCATACCTAAGAATCTGAGCAATTCTTTCTTAGTTGTGGGGATTGGGAAGTCTAAGATAGCTTGTATCTTGGCTTCTCTTGGTAGCACTTGCCCTTGACCAACCACATGACCAAGATATGTGACCTTTGCCTTGGCAAATTCACTCTTCATCAGATTCACTACTAGATTGGCTTTGTCCAGCCTGTCAAACAGTGCTCGCAAATGATTCAGATGATCATTCCAAGTATCACTGTATACTAGGATGTCGTCTATGTATACGACACAATTGTCAAGTCCGACAATCACTTGATTTGTCAACCTTTGGAAGGTTGCTGGTGCATTTTTCATTCCAAAAGGCATGACTTTGCATTGAAACAAGCCTTCAGGTGTAACAAAGGCTGATATATCTTTGGCTCGGTCAGTCAGTGGCACTTGCCAATATCCTTTAAGCAAGTCTATCTTTGTGATATAGGCAGAATTTCCAACCCTATCAATACAATCTTCTAACCTAGGAATTGGATACGAGTCAGTCTTAGTTACTGCATTTACCTTTCGGTAATCAATGCAAAATCTCTGAGAGCCATCTGGCTCTGGAACCATTACAATGGGGGAACTCCAACTACTCTGACTCGGTTCAATTATGTCATTATCTAACATAAACTGTATTTCCTTATTCACCATTTCCAACTTGCTTGGATTGAGCCTATAAGGATTCTGTTTGATAGGTCTTACATCACCTACGTCTACGTCATGTACAGTTAAAGGTGTACGACCTGGTTTGTCTTTACATACATTCTCATATTCTCTTAACAGGCCAGATATATCATTTCTCTGATCTTCAGGCAGGTGTTTTAATGCCTCATCCATATTTCCTAACATCTCTGAGTTAGACAACTTTACACCACATGGTTCGTTCTTAGATACATTATAAGACAATTCATTATCTGTCTTTCCATAGCATTCTTCTTCATGAACATCTACATGTTTTTCTTCTTCTTTGACCTGTGTTGTACCTATTGGCTGACTAGCCTCTCGCTCAAAGTATTCTTTCAACATGTTTACATGACAAACTCTTTGAGACTTTCTTCGATCAGGGGTACTGATCACATAGTTGACATCATTAAATTTCTTTTTGACTATGTAGGGACCACTAAACCTAGCTTTCAAGGGCTCACCTTGCAAAGGCAACAACACTAACACTTTGTCTCCAGGCTTGAAACTTCGCTCTTTTGCATTTTTGTCAGCTTGAGCTTTCATTTTCCCCTGCGACTCTTTCAAGTGTTCCTTAGCCACATCACAAGCTTTTGAGAGCCTTTCTCTAAACTTTGACACATAGTCTAGAAGGTTTACATCATCATCCTGAACCATAAACCTCTCTTTGATAAGCTTTAGAGGACCCTAACCTCATGACCATAGACCAATTCAAATGGACTGAAACCCGTGGACTCATTTGGGGAATCCCTGGTTGCAAACAGTAGGAATGAGATCCCTTTATCCCAGTCATCGGGATAGTCTTCACAATAAGCCCTAATCATGGTCTTCAGGGTCTGATGATAGCGTTCTAACGCTCCTTTGGACTGTGGGTGATAAGCAGAGGACTTGATCTGCTTTATTCCCAACTCCTTCATAACTTGCTGAAATATTCCTGACATGAAATTTGACCCTTGATCAGATTGAATTTCCTTCGGCAGACCGTACCTAGTGAAAAACTGGACTTACGCCTGCACCACTGTCTTTGCTGTGATACTCCTCAAAGGTATCGCCTCTGGAATCCGTGTAGACAAGTCCATAATCGTCAGGAGAAATCTGTGACCCGACCTCGTTCTGGGTAAGGGTCCGACACAATCAACAAGAACCCTAGTAAAAGGTTCATCAAATGCAGGAATGGGTATCAATGGAGCAGGCTTGATAGAAGGCTGTGCCTTACCAATAATCTGACATGTGTGACATGTCTTACAGAAATGCACAACATCTTTGTGCATCTTAGGCCAATAGAAATGCCTCATAATTCTATCTTCTGTCTTCTGAGGAATACACAAATACAAGCAAGTAATAACACAGTACAGTATACTCTAGAACTTTCCAAAAATTTCCAAATGTTTCAAATTGAGATTTGTTTCAAACTGACTTTCGTCTCAAATTGGCTTATACAAATTTGGTTTTCGTTTCCTGAAAAAAATGTTTTTAGTTTCAAATTGGCTTGTACAAATCTGGTTTTAATTTCCCGAACAACTGTTTTTAGTTTCAAATTGGCTTGTACAAATTTGGTTTTCTTTTCCCGGACAACTGTTTTTAGTTTTAAATTGGCTTGTACAAATTTGCTTTTCGTTTCCCGGACAAGCCCCCAAAATTATTTGTTACGATACTGCAACAAATAACAATCAGAAATTGAGATATAAAGTTTAAATTTTCCCTTCTTTTATTACAGGAAATTGATCATGTACTTAAACAAAATAAAACCAAATAATCTTATATTAATCTCTTGAAGTGTCTGATGTACAATCCAGGGTTATAGTTCACTGTTATGGTAGTCCAATATATATTTTCCAGGTAGGCTGGGAAGATTCCTTATGATGAAACTGATGTTGAAGGACGATGAATAATAAGAGTCACTGTAACGAGTTGAAATGTCCGTGAAGACGATGTTGACGATGATTAACAGTCAATTTCAGCAAAATCCATGGGTTAAAGAGTGTTCAATTAATCAGGTTGATGATGTTCTCGATGAGAACTGAAAATTCCTCTCTCGAAATAACTGCAAACAGTTCATTGATGGTGTGCAAATAATTCCACAGAAGATAATTATTCCAGGTAGAAATAAAGTCTCTTAGCTCTGATCTGATCTGGTGAAGTGATCTCATACGATGTGATGATCAAGTGATTTAATATGATGTGATGATGAGGATGAAGAATCTGCCAGCTGTATATACTCATTACAGCTATCCTTCTAGAATTAACTATAATGGAAAGTTCTAAAACATTCTTCAATGACCTCATTGAAATCAACATGTGTAAACAAAATACCTAAGCCTATTCATTTCCACTACCAATACAATTCTATTGTTTGGCTTTTCCCTATTCAACAATAAAACTCCTTGGCCTTTAAATAGGCAAGGCCTGCAGAATAAAAAGACATTCTAGAATGTTCTTTACAATTCTTGGCTATCCTTAAAGGGAAATAACTAATAGATGAATGTAATTGCTTTTAAAATTCTTTTACAACTGTTCTTATATATGACAATAGGTGAAGCCGTGAGAACAGTACTTGAGACAATGTTCTATACTAGGCTTAAGCGTTTGGGCGGTGTTTTATTAAGCCTCGTTTTTAAAAAAGCATTTGACTCATTGAACCACCAATTTTTGATAAAAGTTTTGACATGTTTTAACTTTGGAAATAAGTTTTGCAATTTTGTCAATGTTCTTTACAAAAATATTGAAAGCTGTGTGATGAACAATAACGTTTCAACTGGTTATTTTACGGTAGGAAATTTGAATACGACAGGAATCCTTTATCTCCATATCTTTTTATATTAGCTATAGAAACGCTAGCCATAAACATAAGAAAAAATGAAAACATTCAAGGAATAAGATTAAAAAATACTCATGAAATTAAGTTGTCTATGTACGCCGATGACATAATAGTTTATTTGTCAAACTTTGAGTTGTATCATCACCTCACGGAAGCTCTTGATGATTTTCAATTATGTTCATCACTCTCACTGACAATTCAGTATGTAAAACCCATCTATACCAATAGATATAAAGTTTTTAACGTTTTGATAATTCTTGGAATCGACATCTCTTACCCTTTTGAGGATAGAATGGCGAAATTACAAAGAATTTTATCCAACATTAAATCTCAACTAAATTTATGGAAAGCCAGGAATTTATCATTATACGGGAAAATCCAAATTGTAAAAACTTTTGCTACCTCTCAGCTGTTATATGCAGCCAGCATATTATCTATACCTTATTCATTTATTCATAAGGTAAACACATTACTCTATGAATTCATTTGAGGTGGTCCTGATAGAGTAAAACCTGAAGTTTTGGTTAAAGAATAAGATGAAGGTGGGTTAAAATGACTTGCCTCAAATCGATTATTCAAGATCAGAAAATGAAATGGGTTTCGAGACTTTTCTCTTCCACTTCGAAGGGCTTGAAAGGTATGTTTAGAATTGTTGTCACCTGTCGGTGGAGAATACATTTTTTATTGTAATTTTGATATGAAATATTTGAATATTGAAGTGTCAAATTGGTTGATGGACATTTTACAAACATGGTGTTTATTGGAAAGGAAAAAAAGATATTACCAATGAGTTTATATGGAACAATCAATATATCACATTTAAAGGAAAATTTACCTATAGACCAAACATAAAGAAAAGGGATTCACCAAAATTACTGATATGTTAGATGAATTTGGACGCCCACTACGCTGGAGGGAAGCGAAGGAAAGTGGGTTAAAGTTTACTGAGTATTTTGAATTGCTAGATTGCTATAAAATAATGCCAGGGAAATGGAAAATTTTCTTTTTACAACAAAACTACCATCATCTTGTAAAAGAACCTGAGGATTTCCCTTCTCTTTTCTGTGAATCTGCATTTAGACAAATTCAAAATATATCGACAAAGCAATTTTATGGCACTTTTTTAAACATAACTCTGAAACCTCCAAGGTGTTTACTCACTTTAATCAACTTTACAACATCGATAGGCAACAGACTTCCAAATTGTTCACTCTTCCATTTCGAATCACTATAGACACCAGACTTCGAATCACACACTATAAAATTTTAAATAACTTAATACCTGCAAATGAATATCTCAGAAGACCAATGCATTATGCTCTTTTTGCAATGCGACACCCGAGACATTGGATCATTTGTTTTTTGTATGCCCTAAAATAGCATCCTTTTGGAATGCGTTGCGTATGAGAGTGACTGACTTTAATCCTAATTATTTCCTTTCACGAGATACTGTTTTATTTGGATTACTAGAACCACTTAGTCCATCCACCTTAGCATTTAATTTTCTAATTTTACTTGGTAAACAATTCATTTTGCGATGTAAATACCAAGAGACTCTCCCTAGTTTAAAACAATTTAATTATTATCTTTTATCTTATAAAGTTACTGAAGAAATTATTGCAAAAAAGAAAAACAAACTCAATAAACACAATGTAAAATGGCAAAACATAAACAAGTATTTTTCCATTGCATAAATTGTAACTACTGTAGATTAATATTTTGTGTAATCTTTTTTTGTGACTTTGTTTTATCTTCTGTTCATGTTGTAGTGGTGCTTTCGGTCATACATGAAAATGCAAATTTTTTTTTGGTTGCGCTTTACCCCGGCGATGCCGCCAGGTCGACGCTGGACCTTTGGGTATGACCGTACCCCCTTTGGTTAATGGATCGTCCTGTCGGCAGCGCGGCCGTCACATGGCAAAACGATGTATCTGAAAATTTTGACTTTTTCAGGTTTTGACATTTGGGGGGGGGGTTCAGGGAGCTCTTTTCATTTATCTTACTCTCATAATTACAGGTATTTTCATTTTCAAGATAGCATGGGCTATCTGCAGTACTTTTTTCAAATTTGCCAACTCGTTTGATGGTAGAAGGATGTATCTTACAGATACACTCCAAAAATGCCGCAGTAGAGCGCAATGTTTTTCGGTAAAAAGGTGTATCTGTTAGTTCCACTTTTCTGCCATCAAATGAGTGAGCGCACCCAGCTTCGTGAAATATGGCAAAAGGGTGCATCTGCAACATACATCTTTTTACCATAATCGGTGAGCCACGAACTTCATAGACTAGTTGATGGCAAACAAATGTATCTGCAACATACAGCTTTCAGAACATATTGTGTGCCACGAAAGTCAGAGACTAGTTTATGGCAAAATAGTGTATCTGCAACATACATCTTTTTCCACAAATTGTGCGCCACGAAAGTCAGAGACTAGTTTATGGCAAAATAGTGTATCTGCAACATACATCTTTTTCCACAAATTGTGCGCCCCGAAAGTCAGAGACTAGTTGATGGTAAAAGAGTGCAGGCGCGGATCCATGGGGGGCCGAGGGGGCCTTGCCCCCCCCTTCGGCCCAAAAAAAAGAGAGAGGGAAAGAAAGAGAAAAAGAGGGGAAGAGGGAAAGAAAAGAAGAAAAAGAAGAAAGGAAGAAAAAAAAAGAGAGGAAAAGGAGGGAAAGAAAAAAGGAAAAGAGAGAGAGAAGAGGGGGGAAAGAGGAGGGGGAAAGAGAGAGGAAAGGGGGAAAGAAAAGAAAAAGGGAAGAGGGGGAAGGAAGGGAAGGAAAAGAGAGAGGAAAGGGGGAAAGAAAGAGGAGAAAAGAGGGAAGGAAAAGGCAAAAAAGAGAGAGGTAAAGAGGGGAAAGGAGGAGAAGAAAAAGAGAGAGGAAAAAAAGGAAAGAAAAGGAGGAAGAGAAGAAAAGAAAGGGGAGGGAGAGGAAGGAAAGAAGAGAAGAAAAAAGAGAGGGGAAAGAAAAGAAGAAGGGAAAGAAAAAAGAGGGGAAAGAAAGAAGATGGGGAAGGAAGAGAAGAAAAGGGAGGGGGAGGGAGAAGAAAAAAGAGGAAGAGGGGGGAAGAGAGAGGAAAAGGAGAAAAAAATGAAAGAGAGGAAGGGAAAAGAAAGAAGAGGAAAGTAAGAGAGAAGGGGGAAGAAAAGGGGAAAGTTCGTCCAAAATGAACGAATGGTGTTTCTGCAGATACACCCTTTTACCATGATTTGACCATGAAAACCAATTGGTGTATCTGCAGATACATCCTTTTGCCGTGATTTGACCATAAACACCAAATGGTGTATCTGCAGATACATCATTTTGCCATGATTCGACCACAGAAACTAATCAATGTATCTGCAGATACACCTTTTTGCCATGATATCGCCGTAGAAACTGTATGATGTAACTTCAGATACACCATTTTACCATAATCGTAGGACTAATATGGACAGTTGGATATTTTGGCTAAATGCTGTATCTACATAAAAACAGTTATTTTGATGAAAATAACAAGTTAAATATGATGAAAACTATTAAGGAAGATGATTTAAATGACATTCTAATGAATCTAACTAAATTCAATACTGGGAAATTTTCTTTTGAAGAAAGACAAAAGCTGTAACTTCAAAGTGATTTTTCTACGAATGTGCATTTTGCAGATACATCGTTTTGCCATGTAACGGCTGCGCTAGGGTACAATTTTCTTGTAAATTAAGATTATGTTATATGTACTTATACAATGTTCTTTTTTGTTGAAGTGCAACGATATGTTTTGTATATTTTCATTATTTTTATGACGAATAAAAACTGCAAAGATAAAAAAATAACATGATAAACCCTTTTTAAATAATCCGAGCGCCGCGAGCATTTTTTCTAATATGTTGGGCAATATGTTTGTGATCTTAAAAACGAGATGCCTATGTAACTAGATAATAACTGCTAGCAAGAAGCGCGAACAGAAATTTTTAAATATAAGCTCTGACCTGATCTAAAGGGGACATTTTAAGAACTTTTTGCAGTTAGCCATGAAGACGATGCGTGTTTCAACCAGTGGCGGCGGAACGTATTTCCCTGGGGGGGGGGGGGAGCTAAAAAAGGGGCCAATAGGGGCATTTTGGTGCAAACGGATATTTTCGCCATAAATTATCATCTGTGTAAAGAGGTTGTGTGTTTTGAAGTAATTAAGTTGAGCAAAAATTTATAAGTGATCTCTGATTGATAAGTTATATATTTACGTTTCATTTCTGCGAGCGTAGCGAGCAAGCGGTTTTGTGGAAAAAATCAAATCTGAAGATTTAAAATTCACCTTTTTGGTCAATTACTGTTAAAAGGGCATCCTTGTGAGATGTTGCGAGCGGATCACGTGCTCAAACTTTTGGAAATTTCATGTAGGCCTAAAATTATTATGATAATAATGATATGGATATTATTTACCCAGGGAAGCCACTTCAGTTCTGAAACTGCTTTCCCAGCTTTTATTATTAGCCCGGCTTTAGCTGGGCTGCCTAGGCACCAAAAGGAAGGCATTAACGAATTTCTACGGGTACCTATTCACCTCACCTGGGTTGAGTGCAGCACAGTGTGAATAAATTTCTTGCTGAAGGAAATCATGCCATGACTTTGATTCGAGCCAAGGATCCTCTGCCTTAAAGTCAGAAGACTTATCCACTGGGCCAAAACGCCCCACACAAAAAGTAAACGTTCCGATTTTATTTCGTAATCATGAAAAAAGGATGTGAATTCAACTAAAGAATCAAACGCGAGCGCGAAGTGCGAGCTAAAATTTTTCATATACCGACCAGGAGAGGAACCTTTTGCATTTGGTGACTCATGAATAGGATACGTGCTAGGCCTACATATCTCACCAATCAATGAATGCAAGCGCGAAGCTCGAGCTGAAAATTTGTGATATTCTATTCATGAAACTGGACATTCTAGGAATTTTATTTCACCAGGATCAGAATGACTGCCTTAACTCTTTAAGCGCCATTGGCAGCTATTTGTGACCATAGGCCACTCGTGCCGATGGCAGCTATTTGTGCCCAAGTAACTTTTTTTTTGTTTAACCAATTTTACAGCCAGAAAATCAACACCATATTCTGTGTTTTTTATGTTGTTATACTGGCAAGGAATTCACAATTCATTTTATCATATAAAAAATAGTGGTTTACATAGACATTTTTTGAGTAAAATTGTATTTTTGCATCATTATTTTGAAGAGTTGATTTTGGATATTGCCGCGATCTGAATCAAGATTTCCCCTATAGAAACGTGTGATATAACGGTTGTGTGTAGCAATACACGTACTTCTATGGGCAGAGCAAAGGCGAGTGTGCGAAGGCATTCAGCTCGGAATTGACCAATGACAGAGCGGTACGATGTTCCTCACCCAGCACTACTCGCCCATTCGCTATTGTTACATGAATATTCATGAGCTATCGATCGGGTCTTTTGCAGGCCAGTATGGTAGTATTCTTGTGTCAAGGCTTTTTTTGTGCCTGCAAATGTACACGGTTTGGGGGAGAATTTTTTTTTTTTTTTGGGGGGGGGTATCACAAAGAGGGGTAGTAAATATAATTTCTGATATTGTCGAAAGCAATATCTTACTTTTCCGATAGATGATCCATTACAAATATATTATTTGAATAAACAAAGGTTCAACAAAGTATAAAGATCTAAATTTCTACAAATTGTAAGTAATTTCTACCTTCACACCCCATCGCTTCGTTATTTCTTTTTCCTCTTTTATCTTTCAATTTTCTGTATGTTTGATTTGTCAATGATTATATAGCCTATACATTTCTTCAATCTTAAATTTCATCTTTATCCTTTATTTCTAAATATGCAAAGTAGGCTTCAGCTACAAGTTGATTTATTTATTTTAAACTATTTGCTTTTCTTTATGCTATTGATAAGTGGAAGTAACGATGTCAGTGTTTGTGCTGGTGGTCGTGGTGGTGGAGGTGTGCTGTTTCCCCCTTGATTTCTTGTTATCATTCTCGACATTATCCATGGCATCTTTACCATCATCCCTATCATCATCATCATCATCATTTAGATTACAGGAAATTTGACGCATATTGTTGATGCTAAATGTCTTAAAGTCGAAACAAATATTTGAATAAAAATTATGTATTTTAATGGCAATAAGTCAATGGAAGGTGTTGGGGAAAGAGACAGAGGAATTTTAATCTTGAACTCAAGGGAGAGAAAAGCTATTGTTCGTATCGGAACCTTTGAAAGTATTCAATTGTCAAATCAAAAGACGCGGGCATGGCCCGATTTCTATAAACATCCTGTGCTAAATTGCTTTCCTCGATAATAGGTCAGGAGGGAGCGCGGATTAGACATTCCTCATGAAAGGGAGTCTGGGCATCTATTGTTTATGACTTGGTGGCATGAACAATAAAATGTAGTCGCTATCAGACAGGTGGCTACTGTGGTCGAACATTATTCTTTTTAATGCCGAAACAGATAATAAATATTTCACCCCATCATGAAATGTCCACAGAGTGAATTTTACCTGTTATATTTATAGTTCTTTCACTGTTCAGCTACGATTTTATATCAAATAGTGATCCCATTGGGCTTCCTGGCATGTCGACGAAGACCGCTGCCTTTTTTTTCAAACCGCTTGCTATGTATGCTCGCTCGCTGAATGAAATGAAGCCTAAAGTTTGAAAATAATCAATTATTCAAAGGCAAAATATGCAATGAGGCCCTTTTCTTGTCTCAGATTGTCATTATATTTTCATATTTATATTGCATTATATTTTCCACAAGAAAAAGAATATCCGGCATCTATTGTCCATTCCTTGGCATGTACGAGATGCATAGTTGGCTCAGATTAATATCCTTTCATAGATGAGGCTACAAAGATCAGATATGATCATATTTAAAAATATTTTTTTCCAGAGATCTTTATATCCTCTCTATACAAATCATCTTTATTTCATAACAAAATATACAATTTACCCAGGTCCTTTGCCGGAAATAGTGGGGCAAAGTCCGCTTCACTGGCAATATGCAGGATTATGGAGTATATATATAAACATATAGGTATATTGATATAAAACAAACACATAATGAGCTACGTGCAGTACATAAAAAATCGTAGTATGGGGAGATATGTAACTATAAAAGGAATGAATTATGTGGACAGATGTCACGGGAAGAGAAAGTAAAATAAAAGTGAAAAAAACACGAGATGAAAAAGAAAGGAGAGAGAGTCCAGAGATTACGAGAGATGGATGGATAGATAGATAGAGAGAGATGTGAGATCAGTTACGTAATAATGATAACGTATGAATATTATGCTAGAATTATGTTTTGTAATAAATACATTTAATTTTGTATTCAACCTGGGTCATCACAAAAAAGGGCTAAAAATTAACATAAACACTTCCACCTGACCTCACATTTTTTTAGGGGGGGGGGGGGGCAGACCAGAAATACAGAGGCTTATTTTCATTTTGAAAATTTGTATTGATTTTTAGTTTTTAACTGATCTGCATTTCCTCTTCTTGATTCACGAAAAACAAACCTTTTTTCTAGTACTGTGTACTTTGCCAAGAACGCTCACATTATTTTGTGGGATTTTACACCCCAAACCTGTTATACCCCTTTCATAAACCCAATTATGCTGCTAATAGCAGCATTATTTGGTCGTAAAATCGGAAGAGGACCAGAGTTATCCGCATTATTTTGATGCTGCAATTATCGGCATAATAGCAGCATCGGGACCAGATTTTGACTTTATGAACGCATTTCGAAAGTAATGCGGGTAATTGCCATGGAGCGGTCACAAGGTCACCCTTTTCAAACGCAACCGCATCGGAGGGGGTGTGTGCGGTTTCCATGACGATTATCCTCCTTTTTCAGGACGGGCGCTCGTAAAAATAACGCGGATTATTTTCGGAGCTTATGAACGCAATTTTTATTGAATTATCCGCATAGGTTTATGAAAGGGGTATTAGTATTGAATCTGTCCTATCCCTCTTTATCTATATTTCAACATATCATCTTTAGTTTTCTATATTTTGTCTCCTTGTGACTGGCAATAACTATGTTACAGTACGAAAGCCCGTATGTACGACGAATAGACCCTGACAAAATATGACCAAACTTTACACTGATTCATGATAGAACGATAGTTGTCTGGGTCGCAAATGTTTGTTGCCGACACTGGATAGAAATCGCCTACATTATCCAAAACAGTATATAGTTGAGTGCATCGCACACCACAAATCGTATCCAGGTTACGATTTTTCCAAAGCATGTTTTGCATTACGACAATATTGACAAGAATTGAAATGACATAAAATTTATTCTGCACTAATGATTTTGTTGCGGAATACCGCGCATTCTAAAAAATTACAGGGTCTTGTTTTGAAGACTACACGAATGTAAGGGTACGGTTGGCTGCACTGTGAAGATACATGGCTCTAATATATTATTGCGTGTGTTTGCGTGGGGATCGCAGCTGTGCTGTGATTGGTCACTTGATCGACGACAATGCCCTTTTTTGGAAAAGGACGGTTTCAATTGTGTGTGTATAAACCCTCTCGTATTTCATAGGAAATAACTTGAATAGCAAAATAGTATTTCATTCAAAAGAACATTATTTTTCACATTTTCGTTTGTTCAGTTACATCAATAGATACGTCATTTGAAAGGGTAAACATTGAACTTTCATTTCATCTTCTTAATTTCTTGGTATCTCTAAAATTCCTTGGGTTATTTACTCTTTGAAATGTTCATGAAATCATAAATTTCTAGGTTTTACTTATTGAAAAAAAACAATGTAAAATATTTCATCTTTTCTCAATTTTTCCAAACGCAAATTTGAAAGGTCATGACATGATCATAAAGTCCATGAACCATGCATCATTTCATGTGTAAAAGTTTTCGTTATACAACATACGGGTCAAGAGTTATTACCGTTTTAAGATCAGTCTTTGCTTACGTTTCGGTCAATTTAGGATTCCTCGAATATCCCTGGCACTAGAGGGGTATTGGACCTGGCATAGTAAGAGTTAAAGAGAAATTCCAGTAGTTGCAGTAAACATTGATTTCACGAGAAAGTCTGTAAAACCAGGGTTAATTGTCAGTATATCATCGAGGATCTAGATCTGGTACAGTCACATAAAACTGAACTTTGTGAAATTTTGAAATCTACGCTGAAAAATATTCACACTGAAGATCACCAACACAGATAAGCGCACGTGGGACAGTGTATTATTATTGCTTCGAATGTCGTGCCCGACGCTTGACCCAAATCCTGTGCTTATTTGCTAATTTATCAGCAAATACACAATTTCTTCCAAAATCTTTAGGCACAATTCTTTTATTCATATAAACAGACACTTGGGTGGTCATTTTATTGGATTCTGTCAAAAGGCATTCTGAGATCGTTACCAAAACTGGCATTTACCTTTAATGAGCAATAATTAGTGCGAGCGCAGAACGCGAACCAAGAATGTGTGATATTCCAACCTTAAAAGTGGACATTCAATGCATGTTTTGTTGCCAAGAACTGGACGAATACCTTATACCAAATAAAAACTGATGAGGAGTGAGCTTCTTCTGTTTTTGTAAATTTCGTGATGGTCATTAACAAGACGCGTATGGAACTAATTACTTCGAGTGAAAAGTGCGAGCCAAAAATTTTATTGAACTGTCATAAAGAGGGATTTTAAATAGTTTGTAAAAATTCATATCGAAGTTGTCCTTTACATGCTAATGAAAATGCACGTAGTGCCAGTTGATAAGGTTTGACGAGCAGACTTGAAAAGGAATGTTTTGAGAACTTCATGGAATACATGAATAGAATCAATACTTCAAAGAAAAAATAATGGTAGAATCGATTCGTTGTAGAGAGTTTCCCCGTACAGGGGCTGATCCAGATTTCGCCAATAGGGGGGGCCGAAAAATATTTTCATCAACATTTTTCTCGATTGGCAGCTATAATCTGATTTTTTGTTGTTAGTTTTTCAGGGGGTGGTCCTAACTAAAGGCTGAAGTATATGTTAGTTTTTATTGATATATACAAGATAAGGTATCTCATGTGGTCTTAATATATACAGTGCGTATCAAAAAAAAGTTTACACTTAGAAAAAAATCCTGTAAAATTATATATTTGTAATATCCTACTGATTTTTCCACATTTTAGCATTGGTACAGATCCAGTTAAGCAAATGACGATATAACTGTCGAAAAATATTTCCGCTTGAGTGAGCACCACTTACTTTTGAAAAGTTGGTGAAAAATGATTTGCGCAGAACTTTGAAATAGTTATGCGAATAAAAGTAGACTTTAATCATGAAGAACACGTGGAATTGAGCTATTAAAATTGATTTGAAGATATCTTTTACCTTTTTAAACTTGCCCAAAACACTTCGAAGAGTGCATTGCGCCCCACCCCACTCCCCCACACACCGAGTCCATCGTGATGATATTTGCTTTACACTGAGCTGTGATTTACATGAAATGGCTTAGGCTTGATTTTCATATTGTTAATCATTGCCAAGCTTGGGAAAAGTGTGGAGAAACAAGTATTAAATGAAAAATGAAATGTAAAGCCACTTTAAATGATAAAAACTTAGTGAAAAGTGCTGGAGATGGCTGATATAAACTTTTGTTCAGATTCAGGTATGTCCTCAGATCCAGCTGGCACAAAAAGGGTAGAGGTTGTGCTTACTAAGTGTTAAAATTTCAAATTTGGGCGGCAAAATTGTTACAAAATGCTTGAATGTATCTGTTTTATTGCAATTGGCTAAAAGTGCTAGGGAAATTTATGAGAAATGCTTCGCAGGGTAAGTTTGATTTCGCCCTTTCCCCTTGACACAACGTGAAAACAAGCATTTCTGCGCAAACAGATTTCTGCGAGCTTTACAAAAATGGACAGTGCTCACTCAAGTGTAACATTCTGTCAAAACTTTTACTTTCATTTGATAGATGAGACCCAAACCATAATTATATGTGAAAAAATTACCCACATGTTGCATATTTCTAAATTCCCAGGGCGTTTTCAAAGTGTAAACTTTTTTTGATACGCACTGTATAATGCGAGCGCGATGCGCGAGCCTAAATTTTTGTGATATTTTATGTCCTTAGAACTGAAGATTCTGAGCAGTTTTTATAATCATGAACAAAGATAAGTATCCAACTAAACAATGCGAGCGCGCAGCGCGAGCTGAAATTTTTAATACTTAGTATAAATCAAACAAAATAATCAAAGCTTGATGGGAGAGCTATTATATTGTGTGCAAATTGATTTCAGAATTGGATATATGAATTGTCATTTAATGGGACTCATTACACAGGCAATGCGAGCGCGAAGCGCAAGCGAAAAGTTTATTTATAAGTTTATTTACCAATTCTTCCCGTCACCTTTTTCTTCTTTTTTTTCGGGGACGGGCCGGCCACTACGAGGCTGTAAATTGCACTTCATGGGTATAATACCTCTTCGCATTGACGCCCAACGGCGACAATGCATTGTTCTTGTTCCATATTCCTATTCCGTAATCTTCTTCTTTATCTTCTTCTTCTCTCCACCAAAATCCCATTTGTTTAACACATGGTTTTGCTACCCTGGCTCCGTCCTTCATCCAAATTCATCCGAATTCGGTAGACATGTTTTCCAACATCCCTAGTAGTGCCTCTCGTCTTCCTTTTTCCAAAATCACTCATGCATGACCATCCAGGCGCCATTTTATCCATTTCAAGTTCATTTGCATACCATTCTTCATTCTTTCATATCTCAGTTATCCTGTATGCTACAGACTTCTAACAAATTGCTATAGATAGTCCAAGAGTTGCTCCATCATCTGCGCGCCTAAATTGACCTTCAATATGCCATCTTCATGCCTTAAATTCAAATCCGAAATAGCCTTCCTTAAAAAAGTTCATATTTAATGAAATGTAATGTCTAAAACTCGTAAAATGGCCATAACTTTCTTGTTTTTATTCATTTTGCGCTCATTTCCTAAGGAATTGATAACGGTATCATAACATACATACTTGTCAGTTTTCACGCATCAATAACGTTCTGTCATTGAAATAACGCCCTCTAAAGTTTCAAAAACGCTTACCGTTGAATGCTCCTCATTGCGTCATGCATGGCCAAACCCGTACCTTTTTTTGGATTTAGGGTCTTCAAGATATGCCCTTTCATGCCATTAAAAAAAATAGATACCTTACAACTGACAAAATACCTGAAAAATTCTCCCGAAAATCAGCAAAATACCCCAAAAGGCAATTTAATTCAAGCACAACTCTCCTATGAAAAGCAAAATCTGCCAAAATCCAATTTTATTGACGTGTAATTTTTGTTAGTCCTCCCCTGCCACCGTTCCTCATCCAAATTCATTTGGAAGACATGTTATCCATTATTAGTGACCATAACTTTAGAAAAAGCGCCCTCTATTGCAAAGTCTTGAAAAAGTTGAATTGCCATAACTTCCTTGTTTGAATTTATTTTGGTCTCATATTTTCAGGGTTTGCCAATTGTATCATTTCACTTAATCCAACTGGGTTTTACGCATCAGTGACTATTCCTTTAAGAAATAGCGCCCTCTAATATTTTGAGAATGTATATCATCTAGAGTTTTCTCTCTATCTCCTTCTGTTTCTTGCCCTCTATTAAATCAGAGGTGTCAATGCTTACACATCGTTTTGAAACGATTGCAGTTCTAGCTGCATTGACGCCCAATGGCGACAATGCATTGTCCTTGTTCCATATTCCTATTCCATAATCTTCGTCTTCTTCTGCCAAAACTCCTATTCACTTACACATAGAGTTTGTTAACTCTGCCCAGGCCACGTCCCTCATCCAAATTCATCCAAATTTGGCAGGCATTGTCTCCAGCAACCCTAGTTGTGCACCTTTTATTTCATTTTCCAAAATCACTCATGCATGACCGTGCAGGTGCCATTTTTTTCCTTTTTAAGTCCATTTGCATACCATTCTTCATTCTTTCACATCTCAGTTATCCTGCATGTTACAGGCTTTTAACAAATTGCTCTAGATAATCTAAGAGTTGCTCAATTATCTGCGACGTATAACTTGTCCTCAAAATGCCATCTTCATGCACTAAGTTCAAATCCGAAATAGCCTTTGTTCAAAAACTTCATATTTATTAAATTGTAATGTAAAAAAAAAATCGTAAAATGGCCATAACTTTCTTGTTTTTATTCATTTCGATTTCATTTTTTTCAGGAATTGATTACAGTACCATATCTACACATGCTATTTAGTTTTCACGCATCACTGACCTTTTGCTATTGAAATAGCGCCCTCTAAAGTTTCAAAAACGCTTTCTTTTGAATGCTCCTCATTGCGTCATGCATGGCCAAACCCGTACCCAATTTTGAATTTAGGGTCCTAAAGATATGCCCTTTTATTTCATTAAAAAAAATATATATACCTTACATCTGACGAAATATCTGAAAAATGCCCCCAAAAATCAGCATAATACCCCAAAATGCACTTTAATTCAAGCACAACTTCAACTTGCTCTTATTTCCTTATTATTGAAGCTTATTCTTTCTAACTTGCGAGATATGAGTATTGATATATACTTCAACCGTTTGTCAACCTTTTGTAACAGAAACTGACAAAAATCTGACGTCAGCTTAAAATTATTGTGCAAAACCTTCATTTTTAATGTCTTCCTTTATATGGCATTTACTTCCGGTATATTGCCTGCGCACAAATAAAAGGGGGATCAATGTCAGCGCATTGGAATACTCTTTCCAGTGATACCAAATACGACGTAGGTTACAACAGAAAATTACAAGATAAGTCAATGAACACGTGGTATACTGCTCACAATGAACACATTATCAACAACAGAATTGTACAGTGTCTATTGCATCGGTTTCGTGCAAAAACGAACTTAACGCACTATTAATATGGCACGCCACTTTTCCCATAAGGCGATAAACTCAGTTTATGCATGCACATCGTTCTGATATGTACTTAACACTGGGTTACGGTAATGAATTGTCAGCGAATTTGTATGCTTATTTCTATTAATCTCTCTCTCTCTCTTTGTTCAGTAAACAAAAGGTCTAAAAAAGGACGAAATCTGTTTGACTCGAGAATGTAACTTCCTATGGAAGGCAAAATCTGCCAAAATCCAATTTGATTAACATGTAATTTTTGTTAGTCCTCTCCTGCCTCCGTTTCTCATCCAAATTCATTCTGATTTGGTAGACATATTGTCTATAATTAATGACCATAACCTTTAGAAATAACGCCCTCTCTTGCAAAGTCTTGAAATAAAAAAATTGCCATAACTTCCCCCGTTTGAATTTATTTTGCTCTCATGTTTTCAGGGTTTGCCAATTGTATCATTTTCCATACTCCAACTGTGTTTTACGCATCAGTGACCATTCATTTAAGAAATAGCGCCTCTAATTGTTTTAGAATGTATATCATCTAGAGTTTTCTCTCTATCTCATTCTGTTTCTTGCCCTCTATTAAATCAGAGGCGTCGATGCATGCACATCGTTCTGAAACGATTGCAGTTCTAGTCTTCTTCTTCGTCTTCTGCCAAAACCCCATTTACTTAACACATAGAGTTTGTTAACTCTGCCCAGGCCACGTCCCTCATCCAAATTCAACCAAATTTGACAGGCATTGTCTCCAGCAACCCTAGTTGTGCACCTTTTATTTCATTTTCCAAAATTTGATTTGATTTGATTTTATTTATTTCTGCATTCAAGATAATATATGCAACATAACAATAAGGTGGTACAATTCAGTTTCACAAAGTAATAAAGCAATAGTCATAATAAAGCAATGAAAAATAAATATCGACTAGAAGCAATATTCAATCGAAAAAAAAATAACAGTTTAAATGAATGCAGGAGACCGCCATCGTGAGCGGTTAAGCTTGAAAATGATGGCGGCCTCGTAAAATGGTACATTAATTTCTTTCTTCATTGATCAAGTGGGTGCAATGCAGGTGCAGGTGCGGGTGCAGTAAATCACTCATGCATGACCGTGCATGCGCCATTTTGTAAAGTTCAAGTCCATTTGCATACCATTCCTTATCCCGTCCAAACTCCCGTATCCTGCATGCTACAGACTTCCAACAAATTGTAATAGATAGTCCAAGAGTTGCTCCATCATCTGCAACGCATAACTTGACCTTCAAAATGCCATCTTCATTCCCTAAATTCAAATCCGAAATAGCCTTCCTTCAAAAACGTCATATTTATTGAAATGTAAAGTAAAAAAATCGTAAAATGGCCATAACTTTCTTGTTTTGATTCATTTCGAGCTCATTCTTTCCGGAATTGATTACGGTATCATAGCATACATGCTACTCAGTTTTCACGCATCACTAATTCTCCGTCATTGAAATAACGCCCTCTAAAGTTTCAAAAACGCTTACCTTTGAAAGCTCCTCATTGCGTCATGCGTGGCCAAACCCGTACCTCTTTTTGAATTTAGGGTCACCAAGATATGCCCTTTCATGCCTTAAAAAAATACCTTACAACTGACGAAATATCTGAAAGATGCTCCCGAAAATCAACAAAATACCCCAAAATGCACTTTACTGCCAGCACAACTTCAACTTGCTCTTATTTCCTTATTATTGAAGCTTATTCTTTCTAACTTGGCTGATATGAGTATTGATATATACTTCAACCGTTCGTCAACCTTTTGTAACAAAAACTGACAAAAATCTGACGTCAGCTTCAAATTATTGTGCAAAACCTTCATTTTTAATGTCTTTCTTTATATGGCATTTACTTCCGGTCTATTGCCTACGCACAAATGAAAGTGGTATCAATGTCACCGGATTGGAATGCTCTTTCCAGTGATACCAAAAAACGAAATAGGTTAACACAGAAAATTTCAAGATAAGTCAATCTGAACACATGGTATACTGCTCACAATGCACATATTATCAACAACAGAATGGAACACGGTGTCTATTGCATCGGTTTCGCGCAAAAACGAACTTAACGTACTACTATGGCACGCCATTTGTCCCATAAGGCGATAAAACTCAGTTTATGCATGCACATCGTTCTGATATGTACTGTTTTACGTTAATGAATTGTCAGCGAATTTGTATGCTTAAATTCTATTACTCTCTCTGCGTCTTTCTCTCTCTCTTTCTCTTTGTGCAGCCGCCACATGGTCTACAAATGGACGAAATCTGTTTGACTCGAGAATGTAACTTCCTATGGAAGGCAAAATCTGCCAAAATCCAATTTGATTAACATGTTATAAAATAGTCCTCTCCTGCCTCCGTTTCTCATCCAAATTCATTCTTATTTGGTAGACATTTTGTCCATAATTAGTGACCATAACTTTTAGAAATAGCGCCCTCTCTTGCAAAGTCTTGAAATAGTTAAATTGCCATAACTTCCTTGTTTGAATTTATTTTGGTCTCATGTTTTCAGGGTTTGCCAATTGTATCATTTCACATACTCTAACTGTGTTTTACGCATCAGTGACCATTCCTTTAAGAAATAGCGCCCTCTTATATTTTGAGAATGTACATGTATATCATCTAGAGTTTTCTCTCTATCTCCTTCTGTTTCTTGCCCTCTATTAAATCAGACGCGTCAATGCATGCACATCGTTCTGAAACGATTGCAGATCTAGTTCTTAGTTTTCTTTCTGTTTTTCGTAGTTTCTATCAAGATGAAGGGTACACTTTTTTGCAGGTTGTCAAAATATAGGGGGGGTGGGGCCGGCTAGGCCGACTCCTGGATCCGCGCCTGCCGTAGTAAATGCAAAAACTCTTTGTAATCTCATTGGGCACAGCTTGTTGTATGTCGAACTTGTGGTAAAGCGCTAACCACATGAAAATTAAATCAGAATGCCAGCGTGTTCGAAAAATTACCCATTTCTACATCCCTCGAACTGCCAATTCTCTCTATAGTTTGTCAGGGGGGGGGGGGTGGTAAAGTGGCACCCAAATAGGAATCTCACAGTGTGAGATCTTAAGGATGCACAATATGCCACTTTTTCTTTTGTGAACGACATTAGTTTTTAACTCGTTATAATCATACGACCGTTGATTATGACGAAAACGACGATGATGACTACGACGATGTCGAAATTAATCATAAAGATAATTCTGTTTCTGTTTATGGTAACCCCTGTAGGAACGCGATAGGACATTTTTTTTGCCGGTAAACGCCAAGCTAATATATAACCAATTACGTAAGAAAAATTTTACGTCTAGGTAAATCAGTAATAGTGGGTTGAAGTTACAGACGACATATATTACTCTCGGGTATTTTTTATCAAAGTGGAGACAAAGGCAGAGTGGGGATAATAATAATAATAATAGTGTATATTTGTAAAGCGCATACACCGTCAGTAGACACTCATGGCGCTAGCCGAGCAACAGCTCTCTTTTACAATGTAAAAACTAGATTTTATAGAAATTTATTTGAATACTACACTAGAACCATGAACAAGTACATAGTAAGAATAATAATTTCACATCTGCTTCATTCACCCCAACCCATCCATCAGTCCATCATTATGCGGAACCCACTGCCATTTAGCTGCCCCTTCACTGACAATTTAAGGGGTAATCCCAGTCAGTACATAACCCACAGGAGCTCTAGCAATCTGAGGACACCGGGTCCTACATAAACAGCCAGCGAACGGGAAGGGATGAATCATCTTTCTTTTTAAATCATAAATGGAATTCAACAAAATACATTTAAAATCAGTTACAATTTGAATAGGTATGTCTTAAGGCGATCTTTGAAAGTAGTAGTCCAGGATAGGCCCCATAGAAAATTGACCAAACCTTGTTTTTTTATACATACAATGTTTTGTATGGTTTCTTGTCAATTCGAGGGTGCTGATTACGAATCTGAATGATGCCACTCGTGTAGCCTTGAGCATTTTCCGCAAATTGGCAAAATCCAATATGGCCGCCAAAATATGCAAATTACCCATGCAACTCATAAAATTGTCCTCACATTGGCTGCCAAATGCATGAAATTGTGTGGCAGGAGTGAAATACAATCTTAAAAAATAATTTTTGACAAAATATTTATTTTCCCGATATTGAAAATGGCCGCCAGAGGCCATTGTATATACTATTATGTACAATATGAATAGGGAAAACTAGTTTTCACAAAAATGAGCAATAAACTGCAAAAATCGCGATGTATGAACGAAGGAATATATTGATATCATCATTACTAATGAGATATATTATTTATTATGTCAAATATTGGAACATTGCTGTATTTTGATATCTAAAATAGCCGCCACTGGCCCAAAGAGTATTATTTACAATTGAAATGGCCGGGTCCAAAAAAATGACATGATTGAGCATTAAAATGCAGATAATTAAGATAAACGAGTGGAACACTGACTAAAAACATAATTGTAAATATGCCATTTATGTGGTAAATGCTGTATTTTGAAATTAAAAATGGCCGCCATAGCCCGTATATTAATCATGTACAATGCGAATAGAAAACTAATTGTCACAGCAGTAAGAAACATAAATGTAATTATGATATATGAATAAAATATTGTCTGACAACATGTTTTAAAGCAAGACATATCATTTCTTTTGTCATGTATGAGATAAATACTGTATTATGACATTCAAAATGGCCCCTATAGGCCTTAACAGTATTATCTACAATGTGAATTGGGACATATGATTTTATAAGAATTTGGATTTGCTTGACTGTGACATCCATATAATCCTGTTGCATTAGTAAAACATTATTTGATTTTTTTTCAATCATCGCATTTCTTCTTCCATATAGGTGATAAATACTGTATTTTGACATTCAAAATAATCTCTACAAGCCCTAAATAAATTATGTAACATGAAAACAGGGAAACTACATGTATATTCACAAGAGTGAGAATCATAAAATGCATATAACTGTGATGTACGAGTAAAGATATCGTCTTAAACATTATTTCTAACTGAAAACATCACATACGGGTCGTGGACATGGTGGAGGTAATAAATGCTATACTTTGAAATCCAAAATGGCTGCCATAGGTCCTAAAATTATTGTGTACATTGCAACATGGGACATATAATTTTGACAGAATTTGGATTTTCTTGACTCTAAATATTGCATATGATTGTGAATTGTGATGTAAAGGTGAATTATTGTCTTAAACCATGGTTTCTAACTAGATATATCATAATGTTGTGTAATTAAGGTGATAAAATGCTGTATTTCTTAAATTAAAAATGGCCAACATAAGCACTTATCGTGTACAATTTGGGTGGAGACAAATGATGTTCACAAAAGGGGCATATGACAGCCATTTTGAATGTTGAAATACACTATTTATCACCTAAATTACATAAGATAATTATATATTTTGTTATAAATCATGTTTTCAGACAATATTCCACTCATACATCACCATTTGACCAAGCAAAGCCGAATTCTGTTCAAATGATTTGTTCCTATTCATATTGTGTATAATACCGTAAGGGACTGTAGCGGCAATTTTGACTTTAAAATAACCGTATTTATCACCTAACTGGCAGAATAAATGATATATCTTAATAGAAATTATGCTTTCAGACAATATTTTACTCATAGATCACTATTACGTGCATTTATGGTGCTCACTCCTGTCAATATTGGTTTCCCACTTTGCATTTACATAATACGGTTAATGTCGATGGCGGCCATTTTGAAAGTCGAAATACAGTATTTAACACAAACTTGAAACCTGAATGATATATTTCGTTAGAAAATACGTTTTTAGACAGTATCCAGTTAATTTATCACATATATATGCATTTTAGCGCTCAATCTTGTGATTTCTTTTCTCCCATTTCTCATTGTGTATAATACTTTTAGGGCATTTGGCAGCCATTTTGAATATCAGAATACAACATTTACCACATACATAGCATATTGGTAATATATTTCGTTAATAATTATGTTTATAATAAGCATTTTAGTGATCACTCGTGAGAATTTTTCGGCTCCCAATGCAATTGTACGCAATACTGTTTGGGCCGGTGGCGGCTATTTTAGATATCAAAATACAGCAATTTTCCCATATATGACATTAAGAATTATGTATCTCGTTAGTAATGGTGATTTGCATTTATATTACTTCGTTCATGCATCGCGATTTTTTGTAGTTTAGTGCTCATTTTTGTGAAAATTAGTTTTCCCTATTCAAATTGTACATGATAGTGTATACAATGGCCTATTGCGGCCATTTTGAATATCAGGAAAATAAATATTTTATTAAAAATTATTGTTTAAGATTGTATTTCACTCCTGCCACACAATTTCATGAATTTAACAGCCAATGTGCGGACAATTTTATGATTTTCATGGGTAATTTTCATATTTTGGCGGCCATGCTGGATTTTGTCAATTTGCGGAAAATGCTCAAGGTTACACGAGTGGCATCATTCGGATTCGTAATCAGCACCCTCGAATTGACAAGAAACTATCAAAAAGTATTGTATATATATATATATATATATATATATATATATATATATTAAGGAAGAGGGCCCTTCGCACAACGTGTATTGCAGCGCATCATGTTCTATGTACAGACGTAAATGACTCATTTGATGCAAGACGTAGCTTCAAGTATCTGTTTATTTCGGCTAGCTTTCGGCCAGAATTAGGGCCTTCATCAGGCCTATAATGCATTGAAACAAAGTGGAACAAAACCATACAAATAAAATCGTAATACCAACAAAGTAAATAATGGGTAATCAAGGGTACAGAACAGAATGATTACACTAGGATAACTAAATGGCAAAATAACAACAGAGGGGGTTGAGTACTGAACAGGAGGATTAGGAAGATAACAAAAAGATGACAACAGAGGGGGTAATGGCTTAAACGAGACGGTGGAATACAATAGAAATGATGGAGGACAAGGTATTTACCGGCATTGAGATTAACTGTGGATTCTGTTCATCTGAAGTAGTAGTAGATCTTGTGTAGGTAATACTGTGAAAAGGAGGATAATGTTTCAAGTAAAATTACAATTCGTTTCAATATTATACTATATCTGTGTTTGAGTACATTATCAGTTTTCGGGATTATATTGATCCGTTAATATAGTATACAAGTAACTGTTGATACAGGTAATATTTGAGAGATTGACATAAAAAGGTACATTGTATTGCACATGAAGATATATACGTAGGATTAATATGGATGTTTGAGCGGTAAGCAACATGATAAACATAAAGAACAAAATAAACATACGGCAATAAGGAGCAAAGAAATCGTAATAATCAATCAAATATAGTCAAGTGATCAGGATACTAAGCATATACTGAACTGTATGGGGGTAAAAAGACGTAGCTATAAGACTATATAAAGTGGCTTGTTTGGGCGGGTGAGACTGTAAATTAAACAAAGAAATGAGTCGGAAAGGTATGTACAGGGTTCAATAATGTCAAAGATATTTATGCATATATATGTATGTATTCAAAATGTATGTATAATTATTACACAGGATCAGATAATGATAAAAGAAGTGGTTACCTATCATTCCAGTGTCTGGGAGTGTGTCGGCTAGGTGTGCAGGTAAGAGGAAAAGTGAAGTGAAGTGCATGTGTGTGCGTGCGTGCGTGTGTGTGCGTGTGTGGGGGGCATGTAATGGGTCAATGGTTCTAATTATCAACATTGATTCCGTTTGGGGCGAGGGTGCGTAGAGTGGTGATCCAGTATGATTCTCGGTGCAAGATGATTGAACGGTATTTATTGTCTATGTGTTCTATGGCCATGATTGAAACATCGTTTATAGAGTGATCAGGGAGGTTAAAGTGGAGGACATAGGGGATGATTTTAGTGTTGTGATTGGTGGTGGGGTTGTAGTTGCGGATTTCTGATCTGGTGTTGCTAAATCTGGTATAGAGTGTGTTTTCTGTTTTGCCAACGTATTGTTTATGACATTTTTTGCATGTGATGAGGTAAATGATCCATTCAGATTTGCAATTGAGTTGTGAATTGATAGGGTATGTTTGGCCGGTGATTGTGCTGGTGTATGTTTGATTTTCTGTTGTGTAATTGTGTAACATGCATCTTTTTGATTGGCAGTTGCGGAAGCCGTTGATGCTGTTATTGTTTTCGTTGTCTTTGTGTCTGTTGTGTTTTGGTGTGGGGTCAGCCGCTTTTGTAAGGAGGTCACGTAAAGTGCGGGCTCTCCTGAAGGCTACCATGGGGGGTCCTGGAAGGTGTCTTGGAGTAGCTGGTTTTCTGATAATGTTGGGTTGTGTTTGTGGATGATTCGAGGGATTTTAGCTGTGATGGGGTCATAGGTAACTACTAGGAGGGTTCGGGAGGAAGGGGGGCGTTTGGTGTTATTAAGTAATTGGTCACGTGGGATTTGGCGTGCGCGGTCGATTTGTTCCTCAGTGTGTTTGAGGTCGTAGTTACGTTGTGTGAAGTGTTGTTGGAGTGCATTGAGGTGGAAATCTCGGCGGATGGGTTGGGAGCAGTTACGTGCGATGCGGAGTGCTTGACTGTAAGGGATGCTGTTGAAGATATGAAGGGGGTGACAGGAAGATGGGAGGAGATAAGCATGGGAGTCGGTGGGTTTCGTGTATAGGTCGGTTTCTATTAAGTTATTGTCAATTCTTACAGTTGTGTCAAGGAAAGGGACTTCAGAGCGAGATGCTTCAAACGTAAATTTAATTGTGGGGTGGAGGGAGTTGGTATCATTTTGGAATTTGGTGAGAAGTCGGGGTGATGCGGTCCGAATGAAAAAAATATCGTCGATATATCTCTTCCAAGAGCCGTTCAGGATAGATTTTTGTCCGTGGAGTAGTTTTTGTTCGATTGTACCCATGAATATATATATATATATATATATAACAAGGTTATGCCTCTTCTATCCTGGACTATAATATATGTCTTGATGGAGCGAAGTGAGAGAGTAAGCATATTCCATAACCTGGCTGCTGCATTCGAGAAAGCATGGTCTCCCCAGGAATGATATGTACGGGGAGTATGAAGCAGCTTATAATCTGTAGATCGTAAAGTGCGGATAGTATTGTATGGCCTAAGGCAATCCTGGATATATTGCGGTGACAATCCATTGGGGGCCCGATATACAAATAATAAAAGTTTAAACTGAACTTGTTTGTGGACAGGAAGCCAACGTAGAGAATGTAAAACTGGTGTGATTGGGGCCATTCTCGGTGTAAAGGTGAGGAGTCTGGCACTTGAATTTTGAAGAGATTGCAGTCTATTAAGTTGTTTTGTAAGTCCATAGAAAAGAGAATTACAAAAATCAAGCCGAGGTGTGATTAAAGCATGAATTAATTGTTCACATGCTTGTTTGTTTAAGAATTTTCGAATAAACCCTAGGTTCCGCAATTGATATCTAACAGACTTTGATGTGCTAGATACATGTTCAACAAAAGACATATTGGTATCAAATACCACACCTAGGTTACGTACCTTAGAAACTGGCCTTATAGCTTTATCGTCAATATGTACAAGCAAGTGATCATAGTTAATTTTCACAATAGACTTTTTCGAACCAACCTTGCGATCACACGACCCATGACGATGAACAACAATAATAACAATTATTGTGAAAATGATAAACTTTTTACTGCAAATTTTGGGTTTTGAGGGGGCGAATTTTTTTGCCTCTCTCCATTCATCTTTAGGGCAACTGCCCTCTCTTCCCCTTGTGCCGTGTACACCGTACGTACATCCATTCCCCATACAGGACCCTGCCTGCGCCCCTATCTCTAAATATAATATCACAATAGTTATATTTATGACTTCATTCCAGCATTCTGTAACGCGTAGGGGAAGATATCGGGGAGGAGGGGGGGGGGGGGTGCGGGCAGATAGACATTTTGATGATGACGATGACGACGTCATTGGTGATTGTGTAATGATAGTAACAAAAACTAATGGTAATATTATAGTGGCCTTATCCAGTTTGAGTAAAATTATGATTGTACATGTATTTACATATATATTACTATTATTGCATATCTTAGTAAATAAAGAGGCTTTAATAAGAGGAAATTGTAATTTGTAAACAATTTTTTGGCATCTATCCTATGTGTTTAAGATCGCAAGCTGGCCCTGTAATAGAAATCACAAGTATTAAAACAAATGGAATAAGTGAGATTCGAGCTTGCCATCTACTGCTTGACAAGCAGCAATTTAACCACCACTGACGGTTTTCTGCAGGACATAATCATGTCGTATTATTTTACTACACGTTTCATTTTTTTATCAACATTACTTTTTCTAAAGCGAGCTACGTAGTCTTGGGGTAAAGAGTACACCTGTTAGAGTTATAAGGCAGGGTAGGTTTTCAGTTCAATTCTTGCATATTTTTTCCCATGATCAGTCTTCTGGAAATGCCTCTTTTCGCCAAAGAAAAACGATGAAGATGAGTTATCATCCCATCCCCTTCCTTCATCAACAGAAGCTCTTATTAAAAATGACATCACATCCAATACAAATCCTATTATCTGGAGGTGACTCGCACGCGACCAACAAAATTAATCCCATGCATCCTTAAACCATTTGCTAAAGGCAGCAGTTGCTCAGATAAAATCGAAATTAGCCTATGCCTATACGCCTATTCTTAATAAAATACATGTTTTTGGCCACAACACGCAAGTTTCATCGATCGTTATTACTATCATTGCATAATATCATGTTATCTTGTAATGACAACACCGTGTCTGTTACCAAAATGAATTCTCATTTGGGGAAATACGAACCTTATTTAATTTTCGGATTAACGAACCTTATTTCGTTTTCGGATTGACGAACCTTCGGAATTGCGAACCTTGTTTCGTTTTCAGATTGACGAACCTTCGGAATTACGAACCTTTTTTCGTTTTCGGATTGACGAACCTTCGGAATTACGAACCTTCGGAATTACGAACCTTATTTCGTTTTCGGATTAACGAACCTTCGGAATTACGAACCTTCTGAAATACGAACCTTCGGAGTAACCGAACCTTCGGAATTACGAAGCTTCGGAATTACGAATTTACGCGGTTATAAATGACCCATGATTTGATTATTTTAAAGAGGATTTAAAGAGGATTTTGGACACCATTAATGTCTCCCAACTACTGAAAATTTGCTCGCTTGCATATTGATATCTGCCTACTTTATAGCCTTCGAGAAAATCGTTATAAGCCTTTTACTGTCAGATTGTAGTATTATATACATTACGGTTACACTTTGTAATTCCGAAGCTTCGTAATTCCGAAGGTTCTTTATTCAAAAGGTTCGTATTTCCAAAACACGTAAATTTTCTTATACCTCGATGTTCGTTAATCCGAAAACGAAACAGGGTTCATTAATCCGAACATTTGTGGCGTTATTCCGACGGTTCGTTATTCCGAAGGTTCGATAATCCGAAAACGAAATAAGGTTCGTTGTTCCGAAGGTTCGTTAATCCGAAAACGAAATAAGGTTCGTTTTTCCGAAGGTTCGTTAATCCGAAAACGAAATAAGGTTCGTTAATCCGAGAACAAAATAAGGTTCGTTAATCCGAAAAATGAATACCGGGAAAGCAGAGGCAGAGGCAAGGGGGGGGGGGGGGGGGACACTGTTGTCGTTCAATTGTTATGAGGATGGGAAGGTAAGGGCGGGCGGCGAATTTTCGTTTGGGGGTAAAGCCAAAAAATAATTGATTATTTTCAAACTTTAGGCTGCATTTCATTCCGCGAGCGAGCATACAAAGCAAGCGATTTGAAAAAAAAGCAACGGTCTTCGTCGACATGCCAGGGAGCTCAATGGGATCTCTATTTGATATAAAATCTTAGCTGAACAGTGAAAGAACGATAAACATAACAGGTAAAATTCACTCGGAGGACATTTCATGATGGGAGTGAAATATTCATTACATCTGCTTCGGCATTAAAAAGAATAATGTTCGACCAAAGTAGCCACCTGTCTGATAGCGACTACATTCCTTTGTTCATGCCACCAAGTCATGAACAATAGATGCACAGACTCCCTTTCATGAGGAATGTCTAATCCGCGCTCCCTCCTGGCCTATTATCGAGGAGGGCAATTTGGCACAGGATAATCATAGAAATCGGGCCACGCGCGCGTCTTTTGATTTGACAATTGAATACTTTCAAAGGTTCCGATACGAACAATGTCTTTTCTGTCCGTTGAGATCAAGATTAAAATCCCTCTGTCTGTTTCCCCAACACCTTCCATTGACTTGTTGCCATTAAAATACAAAATTTTTATTCAAATATTTGTTTCGACTTTAACCCTATCTAGGCCGGGGTATTTTTGGAGTTCATATGGCCGGGGGGGGGGGGGGCCTCCCAGGCCCCCCCCCCCCCTAAGATCTCGGCCGTCGAAAAATATTGCGCGATTTGTTGAGGGGGGGCCTCCGAGGCCCCCCCCCCCCCGGCCTAGATAGGGTTAAGACATTTAGCATCGACAATATGCGTCAAATTTCCTGTAATCTAAATGATGATGATGATGATGATAGGGATGATGGTAAAGATGGCATAGATAATGCCGAGAATGATAACAAGAAATCAAGGGGAAAATATCACACCTCCACCACCAGCACAAACACTGGCATCGTTACTTCCACTTATCAAAAGCATAAAAAAAACAAATAGTTTAAAATAATTGAATCAACTTGTAGCTTAAGGCTATTTTGCATGTTTAGACTTAAAGGATAAAGATGAGATTTAAGATTGAAGAAATGTATAGGCTATATAATCCTTGGCAAATCAAAAATACAGGAAATTGAAAGATAGAAGAGGAAACAGAAATAACGAAGCAATGGGATGTGAAGGTAGAAATTACTAATAATTTGTAGAAATTTAGATCTTTATAATTTGTTGAACCTTACGATTGCTTATTCAAATGAAATGTTTGTAATGGATCATCTATCAGAAAAGTAAGATATTGCTTTCGACAATATCAGAAATTTTATTTACTACACCTCTTTATTTGTGATATTTATGATTACCCCGTCATTAGAAATATCATTCTAGTAAGGATTAATTTTACTTCCCCTTTCCTAAAAAAATTGAAATGGATATTATTTACTGTTCAAATTATATATAAGTGACACCACTAAATTTCTTTATACCGTGCATTGTCAATATTTTATTCAGGCGGTAGGACTTATGCACAATCAACATACTCAATATGTTAGTACATTTCACATTTCCAATTATCAAATTTGCTTGACATATTATTTTTTTCATCTAGTAGTAATCCAGTTTATGCTACCAGATTTGCCATATGAGCTCAGCGTGTAGGGATATTTACCCAATATCGTTTTGCTGGCAAAACAGGGAGAAATGAAAGAAAGCGTATCATCGGAAGAAAAGATACATTGAGTGATATAAATTATTTCTCGCTAATAAAACAAATGAGGAAGAATAAAAAAAAAACACATTACGGAAAATACATGATATTCACATAATTTTGTAAATAAAAGATCTTGAAAAGTGCGTTTACTCGCTTGATTCGCTCACTCCCATTTTCTCTTTTTTTTCTTTCTTACACACATCATACTTTTTTATTTCGCCCTTGCCGCATTGACAACATATATTTTACTGATAATCAAAATAATATTAAAGTTTCTTTCCGTAACTGATGCAAATTTGATGGGTATTTTTTCACCGAGCTTGTAACGTAATTTGGTTTTGTTAGATTTAGAAAACCGGCTTGCAACCCTGTATGCGACGAAAAGGAGCAAAGAAGGAACATGAATAATCATTTTTTTTTTGTCGTAGAAGTTTTCAGATTTCATCATGAGAATACTTTATATAATTATATTATGTAACTCCCATATGAATATTTTTTCGGTATTTTGCTCAGTGAATCCTGCTCTATTTATAAAACTATAAATACTTTCAGCCCGGACCATCCCTTTAATGATAATAAGAAGGAGGTGAAGTAGAAGAATAATGAAAATGATAATAAATACAATAACAATAACAGTAATGAAAAAAAAACGATTATGATAATAGTAATACTACTAATAATGTTAATATTAAATGAATAATGAGTCTGATGATTGCAGTGCGACGAGAGTAGGAAATGACAGATTTCTTTACTCATATATTCATAACGAGAACAATTTTGTGAGAATGCTAACAAAAAAGTTATAAAACTCCCCCCCCCAAAAAAAAAAAAAGAAGAAAATATATATATATATCCCGAACCGTGCACATATGCAGGCACAAAAAAAGCCTTGACACAAGAATACTACCATATCGGCCTGCAAAAGACCCGATCGACAGTCAGACCGCAGGTCCCTGTGCTAATGAGCAAAAAGGCCAGATTCATCCAAATCATCTCGTGGCAGAATCCTCCTCCTTGCAAAATCTCGTGATTCGTGAGATTTTCTTTCTCTTAGAATTTACCTGATTTAACCTCAAGTAAAATGAAATATCATTGCACCATCAGATAGAGTAAATGTTACTCTTTCATGTTGGTCATTTACTTTGCATACAATATTTTGATAAATAAGTGAATTCCTGCCCTGAAAACGTGCCTCAAAACTGAATTTTCTTCCTCTGTTTTCTTTTGCAAATTGTGCAAAACTTTTTATTTTGAGCCTCAATGATATATATATCACCGTAAAGCTGAACTTCTCTACTTTCTCACTATGCCACTCTTGATATGCGGCACCTTTTAATCGGGTCAAGATCACACTTTTCCCACCAAGGTACAAGACGAGATTTATGAAATTTGTAGTTGCATGAAATCCAGAGTTCTGATTGGCTGGATAAGGTTTGCACAACAACAGGCCCGGGTAATTTGAGGAGATTACCACATGGGGAGTGTGACCTTCTCATGAATCCATGCACTGGAACCGTTGGAATTTGCCAGTGTGTGGTCTCTTTGACCAATCAGAGTGCAGTATTCTTGTTTTCAAGCTGCTTTTTGTACTTGGCCAATGAAAAGTGTGATCTTGACCCGTTAAAACCAATTGTTATTTTGAAACCTATACCATTTTAAAGCATACATATTCAGCTTTATCATGATCTAAAAATATTTTGGGCTCAAACAAAAATAAAGAGTAAAAATTGCAGATTTTGTCAGGTGAAAATAATTATTTTGTAGCATGTTTTAGATCAAATGTTTAACCTATATTACAAAGTCTTTGAATAAATGCAAACACATGACCTAAAAGAATGATTCTTCTTCTTTACAATGATACCAAAATCATAAAATTTGATGCCCAATTAAAGCAGCAATGACTAAATGAAAAGAGGTGTGTTGGTCCGCATCAAGCTCATTAAATATGCAAAACCCCTATAGTCATGAATATCACTTGGATGAAAGAAGCCTTTTTCTTGGGACCTGCCGACTGACTGATCGATAGCTCATAAATATGCATGTAACAATAGCGAATGGGCGAGTAGTGATGGGTGAGGAATATCGTACCGCTCTGTCATTGGTCAATTCCGAGTTGAATGCCTTCGCACACTCATCTTTGCTCTGCCCATAGAAGTACGTGTATTGCTACACACAACCGTTATATCACTTGTTTCTATAGGGGAAATCTTGATTTAGACCGCGGCAATATCCGAACTCAACTCTTCAAAATAATAATGTAAAAATTAAATTTTACTCAAAAATGTCTATGTAAACCACTATTGTTTATATGATAAAATAAATTGTGAATTCTTTGCCAGTATAACAACATAAATAACACAGAATATGGTGTTGATTTTCTGGCTGTAAAATTGGTTAAACAAAAAAAGTTATTTGGGCACGTATAGCTGCCACTGGCATGAGAGGCCTATGGGCACAAATAGCTGCTAATGGCGCTTAAAGAGTTAATGCTCCTTTCCCGGACATAAACTTTTCGAAGAGTTGGTTCTTGATTTTGGTATTTCCTCTATAGATAGAAGAAATTTTAATTTTTTGTTGAAAAATATTCCAGAGAACTGGTTGGTGGACTTTGATGTTGTTCATGATACCATTGTGCTTAATTTGTTACAATGCAAAAAAAGTTCCTATGAGTGTTTACAACATCCTACTTACTCCTCCAATCAAGAAATATGCATACTGGAACGATAGTTTATTGTTACCTGCTGATATTAACTGGGAGAAGATTCATACACTAATTTCTTTTGTACTTTTGGCACTAAATGAAGGTTTTTTTTATTTTATTTTTTTTTCATAAAAAACATTGCTGTCAACAGTTTCTTATTTAAGATCAAGAGGAAAGATTTTCCTGACTGCTATTTCTGTAGAAAGAAGGAGGAAACTTTAATCCATATGTTCTGTGAATGTGGAAAAGTTACTCCTATTTGACATAACCTTATCGCTGTAATCTCACAGAAATTGAAATCCAATTTATCTGTAATTAACTTTGAAATGCTTTTTGGCATGAGCACTGACAAATTTATTTCATATTTATTTTTGCTTTTGAAATATCACATTTATTCCTGTAAATTATGAAATTTTCTTCCCAATTTCATCACATTCAAATCTGTTGTTAAAAAAACACAAAGAATGTGAATATCTGTTAGCTAAAAAGAAAAATATACTGCAGAGTCATTTTAAGAAATGGCGTTTTGACCTTTAAGGATGTGTATACCTTTCTTGCATGTACTTTACACCTAGTGACCTTGCTGTGTAATTCTACCTTACAGAGGTTTGTTGTATGATTGCCCGAATCTGATATTCATATTTTCTTTTTTTTTCAGATTGTTGATAAGTATAATTATTATTTCCCATACCTAATAAGTTTAAAATCACACTGCCACTAAATTATGTCTATGAGCATTGACCTCCAGCTGAATTCGGCTGCGCATTGGTTGTTTTTTTTTTGGAGCCTTTACAGATTGTTAGTTGTATTTTATATCACCTGCGCAATTCTTTGTCTGGGTGCGCTGAGTGGGCGAAATTGGGTGTGAGGCAGTCCGCTGTACCCTCCTGGCTGGGTCTGTTGCAGAGAGGGAAAGGAGATTGGAGGGGGGTTGGTGGTTTTGAGATGGAGTGTTCGTGTGTGAGTGGGAGGGGGGGGGTGCAGCGGATTGTCTCTTTCTTGGCCTGGCCCATCAACCATCTTATGGTATAATTTTTTCTTGCGCCGATAGACGTTTTTGCTTTTTTCCTTCCCAACAAGCTTTTAAGATTTTAAAACAATTCGTCCTCGAGGCTTTTGCTTCACAGGTTAATTCATTTTAGATATACTTTTGTTTATTCTATGTGTACTCTGCCTTGCTTTTATTGTTATAATCACTTTTCTGTTGTTTTTTTTCTAATAATTTCAATCACGTGTATATATTTTAATTCTCATTGATCTGTTTTATTTCCAAACCTTGGAGAGTTGTTTAAATATTGTGTATTACATGTTATGCATTGATTTTAATAAATACATAAATAAAATAAAAAATTATGAAACATAATTTGCCCAAGGCCTACGTCTTTATTATTCCTGGTGCTCGCATTGTCTGTTTAACGATATATGTAATCCTGTTGTACTAAAACATCCCGTTTTCAAGTCAATATAAACCAAATATTTTTTCCAAGCACTTGATATAATTTTTCTATGTAGTGACATATGCTTCTTTTTCATGACTCATAAAATGATTGCCCTAATAAGGTCTACGTATATATTAAACATTTCCTGTCCATGTTTACGTTCGCATTAGTGGATTGGTGATATATGTCTGCTCTTCATGAACTTAAAATTAGTCCTTAAAATATCCCTTCTGATCTGAATATCAACAATTTCTTAGCTCGTGCTTAGCGCTCGCATCATTTGGAGTGAAATACGTAATGGTCCTAGTTAATTCCTACAAAGACACCTTAGAATGCCCCAGGTCTGAATTATCTAAATTTTCAGCTCCTTCTTCGCGCTCGCAATATTAGATTAGTGAGATGCGTATGATAATCATGATTGCAATGACTACAAAAAGTGTTTCATGATGTAATTCTAACAAAATCAGCAAGCGCTTGGCATTCGCATTAGATGGCTATGGTGAGACATGCATACTCTAAATGGATTCCTAAATATATTCCTTACAATCTAGCTGTTTGTGGTCAAAATATGCAAAAACTTCAGCTCGCGCTTGCATTGTTTAGCGAGACAGGTACCTGTCATGATTCCCCAATTTCTATTACAATGTCCCTTTTTAGGTGTGAATATAAAAAATGTCAGCTCGCGCTTCGTGCTCGCATTATATGATCAGTGAGATACAAATCCGTTTAATAAACATTGTCCTTATGATATCTGTATTAGGTCAGAATAACTGGCAACTCAGCGCGCTCACTCAGTGATTCATAAATTTTACTGGTGCCCCCCCCCATGCCGTGACCCACGCTACGCCACTGTGGACATATCAATGACAATTCCTTGCATAAATCTAAAAACATGATTGCAAAAAAAATGTCAAAATATTTCAGTCATCCCCCCACCCTTCAACACGGATTTACGCCAGTGGCAATGGTGTTACCAAATTTTGGTTTGCAGAGAAATGTTACGATTTTTCTGGCTTTTAATGCATCTATTCGGAGATCAAAGCGCATTACTGAAACATCCATTTCTTATTTTTTTTTCGTAATTATGAAACCCTCTTCGTAAAATATAAATGACGCACGGTCGAGAAAAGGTTGCATGAAACATAAATGTACTTGATTCCCTACCCTTCGATGAATCGTTGGAAAAGAAACATTTCACGGCAAAAAATGTTCAGTTATGGCAAATTGAATATTTGTTTCCTTTGAATTATGGGTCAAAGCTCATGAACAGATTACCATCATAGTCATTAATATATTTCGACCTTAGTGATATCCAGGCGCGTAGCTAGGGGAGCGGTGTGGGCGGTCGCCCCCCCCTTGCCCTTGCCCCCCCCCAAAAAAAAAAAAGTCCCCAAAAAGAAAAACAGAAGAAAAACACGAGAGGAAAAAAAGGAAAAGCGAAGGAAGGAAAGGGAAGAAAGATCGCTTTGCGGACCTTTTTTTCTGAAAAAAATCCTTCACTCTTGCTCTAAATTTAAATATATGAATTTTGCTTCCGCGCTGCGCGCGTTTAATGACAATAATTATTGCAGTATTCCTTTCTTTCCCTCACCCTTTCTATAACCTTTTGCAATGTTGAATGATGATGAGTTATACCATTTGTTTAGGCCGAACACTGAAACCCAATAGAATAATCGCAACCTGCCATATTTTGAAAACCTTTTATCCCAGGAAATTAATTTAGCTGTATACTTAAACGATAATAATGACAATAATTATCAGAGTTCAAATTACTTTACCATAAATCAATTTAAATCTCCGGAAAAGTCAGCGAATACATTTTTCAATCATGCGCATGAACATAAGGAGCCTTAGCTCCAACTTTGATAATTTATGTCTTTTAACTGATACATCTCCACAAACGAATTTTTCTGTAATCGCGTTAACCGAGACATGGTTATCTCAGGAATCTAATACTTTATTCTCACTTCCTGGTTATACCTTTGTAGAAAACAATAGGGGTAATAGAAGAGGAGGAGGGATGGGTCTCTATATTAATGAAAAGTTAGAATATTACATACATACAGATCTTAATTGTATGAATGAATTTGCTGAATCTATTGTTATTGAAATTCAAATCCAAAAATCTAAAATCATTATTCTCGCGGTATTTTATAGACCCCCAACTCCAACACACATATCTTTTTTGAATACTTAGAAGAATTTCTACAAAATCCAGTTTTTATCAATAAAGATTGTTATATAGCCGGAGATCTCAACGTAGACATATCTAATTCTAACCATAATGCCTCACAAGAATTTTTGGTCATAATGATATCCTCATCTTTTTTATCATTAATTACAAAACCAACCCGGGTTACTAACCAATGTGCAACCCTTATTGATAATATTTTTTGTAATATTACTCCTGTACCCGAGTCGGGAATTATTTTATCTGATATCTCAGACCATTTTCCGGTACTTTCAATAGTTCTGTTTAGGTTAACAAAAATCATTCCCCGCAGCATAAGGTCAGAAAAGTAACGCCAAATAAGAAGACACCGACTGGTCTGAGGTGTTCAGTTCGCAAGATACCAATACTGCATAAAATATATTCATTAAAAATTTAACCACAAACTTAGATAGACACGTACCACTAGTCAATAAATGCTATAATTATAAAAAGAGTCCAAGACTACCTTGGATATCAAAATCAATATTACGGTCAATAAATCGTAAAAACAATTCATACTATGCCGACAAAATAAATCGTTCAGAGAAGTCGCATCGCAAATACACCATGTATAAAAATACCCTCAGAAAAATTTTGCGCAGCGAAAAACGAAAATACTTCACAGACCAATTAATTCATTTCAAGCATGATATAAGAAAAACATGGACAACCATAAAGAATGCCTTAAATAAGTATAGCGTATAATCGAAAATAAAAACAATAAAACACAATGATATCGAAATTTATGATTCTGCTCGGATAGCTGACATATTCAATCAATATTTTTCACAGATCGGAAAAAATCTTGCCGACAATATATCATTAACACAAAAGAAATTTACCGATTTTACTCACCGACCAAATCCTAATTATCTTTTTCTATTATCAGTACATAGGAATGAAATAATAGATACAGTGAATAACTTGAAAGACAAAAAGAGTTGTGGTCATGACGGTATTGATAATATTTTATTAAACAATGTCATGGAATATATTGTTGATCCTTTAGTGCACATATTTATTCTTTCCTTAAATAATGGCGTCGTGCCCGACAATATGAAAATATCTAAGGTAATACCAGTGTACAAAAAAGGAGATAAGAACAATGTATGTAACTATACTGCCCACCCATGACAGAAGGAAGTATGGGACATTACAGTGATTTCATTTTATGAAGCAAAACGTGTTTTTTCAACAGCCCCAAGAAGTGTTTGAATTTGATCCAAAGCTGTTGTACCAGTTTTGTAGTCAGTCCGGTGTACTATTTGACCACTTATGAATTTTGTGGTTGCCCGGCATATTTTACGAAAAAATGTCCCATACTTCCTTTTGTACTGGGTTTCCTGAAGTTACTCCCACTCTTTAACCATGACAAAAGGAAGCAAATATTCAAAATGGGTCTCCTTTTTGTGGGAAATGCTCAAACAGCAATATATCTTAACCCCAAAACAAAAGACAACAAAATTAACATGTTTTTAAAATATCAATGGTAACTGTTGGCTACCCTCAATCATAAATATGTAAATATGTATTTTGAGTCCATGTTCATGGACACATGTATATATCGTGTATTTGGTCTGCTGTATTTCTCACTATTTTTCAAGCAGAGAACTACAATAGTGTAATTATTGAAAACTCTTGATATAGAAATAGGGGGTTGGTAGTTTGATAATTGCCATGGAAACGAGAGACGCCAATTTCCAAATCGTATGATGAAGTCGATTGGTACTGCATAGTGCAAGTACCACATAGAACCGTCTTCATAAAATCCAGTATGATAGAGATTTTAGAATTATATATTAATTGTATCAACCTATTATAATTAATATGCACTGCATACAAGTCATGGTTCAGGAAAAAGCTAAATAATCAAGCAATGCATAAAGTAGCATTGAACTCAAGCTCTGCTTCCATCTGTCATGGGTTTTTCTTTGCAAACAAGACAGCTAAGCTCTTCATTACAAGTATGTAAAGATGACATGGTATTGTGTCTGTGCATTCAGGCTTCCTACTCTTGTTTGTTCAGGGGATAAGCTGAGATTGTAAGCCACCGTTAACTCGCTCTTGTCCCATACTCCCTTCTGTGATGGGTTTAACTCTGAAAACCCAAGATACTTCCTTTTTAATATCTTAATTACTCATTAATTATGGTATTAAGGGGGTTGCAATATGGTGCAGGTTGTGTAACATGACTATTACAACAGTTTGGGATGAAAAAGTGAATTTTGAAAAAATTGTCCCATACTCCCTTTTGTCATGGGCGGGCAGTATACTCCCATATCTTTATTGCCTACTCTATCAAAGATTCTAGAAAGAGTGATATATAGACGACTATTAGAATTTTTGAATAAATATAAAATAATTTCTGACTTTCAATTTGGATTCCGCCAAAAGCATAATACTTCTCATGCCACTCTTTCATTTGTTGAAAAAAATCACAAAAGCTATTGATAGCATGAACATACAGTAGGTGTTTTTCTGGACCTCTCCAACGCCTTTGACACTATAAATCATGAAATACTACTATACAAACTTAAAAATTACGGAATCCGTGGAAAGGCCTTGGAGTGGTTCAGGAATTACCTAATAAACCGTAAATAGTTTGTCAACATAAATGAACAAAATTCTTCCCTACTTAAGGTCAATTGGGGTGTTCATCAAGGCAGCATACTGGGCCCACTTTTATTTCGATCTATATAAATGACATCCACAATTCTTCGACAATGTTATCTTATATTCTTTTTGCAGATGATTCAAATGTACTTTATTCTCATCCTAATCCCGATATTTTAGTCAATATATTGAACATTGAACTGGAGAAGCTAGTACAATTGATAAGATCTAATAAATTGTCAATCAACGTACAAAAAACGAAATGTATGCTTTTCAGCAATTCTTTAGATAAATTACCATAAGATATTAAATTTGACAACGCTGACATTGAAGTGGTCGCCACAATAAAATTTTTAGGTCTGATAGTAGACAACAATTTATCTTGGAAAATACACATTGATTTTATATGCCGTACAATTTCACGCAATATTGGTGTTATAAATAAGGTCAAGTTTTTTCTTCCAAGGTCAAGTTTTTTCTTCCAAGGTCAAGTTTTTTCTTCCAACTTCCTCCCTAAAAATGCTTTATTCAACAGTAATTTTACCCTATCTAAACTACGGGATAATTGTCGGGGGAAATACACATACATCATATCAAGAACGAATATTACTTTTACAGAAAAAGGCATTGCCCGTTATTTTTAATATGTGCTGGAGATCCCACACAGACCAATTGTTTATTGACAATTAAATCTTAAAAGTAAAAACATATCAATATAACTTCGGTCAATTTATGTATCAATTGAATAAAAATATGCTACCATCAGTCTTTGATTCTTCATTTAACAAAAACAAAACTATTCATAAATACCCTACACGTCAATCCGACGAATTTCATTTTCCTCTACCCCGGACAATTCTTGCCAAATCTATCTTTACTTTCAAAGGCCCTCGACTTTGGGACACTCTTAATAAAAACTATCAAAGATTCCCCCAGCCTAAATTCTTTTAAATTTAAGTTGAAAAGGTTTCTCCAAGATACTAGTTAGTTTATGTAACTCTTCATCTCTCACACTTTGTATTTTTTCATATATACTCGGCACTACGAACTGTGAAATATGATATTTATTTCGCTTTCTTGTTGATCCGTAATATTCGCTGTGAGTGTCGGGGCAAGAATCTGGAGACCATTGAACTTGCTTTTTTCTCTCATTTTCTATTTCTTTTTTTTTTCTTTTAAACTATTCATTCAGATAGATTTAAGTTCAAATTTCTACCATGTTGTATTTTTTTATTGTTCATACGAATATGTTATAGGAGGCTGCATCCTACATGCTTTGCTTTTTAGCGGCTTCCTCCGTTTCCGACCTGTTATCTTGATTATTATACATAATAAGTTTTTTTTTTGTTTTATTGATTATAATTATATCAAGATGCATGTAACAAAACTTATTGTAAATGTAAATGGAAAATAAATGAAATGAAATGAAAATAACCCTATTTTTCCACCTCAGCTATATGTGTTTCTTGCCAGTCAAAGTTCAAATAAACCTATACATTAGGGCATGAAATTAGAGTAAGGATAGGCCGAAGTATATGAAGTTATCCTTTTATAATTGATCGCGTAACTTTTGGTCGGGTCGGCTCCGGGCGGGTAAAATCTTTATATCAATTTCTGCCGTCAGCTCAATTTAGGCAAATTCTCCCGCTTTTCAGCTCATTTTTATACTAAACAACCATAATATGGGGGCAAACAGGTTCCTAATTTAAAAAGAGGGAGGTATAAAGTTCGTGCCGTATTAAATGAAAAAGTGCAATATTTTTTAATGAAAGTCTACTTAACTTAGGTCATTTACCTGCACAGTCATCTCATGTTCTGCGTGTTTTGTGCCTTCAGTTTGAAATTTTGAGTGACACTTGAGTTTCTTTATTATTAAAAAGGAAGCGCATCAGAAGAAGTAAAAAAAAATATACATCACCCTGTTTTATATAATTTCAATAAATCACAGAAGTTTCAACTTTTTGCGCACTATTTTCCTTGTAATAAAGTTCAATAATCTTATGAAAATCAATTTGATTAGAGCCGATAGGGGTATTAGAGATATTTGATTTTGATTGATATGATTTTTGATATTTGCATTTGATGGAACGTCTGTCCTTTGAAATTTCAGAGATTCATTGCTCTGCGCGGGGAGGAATATTTTCCTCTCGGCATATATCCTTCTTCTCACCTGTTTTGCGAGTTAAGATATGCACTGTCGCTAAATTGTTCGCAATCAAATCTGGTCTTTCGAAGGGGAGTATTCAATGTGACTCAGAGAATACCCTTTTTTGGGACCCTTTTCTTTGAAAAAAATGATAAAATGATTTAGCTTCCGCGCTTCGCGCGGGGTTAATATTATTTGAATTTCCTCCATTTTTTTCCCTTTTCGTGTGTTCCCAATCACTTGAAAACAAGGCTTAAAATCACAATATAGTCAACTGAATTGGGGCTGATATAGGTAATAGAGACATGAGAGAGGGCTCCTTTTGATTTTAATTCATGAAACACCGAAAGCTTCGCGCTTCGCGTGGCAGGGGGAAACTTCCCCTCCCTGCACCCACTCCGTAGGGAGCGCGCTTCGTGCGCTCTGTAAGTACTTGCACGCTTTGCGTGCATTTACCGCCCCTTCCAAAATGATATCCTGGCTACGCGGTTGGTGCTGTCAGTATGTTATAATGTACATTGAACTCTAGGCTATGAGGATAATTGACTGACGGCTATTTTATTATTTAGGGGGCTAGATCTATTTATTTAGTTCATATGGGGAGCTAAAAAAATCAGCCATAGAGCTAAGTTCCAGTGTCTTTCCTACCCTGCTTTGGGGCCTTCTCATACAATAGCTGATATAGACTCTATGATATATGACATTTATCAAAAAGACAGACTGGTACATTTTGCTCCCCCCCCCCCCCGAAAAAAGAGCCATTATTTGCCGAGAAGGTCAAAACATTTCTATTTAATTACCTTTACCATTACATATTACATACATAATGCAAACATGCATAAAAACATTTTGGACATAATGATTTAACAGATTCAAGTAGTTTATTTCTATAACGGCTTTTGGGATAATTTTCCAAACGATATTGGATTTGACGTTTTCTGCATTGACCCTACATTAATTTTGACCTTGGTCATGTTACCTTTATAAACAAACGTAGTCAAGATATTCCGCTATACTTTATTACCCTTGTTTGGAAAATATATTGTTAACAAGTGGAATATAATATTATATATAGGTCCTATGCTTCAATTGGACGGTGAATGGAGTACACGGCCAACAATTATATAACTTTAGCAGTAGTAAGAGTATTATTCTTTAATCTGAGCAGATTGAATAACCGATTTTCTTTGGCTTTTCTGTTGATTTCAAATGGCATTTTATACTGACACTGTTTACATTTTGTACTGATACTCTTGGTATTTATTAGATCGAACAAATAATGAATTTTATTCTTAGGTGAATGTTCACTTGTTATTTCTCTATTGGAAAGCCGTTTGAATAAAAATCGTTCTAGTAGAATAGTCACTAGTTAATAGTAAACGTTTTGCATGTTCTAGTTGGGTAGACATTCATACTACAACGCATATCATATTCTGAAATAGGATGTGCAGTATTCCACCATGTGAACTTAATTGTGTATGGCTATATTAATATATTTTATTTACAGAAATGTAGAAGTTTACTTCCAATATGTACAGGAATTAATGAAGCTGTTATTTAAATAGTGAAAGTTTCGGATGCGTTTTTTTTTATTTTTTGACGAATCGTCAAATACTCAAATAACTGAAATAACTCTTTGGTTTATATCGTTCCTATATTTTTGTTCCATGTAGTAAGGCGTAAAAGACAGCTAGATACACTTGATGATACGACACCTTTTCGTTTCCAACCTACATTGGGAAATCACTTTGTAATTTTTTAAAAACCAATTCCACTGAAACTGTTAGTCCAGGATAGAAGAGGCATAACCTTGTTTCTTATATATACAATACTTTTTTATGGTTTCTTGTCAATTCGAGGGTGCTGATTACGAATCTGCATTATGCCACTCGTGTAACCTTGAGCATTTTCCGCAAATTGGCAAAATCCAGTACGGCCGCCAAAATATGCAAATTACCCATGAAAATCATAAAATTGTCCGCACATTGGCTGTGAAATGCATGAAATTGTGTGGCAGGAGTGAAATACAATCTTAAACAATAATTTTTAATAAAATATTTATTTTCCTGATATTCAAAATGGCCGCAATAGGCCATTGTATCATATACAATTTGAATAAGGAAAACTAATTTTCACAAAAATGAGCACTAAACTGCAAAAAAATCGCGATGCATGAACGAAGTAATATATGCAAATCACCATTACTAACGAGATACATAATTTTTAATGTCATATATGGAAAAATTGCTGTATTTTGATATCTAAAATAGCCGCCACTGGCCCAAACAGTATTGCGTACAATTGCCATGGGGACCCAAAAAATTCTCAAGAGTGATCACTAAAATGCTTGTTATGAAGATTTAACAACTGGAACACCGACTATAAACATAATTATTAACGAAATATATTACCAACATGCTATGAATGTGGTAGATGTTTTATTGTGTTATTCAAAATGGCTGCCAAATGCCCTAAAAGTATTATACACAATGAGAAATAAGAGAAAAGAAATCACAAGATTGAGCGCTAAAATGCATATATATGTGATAAATTAACTGGATACTGTCTAAAAACGCATTTTCTAACGAAATATATCATTCAGGTTTCAAGTTTGTGTTAAATACTGTATTTCGACTTTCAAAATGGCCGCCATCGACATTAACCGTATTATGTAAATGCAAAGTGGGAAACCAATATTGACAGGAGTGAGCACCATAAATGCACGTAATAGTGATCTATGAGTAAAATATTGTCTGAAAGCATCATTTCTATTAAGATATATCATTTATTCTGCCAGTTAGGTGATAAATACGGTTATTTTAAAGTCAAAATGGCCGCTACAGTCCCTTACGGTATTATACACAATATGAATAGGAACAAATCATTTGAACAGAATTTGGCTTTGCTTGGTCAAATGGTGATGTATGAGTGGAATATTGTCTGAAAACATGATTTATAACAAAATATATAATTATCTTATGTAATTTATGTGATAAATAGTATATTTCAACATTCAAAATGGTTTTCATATGCCCTTTTTGTGAACATCATTTGTCTCCACCAAAAATTGTGTACGATAAGTGCTTATGGTGGTTATTTTCAATTTTAAAATGCAGCATTTTATCACCTTAATTACACAACATTATGATATATCTAGTTAGAAACCTTGGTTTTAGACAATAATTCACCTTTACATCACAATTCACAATCATATGCAATATTTAGAGTCAAGAAAAGCCAAATTCTGTCAAAATTATATGTCCCATGTTGCAATATACACAATACTTTTAGGATCTATGGCAGCCATTTTGGATTTCAAAGTATAGCATTTATTACCTCCACCATGTCCACGACCCATATGTGATGTTTTCAGTTAGAAATAATGTTTAAGACAATATCTTTACTCGTACATCACAGTTATATGCATTTTATGATTTTCACTCTTGTGAATATACATGTAGATTCCCTGTTCGCATGTTACATAATTTATTTAGGGCTTGTAGATGTTATTTTGAATGTAAAAATACAGAATTTATCACCTATATGGAAGAAATGCGATGATTGAAAAAAAGTGTTTTCAAATAACGTTTTACTAATACAACAGGATTATATGGATGTCATAGTCAAGCAACTCCAAATTCTTACAAAATTATATGTCCCAATTCACATTGTAGATAATACTGTTAGGGCCAATAGGGGCCATTTTGAATTTTATAATACAGTATTTATCTCATGCATGACAAAAGAAATGATATGTCTTGCTATAAAACATGTTGTCAGACAATATTTTATTCATAGATCATAATTACATTTATGTTTCTTACTCCCGTGAAAATTAGTTTCTCTATTTGCATTGTACATGATTAATATACGGGCTATGGCGGTCATTTTTAATTTAAAAATACAGCATTTACCACATAAATGGCATATTTATAATTATGTTTTAGTCAGTGTTCCACTCGTTTATCTTAATAATCTGCATTTTAATGCTCAATCTTGTCATTTTTTCATTTTTTTGGTCCCGGCCATAGCCATTGTAAATAATACTCTTTGGGCCAGTGGCGGCTATTTTAGATATCAAAATACAGCAATGTTCCAATATTTGAAATAATAAATAGTATATCTCATTAGTAATGATGATTTCCATATACTACTTCGTTCATACATCGCGATTTTTGCAGTTTATTGCTCATTTTTGTAAAAACTAGTTTTCCCTATTCATATTGTACATGATAGTGTATACAATGGCCTCTGGCGGCCATTTTGAATATCGGGAAAATAAATATTTTGTCAAAAATTATTTTTTTATGATTGTATTTCACTCCTGCCTCACAATTTCATGCATTTCGCAGCCAATGTGAGGACAATTTTATGAGTTTCATGGGTAATTTGCACATTTTGGCGGCCATATTGGATTTTGCCAATTTGCAGAAAATGCTCAAGGTTACACGAGTGGCATCATTTAGATTCGTAATCAGCACCCTCGAATTGACAAGAAACCATAAAAAAACATTGTATATATAAAAAACAAGGTTTGGTCAATTTTCTGTGGGGCCTATCCTGGACTATATTACATGAATTTTACTGAGGCCTAAACTGCATTGCTATCATTTACTTTTATTGTTACATGTTGAAATAGTTGATGCATACAAGATACATGGGACCTTGGAATTCATGTTTCACCTGTATTATATGAAAGAGAGAGAACTTATCGTCCAAAATGATGCGAAATTAAGAGCACTGTTTTCATATTTATATACACATTGCCAATTAAGTATATCTTTACAGCATATTTATCTTTAGTATCTTATATTTGTTTTATTTACACCGTTTACACGCATTCTGTTTCTTTTTAAAATCTATTTAGAGTATATAAAATTTGAGCAGGATTATAAGATAGATAACCTTTTGATACTTGATATGATTGTTGCAAGAGCGGAAGAGCCAATGTTTGTTGAATAGGATTGACAAGACAACTGACTGTTTTGAATGGATTTCAAGCGAATAACAAAATATTATATAATATATCCAAACACTTACAGATCTATGTAGGCAGTGCACTCCCAATTAGTAAATGCTGAGTGCTGACTACTGAATCTACCTCAACTCTATAATAAAAAAAAGTATGTATATCTTTTCAGAATATATTACCCAAAATAAAACACTAATTTTCTTTCATGCAGAATGTGCAATTTAGTTATTGCACAACCAGTGTTCATACGCGGCGATACAGGGGCGTCTTCCCCGTAAGATTTTCCAAGCCCTGAAACAAAAAGTAAAAAGGAAAAAAAATGGGAACACCCCGAAGAAAGAAGTATACAATGCAAGAGAGGATTCTGTGTATAGTAACTAGACATTGCCCATTCGGCAAAGGGAGTCGATATTTTTGCACGATTATTACTTGACTTTGAAATTAGGGCCCCCTGAAAAATTCTTGATCCGCGCCTGGCCCCCGCTGACATAATTCTTGCAGGGTCTACTCTGATGAGAAAGTCAAATGGTTAATATAGGAATCGCTCGCGCTTCGCGCTCGCATTGATTCTTATTTTTAAAGTGGTATTACATTTGTTTATGAACACATCATTATAAAATCATTATTCAACTGCCTCTGGATGCCTCTAAATGGATTGGTTGGGATGTAAAGTAATGAATTACAGTAAATATCAATATCAGCAGCTTCACCATGAGGAGGTATTTTAGACCGAGAAATAGTTCAAGCAGAAGGCAACGAGTCTGATCGAGACTATACGTTAAGCCTGGGTTACACGAGAACCGAGTTCTCCCTAATAAATTCGGACCGATTCTGCCCGAATATGACCTGATTCGGATGAATTCGGTTGATTAAAAAACTATTCGTCTCTGATTTGGGGAGATCCCTGAATTAGAGACGATTAGGTCTGGAATGCGTGCCGAATCAGAGCAGAATCCCTAAGAATTGACCCGAATCAATGTCGGCCGTTCCGCATAAAGCCGTATGCAAATCCGAATAATGGCAACAGTCTAGCCAAAAGTGGCAAAAATCGAGCCGAATAATCCTCCGATTATCACCAAAAGACGACCAAAATCGGTGCACCGAGTACGTCACCGATTTTCTCGGAAAAAGCACCAGAATCGTCCGTATCGGGCCCAAATTGACCGATGTGGCTGTAAGTTGGATGCCATTTTTCTTTATTCTGGCCTATTCGGCTCACTCGTCTCTATTCTCTGTGTTTGAGTGATGATTCGTACAGAATTGGGGAGGTAAGGTTCGGACCTTTATCCTACGAATGATACGAATAGGTCTTAATCTTCCCAGAATCCCCCAAATGCCTCCCTGAATCCAACCGAATTTCATGGGAAATATTTGAATGTCGCCCAAATTAAATCTGTCATGGTCTCATTCGGGAGTATTTTGGAGTGGATTCGGTTGGTTTAGAACATTTCAAAACGAGCCGAATCCCTCAAAAAACTTTCGTAATCCCTCCTGAATTGTGTCGCACTCGGGAAGAGAGAACAGAATATATCCGAAACCATCCGAATACGTGTATTTGGATGGATTTGCATCTGATTCGGTTCCGGGGTAACCCTTGCTTTAAGCAAGCTTTACACCAAAACCGATTTCTCCCAAATAAAGTCGGACAAATTCGGCCAAAAATGGCATGAATGGAAATTATTCGTTTCTGATTCGGGGACCTCCAAATTCGATTGGATTCGGGACTATTCTGTTCTCTCTCCCCAAATACGAAAAGATTCGGGAATATTATCTGATGGGGAAAGGGCTAGAATTAGTGGCATAACTACGATTTCAGTTTAGTATTGATGAGCACGGAAAACGCCTTCCGGGAAGGGAGGGGTGTTACACCCACAAATGTAATAACGCCCACAAATGTAATAACACTTTACCCACAAATGTAATAATTTCACCCACAAATGTAATAATGAACTTTACCCACAAATGTTATAAATTTGAAGGTATTTTTTGCAAATCCGTTCTAAACTAAAATCCTATAGTAAAGCGTTCACATAGCACAAAAGTGCAAAGTCTCTTTTGCTGACCCGGTTAATTAACACATAATATAAGTCCAAAATCTTTATTCCAGACCCGGTTGTTTAGGAAATGATAATATAATGCCAAAGTCTTCATTCCTGACCCGGTTGTTTCAAAAAATTTAGTATAAATTTAAAGTCTTTATTCAAGACCCGGTTGTTTAAAAAAAAATGATATGAATCCAAAGTCTTTATTCCAGACCAAGTTATTTCAAAAATTATAAAATGAATCCAAAGACTTTATTCATAACCCGGTTGTTTCAAAAATAGTAATATTAGCCCAAAGTCTTTATTCCAGACCCGGTTGTTTCAAAAATTATAATATAAGTCCAAAGTCTTTTCTCCAGACCCGGTTGTTTAAAAAATTATAATATAAGTCCAAAGTCTTTTTTCCAGATCCAGTTGTTTCAACAATTATAATATAAATCCAAAGTATTTATTCCAGACCCAGTTGTTTAAAAAAAATAAAATGGGCCCAAAGTTTTTATTCTTCACCCGGATTTTAAAGAAATTATTATATAAATCCAAAGTCTTTATTCCGTTCCCAGTTGTTTCAAAAATAATAATACAAGTCCAAAGTCTTTATTCCAGACCCGATTGTTTAAAAAATTTAAAATATAAATCCAAAGTCTTTTTCTAGACCCGGTTGTTAAATAAATTATAATATAAATCCAAAGTCTTTATTCCAGACCCGATAGTTTCAAAAATTATGATATAAGTCCAAAGTCTTTTTTCCAGAGCAAGTGGTTTCAAAAATTATAATATAAATCCAAAGTCTTTTTCCAGACCCAGTTATTCAAAAGAAATATAATATAAATCCAAAGTCTTTATTCCAGACCAAGTTATTTTAGAAATAATAATACAAGTCCAAAGTCTTTATACAAGACCCAGTTGTTTCAATAATAATAATACAAGTCCAAAGTCTTTATTCCAGACCCGGTTGTTTCAAAAATGATTATACAAGTCCAAAGTCTTTATTCCAGACCCAGTTGTTTCAAAAATAATAATAGAAGTCCAAAGTCTTTATTCCAGACCCAGTTATTCAAAAAAAATGTAATATAAATCCAAAGTCTTTATTCCAGACCCGGTTGTTTAAAAAAATCATGATATAAATTCGAAGTCTTTTTTTCCGGACCCAGTTGTTTTAAAAATCATGATATAAATCTAAAGTCTTTTTTCCAGACCCGGTTGTTTTAAGAATTATGATATAATTTCAAAGTCTTTTTTCCAGACCCGGTTATTTCAAAAATTATAATTTTAGTCCAAACTAAGATACATTCATGATATTCCAGTGGAATAAAATGTTGTTGTTTTAGCTTATACGGCGCGTGTCATTCAGTAGTGAATGACAAAAAAATGAATGAAGCTTAGACTTATCCCAAGACGTTAATAGTAAATTAAGAATCAAACATAGTCTTTGCTCCAGACCTGGTAACTAAAAGTTGAAACTTAATAGTAATGCGTTTATATAGCACAAAAATGCGAAATCTTTTTTCCAGACCCGGTTAATTCAAAAAATTATAATAAAAGTCCAAAGTCTTTATTCCAGACCCGGTTGTTTCAAAAATCATAATATTAATGCAAAGTCTTTTTTCCAGACCTGGTTATTTCAAAAATTATAATAATTATAAAAATCAAAGACCCACGATCCTATTTATGTTGAATAAGATGGGAATATAGCGTAGTCTTTCTGTCCAACCCAGTTATAAAATCATTAAAAACACAACAATAACCAAAATAAAACAACGACCCTGCAACCATTATTTTAAAAATAATTTCTTGTATGTTCCTTCCTTTTTTTCTATGAAAAAAAAATAAATTACAAAACATTTTTATACATATGAAAAAAAACTGAGAAATAAGTTATCAGTAAACAACAGGGGGAGTACTTCCCGAAAACGATAAGTTTGTTGATCGACGATCTATGATATAATATATAAAACAAAAACATTCTAACAAGAGGGGATAACCATTCCATTCCATGTTTTTATTTGGCAATAAGTCATGATTGACTATTTTTGCCACCCTCTATATGAGAAGTAGGGTAACAATTTTATTTAGTATTTATTCTTATTACTTCTTTTTTATTATTATTATTTCTTGTATATTCATTCCTTTTTATTCTATGAAAAAAAAAAACTTTAAATACATATAAAACAAAAAACGTAGGAATAAGATATCAGCACACAATATGGGGATTACTTCCCGTAAACGATAAGGTTGTTGATCGACGATCTATGAGATATTATATAAAATAAAATCATTCTAACAAGAGGGAATAACGTTTTAACAAGTTCTTCGGTACTCTAAATTTTCAGTGTACCAAGCACCATTTGTTACATATTCATCATTTTTTTTTATTAGTTACAATTCCAATAATCTCAGTGGCCTAAGATATATTTTCTGGGGTTATATTGACCCGTAAAGTAAAGAGAGAGAGAGAGGATTTATGTGATCAAGAAGTGATAAGAAAAAAAACTGATTTGAAATGACTGAAAGAGAGACAGGCAAAGAAAGAAGAGCCCCCTCCCACACCCGTACCAGAGTTACGGGGTTACGACTGTCCCATCGGTGGATTCAGGTCCATCAACATCTTGAGGTTTGATCTTTCCAGGGGACAAACGTCTTTAAATATGGTGTAGTCTTTGCTCTAGACCCAGTTATTTCAAAATAGGAAATTATTAGAAACGATAAAAACAGACAAACAATATTAACAAAGACGCCACAATATCATTCATGTAGAATAACGTTGTTGTTGTTGTTATTTTGGGTTTTTAAGGCGCGTACCATTCAGATCTGAATATTTACGCTTTTTATTAATTTGTCGTTTTTGTGGTATGCGTTATCACAGGGTTTTTATAGTTTGGGAGATGCTGGTGTCTAAGTTTTAAGATTAATCTTTTGCTTAATTTGTATTTTTAAGAGAACTGGATGTGGGGTAAAGACAACTCTCTAAACCCAAGCATTTTAACTGGGTTTAATTTCAAAGATTGGTCTTAGCTTTGATTATTTTCAAAGATTTGTATATCTTAGAAATAACTGGGTCTAGACGAAGGTCTAAGCATAATAATAATTTTATTCAACAGGAATAAGAATATGACAAAGTCTTATGTTTTTCAGATTGTTTAAATCAATTTCTAAATGACTGGGTCTGGAATAGAGACAACGCTCTAAACATGTGCTTTTCTACTTGGTCTTAATTTTGAGGATTGCTGGTTCTTAGATTCGTTGTTGGGGGTTGGGTTTTATTGTATTTTTATTCCTAAAACAATTGTGTCTGGAAGGAAAGTTTACAATCGATGTCCATGTTATTCCACAGTAGTTAGATTATTGGGTATTCGTTTTAGAATATATGTAAAAAAAAAAACTTTTTTAATAATGACCAAGTCTGGAGAATGGACGTTTGCTTTACCCATGCATAATTATAATAATAATAATAATTCCTTCTTATTAAGCGCTTTTTCTAAAGTTACAAAGCGCTGTACAAATGACAAAACAAATACAATCGGTAAAAACTTAAAACAAAACTACACAAAATGAAACACTACTTGCAATATATTAAACATGTTAAAACAAATGAGATTTAAGCATCTTCTTAAACACATCAGTAGAAGAACATTGTCTAAGTTTATGGGGCAATCTATTCCAATATTTGGGGGCAAACACAGCAAATGACCTATCACCTACTAACCTGAATGTCCGGGGGGTGTGAAGCGGGATATGTGATGATGACCGAGTGTTGTACATTGATTGGCGAACTGTTAGGAGGTTTGACAGGTATGATGGAGCTTGATCATTAAGACATTTGAATGTGATAGTCAGAGACTTATGCTCAATTCGTTTTTTTACTTTCAGCCAGTGTAATTCTCTTATCAGGGGGGTTGTCTGTGTATATGATGGTTGACAGTAAATGACCCTAGCTGCTTTGTTCTGTAATTTCTGTAGACGATCTAGGTTCTGAGAGGTGACACCATTATATAGAGAGTTACAATAATCCAATCTAGATGTAACAAGCGACCTAACAGCAGTATGACATGTATCATTATCAATAAACTTTCTGATTCTATTAATATTTCGAAGGTGGTAGTTAACTGACTTAGACACACTAGTAACTTGATCTGACATTGTCATATGTTTATCTAGAACACAACCAAGAATACGAATAGAGTCTGATGGAGATAAGGAATGTTCATCAATGCTCAAAGAGACGTTTTGAAGAGTACGATAATGCATTGGTGACGAAAAAATGATGAAGTCCGTTTTCTCACGATTAAGGTGAAGTTTATTGATTTGCAACCAATTCTGGATATCCTTCAAACAATCAGATAGTCGGCTGAGAGTCACATCTGCCTCATTTATGTTGAATTTTTCATACACTTGTATGTCGTCAGCATACATTTGGTACTGAAACCCATGCTCTTCAGTTATATTTTTAACAGGTTGAAGATACAAAGTAAAACATTTAGGACCAATCACTGATCCTTGTGGAATTCCAAATTTCAAGTCCTCAACATTTGACTGAGCACCATTTACTCTGACATGGTACTTTCTACTTTGGAGATAGGATGAGAACCAGTGTAGTGCACAACCTGTGATGCCAAATGACTCCTCTAAGCGCTTTAGGAGGATTCCCTTATCAACCGTATCGAATGCAGCTGATAGGTCGAGACTTATGAGGGCAACTGAATTTTGATGATCAAGTGAAGTACATATGTAGTTCTGGAGACGGAGAAGAGCAGTTTCTGTACTATAACCAGCTCGATACGCTGACTGCATTGGATCAGATGATCCATTTGATTCAATGTGCTTAGTGAGTTGAACAGAAACAGCAGACTCGATCAGCTTTCCATAGTAGCGAATGTTTGACACTGGCCGGTAGTTTTGTAGATTTTTTTTGTCAGGTGATGTTTTTTTTTTAATCTGGCGTGATGACAGCTGAGCCAAGAGCTGCTGCAAATGTCCCTGTTGACAGCGAAGCATTAATGAGTTCAGTCAGAGTGGGGAGGAATGATGAAATGTGACGTTTCAAAAGCCATGTCGGTAGCGGATCTGCAGGGCTCGATTTGGATGACGATCTCTTTATTAATTTTAAGACTTCTTCATTAGTTAAAGTGCAAAACTGTGATAGTTCACAAGGGGGATCCGGTCCTGATGCAGAATTTTCCAAAGGTGCCGCATTCTGATCATCAATAAGACGACGAATGTTTTTGATCTTCGAAGTGAAATATCTGCAAAATGCATTGGCCAATTTACAAGATGATGATGTGTCCGGTAGGACATGCTCATTCCTGTTTAGGAGCATATTAATGGATGAAAAGACTTCACGTGGAGAGTTCGAGAACAGAGACTTTTTGAGATAGTCCTATTTGGCTTCACATACAGTGGACCTGACCATTTCTTGAGCCATTTCATATTGAACAAGGTCATCATTGGTGTTTCATGTTATATTATGAGTCAGAATCAAGCAGAATTACACAGCTTCTGTATAGTCGAGAGAGTAGCATTTAATAAGTACTAAACGTTTTGTAGCGCCCTCTTTTGACAGGATCATTACATGCTCCTCAAATCTCATAAACATGCAGATATTGTAACATCCTCCCTTCTTTGAGCTTTGTGCTAGAAAGAATGTATATAGTTTAAAAAATATCAATTTTAAACCAAACAATTAAATGTATGTAAAATGTTTCCAAAATATACAAAATACCAGTTTATGAGACTTTCACATTTCTGAAGTTGCACAAAAATAATTATAATTGAGTTCAAAACAGTTCTTCCAGTTGCAAACAAAAATGTTTTTAAAAGTCCAGGTTAAATTGTCCAGGTTGATTTCACAAAATAAAATAAAAAGTCCAGAAAGATGAGTTGATAATGAGTTGTTTGTTGTCAGTTCTGACTTCAAAATTTGCTTGAGTTAAAAAAACAAAAATTGTTGTTTAAGAAATGTTAGTGTTCAGTTTGTGTATAAAATTTCAGCATTCACTCTCTTTCCTTCTTCGGTTTAAATGTTCAAAACGTAACAAAATCCCTCATCTTAAGCGGTTCGCGTCGCTGACGTCTAGATCGTCTCAGGGAAGCTGGGTTGGTTGGTTCCGTTTCTGAGGTATTCAAGTTTGGATCACGCGACTTCTCCGGACTGTTAATATCCGCGGTCTGGGATATCTGGGTCCTAGTATGGGAAGTATGGTGCTCAGTAGTTGGTACATCAGGTTGAGGATTACCATCAGAACGTCTCCAGTTGAAAAGAGCAGGCCCAGTGTCATGTACATCTTGTGGTTCAGATGTGGCTCTGAGGTGTTCTCTGTTCCTTCTGAGAACCTGGCCCTCACAGCGAACTTCATAGGAACGGTCATCCAGTTTCTTAAGGATAACTGCTTTCTTCCACTTCTTGTCATTGTTGAATGGCTTGACTCTTTTTACTGCTCCTGGTGAGAGATCTTTCAACTTTCTTGTATCTCTGTTGAAATACTTTGCTTGACGTTTCTGGCTTTCTTTCAGTCTCTCAAGATCAGCCTGTGGGTTGCGATCAGGTGCAAGCAACCGAGTTGAAGTGGGGATGAGAGTACGAGTCCGACGACCCATGAATCTTTGGACTGGACTACTCTGGATACCTTGTGTAGGGGTGTTGCGAATGTTGAGTAAGGCTAGATCAACATCATCACCAGTATCCTTGCATCTTGTAAGTAGTCTTTTTGCAGTCTTGACAGCAGACTCTGCTTTGCCATTAGCTTTGCTGTTGTATGGAGAGATGGTATTGTACTCAACTCCAAGCTTTTTTGCAAATTCAGCAAATTCTCTAGAGGAGAAAGGAGGACCGTTGTCAGATACGATGATTTCAGGTACTCCATATCTGCCAAAATGGTGTTTCAATTTCTTGATGACTGCAGGGGCAGTTGTCCTCTGTAGCTTTTCCATTTCAAAGAAATTGGAGTAATAACAGACCATGAGCAGATAATTGTCATGACCATGATGGAAGAGATCAATTCCAACCTTGGCCCATGGTCTTCCAATAATCTGATGAGGCATCAAAGGCTGGGCAGGCTGTGAGATAGAGTTTTCTTGGCATGTGGCACACGTTTGAATAAATTCCTTGATTTCTTTACTCATGCCCGGCCAGTAGAGATGATCACGAGCTCTCCTCAAAGTTGACTCGACACCATTGTGACCACGATGTAACTCCTCTTTCATCTTGTGCCTGACTTGTTTTGGGACTACAAGTCGTTCACCCTTGAAGATTAGATCATCACTGACAGAAAGTTCATCTCTGAAACCAAAGTACGGGGTGAGTGACTGAGGAAGTTGTGACTTGTGGTCTGGCCACCCTTCAAGAATGGTGTCTTTGAGTTGGCAGAGAGTTGGGTCATTGGCAGTCTGTCTCTTTATCTCTGCTACCTTGTCATCAGGGAGTGCCAAGTGGTTAACAGCATTCACCACTTCTAGATCATGTTGTCCACTCTCATAGGGAAAAGAAGCACGGCTAAGAGCATCAGCCAGAACATTGTCCTTGCCCTTGAGATATCTCACTTGTATGTCATATGCAAGAGCTCGTAGGAGTAACCCTTGTAGACGCTTTGGAGCTCTATCCAGGTGTTTCTTGCAGATACTTAATTTCAAGAGGTTTGTGGTCAGTGAACACAGTTATTTCACGGCCATAGGTGTACTGATTCCATTTCTCCAGTGCAAATACTATACCAAGCATTTCTTTCTCAATGACAGAGTATCTGGATTCGGCATCACTCAGCATTCTGCTAGCATCAGGCTATCGGTCTACCATCTTGTAGCACAACCGCACCTACCCCTGTGGAGCTGGCATCAGTCTGAATTTCTAGCGGTTTGCTATGATCGTAGAAGGCCAACACAGGTGCTTGCACTAGCATTTCTTTCAACACCTTAAAAGCTTTGTCGTGGTTGGAGTCCCAAATCCATGCTGAGTTGTTATGCGTCAAGTCATTGAGAGGTTTCATCACATCTGATAACCTAGGTAGGTATCTGGATAGATAGTTTACCATGCCACGCAAGCGATGGATTTCATCTTTGCAGGAAGGATCAGTCATGTTCAGGATAGCTTCGATCTTTGATGGATCAGGTTTGAGTCCAGAGTTGGATACTATGTGGACAAGGAATGAGATTTCCTTCAGTCGAAACTGGCATTTCTCCTTGTTCAACACAATGCCAACAGCTTGACATCTCTTCAGTAGACAGTGTAGTCGGGCATCATGCTCAGCGTCAGTGTTGCCCCAGATGATGATGTCATCGGCCACGCAGCGGACTCCAGAAAGACCATCAAGTGCTTGGTGAAGGCTCTTTTGGAAGCTTTCACTACTGACTTTCAAACCAAATGGAAGACGTTTCCATCTGTACCTTCCCCAGGGTGTAGCAAAAGTCGTCAGTAAACTAGACTCTTCATCTAACTTGCAGTGAAGGTATCCGTCTTTCAAGTCACAGATTGAAAAGATTGTAGCATCTGAAAGTTGAGGTAGAATATCATCTAAGACAGGTAAGGGATAGTGCTCCCTCTTAAGCACGATGTTGAGAGGTCTGGGGTCTAGACAAACACGTACTTTACCAGATTTTTTCCGGAACCACAGCCATCTGATTTACCCAATCAGTTGGAGAGCTGACTTCTTCAATGATGTCTTTTGTCTGAAGATCATCAAGTGCATCCTTTACTTTGCCTTTCAAGGATTCAGGGATGATTCTAGCTGGGCAAACAATAGGCATTGCATCATCCGTAACTGTCAGATGAACAGGACTTCCAGGCAGAGTGCCAATTGAAGAAGACGAGAACACATCAGGATACTTGTAAGGAATTATCTCAGCAATGTCCTCAGGAACTATGTTGCGTACTAGCTCAAGGGAATCATAATGAACTGTAATGAGCTGCATCTTTTCCCTGCTGTTTTGCTCAACAGTGGAGGTAGATCTTCATTTACTACAATGTATTCAACTTTGTATTTCTTGCCAGTAGCAGGATTTCTGGTTATCACCTTACACTTGCCAATAGCCTGAGTAGTAGCTTTATTCCACATAGATAGACGGATGTTTGCACTCTGAACTACATCCTCCTTGTTTAGATACTTTTGTGGTAGAAGATTCACTGTTGCACCTGAGTCCAGCTGGAATGGTACCCTCTAATTGTTGATAAGCATGTTACAGATAATTGGCTCTTTGTCCATATCCACTGCATTAATTTGCACAAAACTAATGCTTTCAGCTGAGGATGAGTAGTCATCATCTCCGACATGGTGAACATTCCTGGTCTTGCACACTGAAGATCCCTTGAAGTGATTAGGCTTACTGCAAGCTTTGCACTTTTGTCCCCATGCTGGACAGGACTCTTTTTTCATCTCATGAACCCTGTTATAGAACTTGCACTTCTTAACCTCTGATTTACCTTTCTGTAGATCTTTCCCCTTTGGTTTCTGCATGCTATTCTTTTTTCTTCCAGACTTAGGGAAATGTTTCTGTCCAACCTTATGTATGTCTTCATTCTTTTGACTCAGAGCTTTCATTTGGACAGATGTAGCCTCTACAGCTTTACACACGTCTATAGCAGTTGTGAGGTCAAGGTCAGATCTCGAAATGAGTAGTTCTCTCATACGATCATCACGCACACCGAGTAGGACACGATCAACAAGCAGCTTGTCTTTCATACAGTCACAGAATCCACACGTTTTGCTCATCATACGAAGAACCGTGACATACTGCTCAATGGATTCACCACTCTCTTGATTGCGCTGGTTGAATTTAAATCTCTCAAAGAATTCCCTGCTCTCCCCAAGGAAATGTGTGTTAAACTTGTCCATAATCACAGAACATTTGATGCTATCAGCCTCAGTAGCAAATTTCATGCCATTGTAGATGCGAAGACATTCCGGTCCAACACTATGAAGGAGAAGGGCAGTCTGATAACGATCAGGTTGTTGAGAGAGATTTGTGAGAATTGAGTAATTTTCCAATTGCTGGCTCCACATTCTCCACTCCTCTGCGACATTATTTCCAGCAGACGCATGAAAATGCCCAGGGGGTTGAATGGAAGGCTTAGCAAAAGTAGCTCCATGCTGAAGCTCGGAAGGAGACCCATTACTATGATTATCATCAGTCATCATGCAATCAACAGTAGTAACAGTAAGTCAGAATGGTAATTCACATTCACATCAATTGCGATACTGAATGTAGAAAACAGTACACAGACTTACATATGTGGGACACATGCAGGAATGACTCTCAGAAAGCTGGCGAAATCCAGGTCAAATCACAGTTTGCAGATGCATAATAGAGTTCAGAGAGTAGAATAATAACTGTTCTACGGAAATATGTGACTTTTCACCGCTGCCATCATGTTTCAAGTTATATTATGAGTCAGAATCAAACAGAATTACACAGCTTCTGTATAGTCGAGAGAGTAGCATTTAATAAGTACTAAACGTTTTGTAGCGCCCTCTTTTGGCAGGATCATTACATGCTCCTCAGATCTCATAAACATGCAGATATTGTAACAATTGGTTTTAGACTTTCGTCACTTCCTTTCTGAACGTCTTCGCTGACGACGAGCATCATCTACAGCAGCATTGTACCACCTTGGGCGATGACGAACACGAGATGAGCATGTAGATAATGGTGCATGCCGATCAAGCACCTCTGTTGTTGCCATATCGATTTGTTGAACCAATAGATCAATGTTCCCTTCAAAATGTACATCGGATAGCCTGTTTAGTAGATCAGCTTCAAATATGTCATGATCAATTGTTCCAAACTTCCTGCGTTGCATTGACGTCCTAAGTGAGGGAGGTTTAGGGAGGTTTACATCTATGGCTATGACTGCATGGTCAGACATACGACTGTCTATTACCCGCGTTGAGTGGACAATTCCTTCAGTTGATCTTGAGATAACAAGATCCAATGTGTGACCTCGTCTGTGTTATGGTCCAGATACATGCTGGGATAGTCCAGATGATGAGAGAATCCGTATGAACCTTGCTACATCCTGTTTGTCCGGTCAGTCAAAATGAACATTAAAGTCGCCCAGTAAAACAGGCTTACCAGGATTCAAATTCAAATGGTCTATGAAATCTTCAAAATCAGACAAGAAACCTGTTGTAGTCAAGTTGTTCACATTCGATGGTGGAGGCCGGTAAACGACAGCGTAGTTGACAGTCCGTGACATATCTGATATAAGGGCATACTCAAATGTATGACTGTATGCTCAGAAAGGTGACGTAGTTTAAGATGTGACTTGAAGAGTACACCAAGTCCCCACCACCCTGCCTTCCATCAGCACGCAGGATGCTAATGGCCCGTTGTGGAGCGTTGTGGCCCAGTGGATTAGTCTTCGGACTTTGAAACAGAGGGTCGTGGGTTCGAATCCCAGCCATGGCGTAATTTCCTTCAGCAAGAAACTGATCCACGATGTGCTGCACTCGACCCAGGTGAGGTAAATGGGTACCGGTAGGAAGTAATTCCTTTAGAAGCTGTGTGCGCTATGAACGCCTAGCTTAGCCGGGTAATATAGGAGCGCCTTGAGCACCTAACAAGGTGGAAATGTGCGCAATATAAATATCCTATATTATTATTATTATTAATGAAAGAGTAACCTGGAAGAGTCAGTTCTCCAATTACTATTGTATCATCATCACGTAGCCATGTCTCACACATGAAAAATATATCAACATTATGTTCAAGGGCAAGATCAGAGAATAAAACAGTCTTGTTTCTAATTGACTGAGCGTTCCAAAAACAGACATTGAGTCTGTTCTCAAGTGATGAGGTGTTCGTCGTAGAAGGAGAGGCAACAGCCGTCTTCCGTCGAGTACGTCTTCCTGCACGACATCCCCTTCCTCTGAGGAGGCCATTTTGTTTAAGTATACAGTACACAGTACCCGGTAGTTTGCAGCCTTTTGCTTTTGCCTTCAAGTCTAAAAACTGTTCCCTGGAGTATTGGATCATTGTAGGTGTTGTCTCTAATCCAGGATTACTAATCCATCCATTGTCCAAACAACCAGAGTAAAGTGTGGAATAAAATAGAATGTCCACACTAGAATCACCTTTAACAATGTCACTGTTTAACAATAGAGTTACTGGTCTATGCTGAGTAAGAAGTTGTACTAGCACAGCTAGTATGAAATGTATGATATTCCAAATAAGATTCATCATGAGATTTCACAAAAGATCAGATACAGTCGGTTCTGAAAACTTTTCCAGCAGATGCACAACATAATAACAATCACAGTGATAACAAAATCTTGACAGAAGACAGTGAGAAAACTGTGAAAAAACACAGATAGGCAAGAGCCCATAAAATGTTCCTGCTGCAGCTATGGTGACTGCGCAAAAAAAAATACAATGTATTGTAGGGGTCTTAGTATTATTATGCAAACAAAAATTGGGTGTGGGGGAAAGACATATTTTTTTATTGGGTGTAACTTTTGAAAATTGGTTTGAGATTTGATTTTCTTGTTTAATTCATTTCTTAGAAAACGTGGTCTGGTGGAAAGTGTACGTTTTAAAACTTGTGTTATTCCAAAAGAATATAATAGGGTCTTATGTTATTTTTTTGTAATTTTTGTAATGATTAGGTCTGGAATAAGGACAATGTTCTAAACCTCTTTTTGAAAGCAGGTTCTTATGTTCAAGGATTGCTTGGTCTAAGATTTTGAGTTATTTATATTTTTACTATTAGCCTTATTTTGAAAAACAAATGACTGGGTCTTGCTGAAAGTCTACGCTGTATGTCAATGTTATCCAGCATTAATAAGGTTACGGGGTCTTTATACGGTTTTTGTTGTTGTTGTTGTATTGTTATTTACAATTTTTGAATAACAGGGTTGGAAAGGCTTAGCTCGAATTCCTTTTTTTTACACTGAAATATATTTATGGTATCTTAGTTTGGACTTATATTATAATTTTTGAAATAACCGGGTCTGGAAAAAAGACTTTGGACTTACATTATAATTTTTGAAACTACCGGGTCTGGAAAAAAGACTTTAGACATATGTTGTATATAAAAGTATTACTATAGGGTTTTAGTTTTTAGTTTTAAATAACAGGGTCTGGAGAAAGGACTATGCTTGATTCTCAATTTACTCATAGCACATATATTCACAATACGTTCCGCATAATTTCAAACAACAACAGAGACATCGATTCCACCAGTTTCAATTTACTGGGTCTGGAGAGAAGACACGGCTCCACTCTCATTTTTATTGCTCTGGAACATCATTATCGTATTTTAGTTTGGACTTATATCATGATATTTGAAATAATCGAGTCTGGAAAAAAGACTTTAGACTTATATCATTAATTTTAAACAATCGCTTCTGGAATGAAGACTTTGGATTTATATTATAATTTTTTGAAACAACGGGGTCTGGAATAAAGACTTTGGATTAATATTATAATTTTTTAAACAACCGGGTCTGGAAAAAAAGACTTTGGACTTATATTATTATTTTTTAAGCAATCGGGTCTGGAATAAAGACTTTGGATTTATATTATAATTTTTGAAACAACCTGGTCTGGAATAAAGACTTTGGACTTTTATTATAATTTGTTAATTAACCGGGTCAGGAAAAGAGACATTGCATTTTTGTGCTATATGAACGCATTACTATAGGATTTTAGTTTAGAACGGATTTGCCAAAATATCTTTCAAATTTATAACATTTGTGGGTAAAGAAATTATTACTCCCGCCCCTGAAAATGAAATCCTAGCAACGCCACTTATTTTTAATTCATTTACCGGGAATTATTTGCCCCCCCCCCCCCCATAACAGGCAAAAAATATCAGAGGAACAGATGCATGCACGGAACAATTTGTTGAAGAAAACGTTTAAGCTTTTCGTGCTTTGCGCGGAAAGGGAAAACTCACCCTTACTGTAGATTCTTTCAGTTTCTGTAAAACGTCATAGAGATAAGGGCGAGAAAGTGGCCACCAAACAACAAAGCATAAAGCTCTATGTTTATGAGGTGTAGACTACGTCTGGACTTGAGATGATTTATTTAAAACATAAATCCCCAGTAATCCTTGGTATAACTAAAGACTCAACTTATTTGCCCACATAGGTTGGCCACTAACTTTACCAAATTAATTCATGATTTCAGCATTCACATTGTTATTTATAGAGATCCCGGGGGGGGGGGTGGTATATTTCCATTACATATTTGTGAAAGTACTTCTAGGAAATTACATGATGAGTTCACTACAGCAAAGCAGACAATATTTATGGAAATTTATTGCAAGTACATTACGGGAACTTGTGAAGACAAGTTAGAACTTAACGAGTGCGAGGTAACACAATCAATGGCAATGTAATTCTTGTAAATTAGACTAGATCTAGGCCTAAACTAATGCCCCTATATATGATTATTTCACCAAATCCTCGGCCTTCATTAAATCTATTTAGTCTTGATTAATGTTATAAACTATTCTTACCCTTATGGTTTGACTAAACTTACATTCAAGTTTGATTGAGTGACAAAAAAGGACACGCAATACTCCGTTCAATTTTCACTGACACGAAAATAAATATGTGGGGGCAATGTATGTACAGATTGGACGTTATTTTAAGGATTTTTGCTATCAGAGACGTTTAAAAAGGGTTGAAATCACTCGAAATTACTTTAAAGGCTGCATTACATTTATTTCATTTCCTACATTTACCAAAAAAAAATCATCATTTCATGGTCTTTGGATGTTCCAGATTGTAAATATATCCCTTCCGTCACTTCGTGAAAAAAAAATTCTTGAGTGCAAAGCGTATTCAGTTATTTACACGTATTGACGGCTGCTTATCCGTCACTTCGTAAAAACAAGAAGTCCTTTTACCCGGTATTTTCTTGAATGCCATGTCGTCAGAGCAACGTAATTAGACATTTTTATGATCTGAAACTTTTTGAGGTTCAAGATATAAGTCGTGCATGTTCAAAAATGCAAAAAACCCCTCAAAATTGAGAAAAATGCAATTTTTCCTCGTATCCGTCACTTCGTGAAAACAGGGACGTTTTGTTTAATTTACAAACTGATTTTTTAAGTGATCTGTTCAATTTCTGTTTCATGGTGTGAATTTAACTTGCAGCTTGCGCTATGCACTCGTATTATTTGATTTGCCAAATTATATTACAAACTACTTAACCCCCCCCCCTTATGAAAGTTTAACAAAAATTTCGTCTCACGATTTGCGCTCGCATTTTTGTTAAAAATGTATCAACTCACAAATCCTATTCATGATTACAAAAGTGCATCCAGTTTTCAGGCCTCAGTGTCAACACATTCCACTCACTCATAAGGCATATTACATTAATAATTATGATAATAAAATTTTCATCACTAAATTGTCCCTTTTCAGAAAGGAATATCGACTATATCACAGTTTCACATGTTTCATTTCGCGCTTAGGAAGAGGAATAGGAAAGGTGTCATTAGTTTCATATGATGACAAAATTTCCTTAGACCAAGAATGTCCACGTCCAAGGTCAAAATGATAATTAAGATACCAGCTCGCTTCACACTTGCATCATTTATCAAGTGCTTTCCACATCCACCTCACAATTTCCTTACACAATGCTTTAGACGGTGCTCAAATTCACCATTTTCATACCGGAATATCAAGAATTTTCCGCTCGCGCTTCGCGCTCGCATTACTGATTTTCGTGATTAAAAACATCAGAATACCCAGATTCTATCTACCTCTAAAACACGCGCACAACAATGAAATATGCAGCTTCATTTTTATTCAAAACGTGCTAAAATTTTCTACAGTGCGTATCAAAAAAAAGTTTACAATTTGAAAAAACCCTGGAAATTAAAACATATACAACATGTGGGTAATTTTTTCCACATATAATATTGGGTTTGGGTCTCATCTATCCAATGAAATTAAAAGTTTTGACAGAATGTTACACTTGAGTGCGCTCTGTCCATTTTTGTAAAGCTCGCAGAAATCTGTTTGCGCAGAAATGCTCGTTTTCACGCTGTGTCAAGGGGAAAGGGCGATATCAAACTTACTCTGCGAAACATTTCTCATACATTTTCCTTGCACTTTCAGTTAATTTAGATAAAACGGATACATTCAAGCATTTTGTAGCAATTTTGCCACCGAAATTGAAATTTCAGCACTTAGTAAGCACAACCTTTACCTTTTTTGTGCCCAGCTAGATCTGAGGACATAACTGAATCTGAACAAAAGTTTATATCAGACATCTTTAGCATTTTTTCACTAAGTGTTTGTCTCACCTGCAAAGCAGAGTGAGACTATAGGCGCCGCTTTTCCGACGGCAGCGGCGGCGTCAACATCAAATCTTAACCTGAGGTTAAGTTTTGAAATGACATCATAACTTAGAAAGTATATGGACCTAGTTCATGAAACTTGGCCATAAGGTTAATCAAGTACTACTAAACATCCAATAAGAGTTTCATGTCACATGACCAAGGTCAAAGGTCATTTAGGGTCAATGAACTTTGGCCGATATGGGGGTATCTGTTGAATTACAATCAAAACTTTAAAAGTTTTTGGATCTGATTCATGAAACTTGGACATAGTAGTAATCAAGTATCACTGAACATCCTGTGGAAGTTTCAGGTCACATGGTCAAGGTCAAAAGTCATTTAGGGTCAATGAACTTAGACCATGTTGGGGGAATCAACATCAAAATCTTAACCTAAGGTTAAGTTTTTGAAATGTCATAACTTAGAAAATATATGGACCTAGTTCATGAAACTTGGAAATAAGTTTAACCAAGTATCAGCAAACATCCTGCTTGAGTCTCACGTCACATGACCAAGGTCAAAGGTCATTTAGGGTCAATGAACTTTGGCCGATATGGGGGTATCTGTTGAATTACAATCAAAACTTTAAAAGTTTTTGGATCTGATTCATGAAACTTGAACATGATAGTAATCAAGTATCACTAGACATACTGTGCAAGTATCAGGTCACATGGTTAAGGTCAAAGGTCATTTAGGGTCAATGAACTTTGGCCGAATTGGGGGTATTTGTTGAATTACCATCATAACTTTGCATTGGCGGCGGAAGCCAATAAATTTAGGGGGTGTCCAACTGAAATTTTGGGATGGACACATGTAAAAAATAGGACAAGCGCCCCAAAAATTTTGAGAAGCAAAAAAAAAAAAAAAAAAAAAAAAAAAAAAAAAAAAAAAAAAAAGGTCATCAACCTAAATTTTAGGGGGGGACAACACACGTGTCAAGGGGATCCACGTGAATTTAGGGGGGACGCAGGAAAAAAAATTATGTTGGTCTAGTTCATAAAACTTGATCATAAGAGTAATCAAGTATCACTGAACATCTTGTGCGCATTTTAGGTCACATGAACAAGGTCAAAGGTCAATGAACTTTGGTCATAATGGGGGTATCTGTTAAATTACCATCATAACTTTACAAGTTTATTGATGTGACTTTTGAAACTTAAAAATAAGAATAATCAAGTATCACTGAGTATCCTGTGTAAGTTTCAGGTCACATGATCAAGGTCAAAGGTCATGTGAGGTCAATGAATTTTGGCCACATTGAGGGTATTTGTTGAATTACTATCCTATCTCTGTAAGTGTATTCGTCTAGTTTATAAAATGTGGAAATAAGAGTAACCAAGTATCACTGAACATCTTGTGCGAGTTATAGTAGTTTTCAAAGTCAGCACTGCTGCTATTTTGAATCGCGTGATGCAGGTGAGACGGCCAGAGGCATTCCATTTGTTATCATTTAAAGTGGGTTCACATTTCATTTTATACTTGTTTCTCCACACTTTTTCAAAGCTTGGCAATGATTAACAAAATGAAAATCAAGCCTTAGCCATTACATGTAAATCACAGGTCAGTGTAAAGCAAATATCGTCACGATGGCTTTGGTGTGTGGGGGAGTGGGGTGGGGCGCAATGCACTCTTCGAAGTGTTTTGGGCAAGGAAACAAGTTTAAAAGGGTAAAAGATATCTTCAAATAAATTTTACTAGCTAAATTCTACATGTTTTTCATGATTAAGGTCAACTTTTGTTCGCATAACTATTTCAAGGTTCTGCGCAAATCATTTTTCACTAACTTTTCAAAAGTAAGTGGTGCTCACTCAAGCGGAAACATTTCTCGACAGTTCTATCGTCATTTACTTAAATGGATCTCTACCAATGTTAAAATGTGAAAAAGTCTTCAGAATATTACAAATGTATAATTTTACTGGGTTTTTTCTAAGTGTGAACTTTTTTTGATACGCACTGTAGTTTCAGATCAGATCGCGCTTTGCGCTCGCATAATTAATGCAGGAAGAAACCAAATTACCATCCTTTTTTTCATGATTTACAAAACATGAATAGAGTGTCCTATTTTAAGGTCTGAAATCTCATTTTATCGCATCAATTGTTTGACTTTATAACTATGGCGTTAACGATTACAAAAAGTGCTAAGAATGTATTTTTTTAGGTCGGAATGTCAAAAGAAATTCTGCTCGCGCTCCGCGTTCGCATTATCTAATAGTTAAAATATGTATCGTTTTAATGGCTAACTGCAAAACCTCCTTAACAGGTCTCTTTTCGATCAAGCCATAAATCATATTGAAAATTATCTGGTTATATACGCATCTTGTTTAGGTTCACAAACATTGCTCAGAATACTCAATTTTTAGGTTGAAATATATACATGCAATTCCAAAAATGTTTAGCTCGCACTTCGCCATGTTCGCGTTCGCACTATTTAAGCAGGGTTTATAAGATAATTACACATTTTATGTTGTTTTTATAAGAATAAAGCGTAGAAATGAATATTAGGACATCGGCGTTCCCCCCCCCCCTTATTTTTCACGTCCAAGAAAAAAAAGAGAGAAAAGGGAAAGGAAAGGAATAAGGGTAAAATATAGGCCTACTGGGTAAATATGGGTGAAACAAAAATTTGCCCCCCCCCCTATTGGCAAGAGCTGAATCCGCTCCTGTCATCTGCAAACCTTTACGAAACCTAGATTTTGATCATAATTTGTATGTCACCCTAGCATAAGATCATTCGTTTTAGCCATAGGGGCATGTGCCCCTCCCTGGGATTTGGTTTGCCCCCCTAAAAAATTGAGGGAGCAAAACAAAGGGGAGAAAGAAAAAATAAAAAAAGAAGGGGTTCCCGCTCGCATTGCCTTTGCGATGAGATTCATATCTTACTCAATATAGGCTGAAATGGAGCTTATGATATCAAGTTTGAAAGTCAATATACAAAACAAATTTCATCTTGGATATCGAGCTTTCGTCATTTTCAATTTACAAAGTTGATTTTTTTTCAAGTGCTCTGTAAAATGTCCGTTTTCTGGTCTAAATATAAATATTTTCAGCTCACGCTGCTCGGTGGCATTATTTGATTTGCATAGGCCTACTTCTTTATAACTTCTTACAAACCGTCCTTAAAATACACCTTAAACGAATTGTATGCTATCACAATTGCCTATTTGTATCGAAAAAAAAATCTGTATTCGATAATGTCATATTGTTTACAATTTAGTAATTTTGGTGCTTAATTTCCTATAACGTTTAAAAATTTTTCAAGAGTAATACATACAAGAACACCATGTAATTTTACCATTCAGTGCCTGGTAAAATTACAAGGTGATCTTGTGTGTAATATATTTGCATAAAGTTTTTAGGCTTACTGTATTAAGTTATAAAGCCACATCTTCATCTGGAATGTGCATCAATCGTTTCATAATTATTAGCTTCTTGTTAGTTTAATTGATTTAAATTAAGAGGTTTATAGGTCCTACTTGATAGTGTTAGTGTTGATAGTTGCGTTATTGACTTTCAATATTTTTAACGATGAAGGTGTCTTTTTTACGTTTATCTATTTGCCTGTTTTATTTCCTGAAATTAAACCCAAAATAAATATTTCTAAAAAATCAGATCAGTTGGAATCAGAGATATTCATCACTTGTGATTATTATGAATAATCGTATTCAATTATCCTATGAAAACTTCTTTATTTTACACATTTTCTGATGTTTATATGCTTATAGCCAAACGGGAGGTTTCAGGAGAAAGCACCCCCCCCCCCCATTTTTCATGATGGAGATGGCGCCACTAAACAAAAAAAGGAAAAAAGAATAAAGTTACAGAGAACAGGAAAAGAGAAAGAATAATATATTAACGTCAGACTATTAATTGTCCAGGGGGTATTGTCCTCGGGGGTAATTGTCCGGGAGGTAACTGTCCGGAGGGCGATTTTCCGGGGGGGGGGTAATTGTCCGGGGGTAGTTTTATGTTCCTTGTCAAAAGAACCGATTTTTATCTTGGCCATGGTATTGTTAATTCCTATATGTCCTCCCAGTAGAGAATCATGCGCCACTTTCATGACCTTCCCTCTTTGTGACTTAAGAACAACTATACACTTATCACCAACACATATTTTTTATGATTGTTTGCATCTCTTTTTCTGCCTTAATAAACAATTTTCATTAAACACTGCGTCCCTAAAAAAACGAAACCGACATTTAGCAATGATTTATCATAACTTGATCACAAAAACAATCGACAAATGACCTATCCATTTAAAGCTTAGAATCTCCTCATCTATCTGATATTACCTAGATTATTTTCTTCATTCACGCATGAGCGAGCGAAAGCAATTTAACAAAAGGATACCAAAAACTCATTTAGCGGGGGTATCTGAATTTCAAAAAGAAAATCGCATGTCTAATGAGTGTCTCATGCGTGAATAAGAATTAATCTAAGTAATTTCAGATGAAAGAGGAGATTCTAAGCTTTACAATCGTAGGTCATTTGTCTATTGTATTTGTGAATAAGTTATGATAAATCATCGCTAAATCTCGGTTTCGTTTTTTTTTGTGGGATGATATTTGTGTTTACTTTAACCAGGTCGCACAAAGCATACGGCATACACCTGCTTGGCAAACTGAAATGTTATCCATGGCCGGGTTAGGCCTAAATCCCAGATCTGGCAGATCTTTGTCATTCTCGCCAGTGGTCATTACTGAGGCAAGCTGTCTGTTCGAGATATTTTCGTTCTGATTTGGATTGCAGTGTAGTATGCTGCTATCCTTCAATGGTGCCACATTCATGCGGTCACAGCGAATGGCTTGTACAGGCATCGATTTGTACACGTTGTGATTAATTATGTAAACTCTGACGTAATTGATGGGACTAAGGCGCTATAATGCATGATTTTAACGGAAAAGCGAGAAGTATTATGCTGACCTGTGAGAAATCGGTAAGGAAATAAATCGCCCGAAAATGCATTTCATTACTCAAATAAACTGAAATTCTATGTCGATTGCATAGTTCTGTGCTTTGGGAGCCTCTTTTCCTTGCCGCAATAACGTCCACAAGACTAATTAATTGTGGAAAGAGGGAAATTCGTTTAATCTGAATTCTACCAATCAGATAAATCCCTTACGCATATCTTGCCATGTCTTTTTCAACAATTACAGGTGATGGTTCTGCGTCAACCTTATGGGATAACGAGCATTGGATGGAAGTGTTTGGAGTGGTCAATGAAGGGCCGAAGTATGGCACAGCTGACATTTTACATGCTGCTCAACCGAATGCAAAATTATTTGTAATACTGAGGGATCCGGTTTCCAGGTTAGAAAATACTTTTTTTTTATCACTTGCATTTTGTTATATTGGTAGCTCTTCTGGTATTATCAGGAATGTATAATATTATGTAAAATATGTCCAACGCATCTTCACTTCAAGACAAATGTGTGAGCCAGATTTCATGATTATTGATTGAAAACTGATCATGTAGAACGAATCGCAAGATTTTTACACGATTTCGGGCAGAAAAAAATGTTGCTACCATGGCACAATTTCTGACTAACGCAACATACGTGTCTCACATCTTTACCTGGATACTCATGTGTGAGCTGAATTTCATCATAATTGGTTGAAAACTGAGGCAGTAGTTCGAACTGCAAGATTCATGCCATGTTTTTGCCATAATACACCGCTACCATGACACTGCACTTTCCACAACATTTGAGAAATGTGTCTTGCACATCTATACCCCAACATCAATAATATTGCTGTTGGGGTATAGATGTACAAGAACACATACTGAATATGCAGTGCGTACCCCCAAAAAAGTTTACGTTTAGAAAATATCCTGTAAAATTATACATTTGTAATATTCTGAAGATTTTTGTTTCCACATTTTAACATTGGTACAGATCCGTTTAAGCAAATGACGATATAACTTTTGAAAATATTTCCGTTTGAATGAGCACCACTTACTTTTAATTTTTTTTCAAACTTTGAAAAAGTGTGGTGAAACAAGTAATAAATGAAATGTAAACCCACTCTACTCATTTTTAGAAGCCAAATCCAGGGATGAATAATGTCTGCATACGTGCATCGCATGAACGGTGTATACACCCATATACCACACAGAATACGCCGAATACATCTCTATACAATAATCACGCACACACACAATGCGCGCAGTAGTAAACAATGCGTCACTAAGACAACTGAACCTGACCTCGGGGAGTATATCAAGGGAAGGAGCACAGAATCAGAGAAAATTATTGTAACCTTTTGGTGATATTTTTTTTTCCTTATATATCTATATCTTAAAATAAACAGAAGCTGCTCCGTTATCCTTACATGGTATCACAGTGATTAATTTTATTATGTCACAATAAACATAATTAGGGCAATTTATGCACCCCCCAAGAAGTAGTGTTTACGGCCCGGCCTATCTCTACACACAGACTTCGCACAGTTCGGTCAAGGCGGTAAGCGTATCATTAAGTGCTAAAAATTCGAAAATTGTGAGAAGCGCTTTTCCTATGAAAGGAATTGATATGAAATTTAATATAAATATTTTATTTTTTTTATTTGTTACGACACGAATTTATTACATTCGTCTTTTGAAATAAGGAATAAACCTTTTTGCCCCCTAATTATGGTTATTAAGTAATGAGCTGATAAGCGAAAGAAGTGGCCTATATTGCTCTGACGGTAGAAACTGATATAAAGATTTTATCCGACCGGAGCCGACCCGACCAGAAGTGTGGAAATGTTGCGTGATCAATTTGAAAAAAAAAATACTTCATATACTTCGGCCTAACCTAATTTTCATTGCCCTAATGTATAAATTTGAACTTTAACTGGCAAAAACACTAGTCCTATAGCTGAGGTAGGAAAACAAAGTTAGAGAAAGGGTGAGGGAGACATGCGATATTGTAATTAAACCTCGCGAAGCGTGGAAGCAGAATTTATATGATTGTATAAATTTAGAACGAGAGTGAAGTAGTTTCATTGAGATAATAATTATTTAAAGAAAAAAAAAAGAAAACCCCACAAAGCTAACTTCCTTCCCTTTCCTCTTTAGCTGTTCCTTTTCTCCTCTTTTTTTTCTTTTTGGGGACTTTTTTTTTTTTTGGGGGGGAGGTTGGCGCCAGCGGACTGGCTGCCATGCACTTACATTTAGCTGTAGCTGCGCCGACAGCGATTCGGCGGTCGAAGCATATTGCCAGGGGCAGTATTCTGAAAACTGTCTTAAGAGAAAATAATCTTATATCTTTAGAGTTACAATAAAGTCCGTATTACGAAAATTCTTGTATCTTTTTTGTGAATTATCTTGTAATTTACGCTGAGCGCGTATGATGTCCGAGCTAGAATTAAAGGTAAAGTTAACAAGTGAAATGCCTCTGGCGGTCTCACCTGCATCAGTTTTGACTTTGAAATCTACTATAACTCGCACAAGATGTTCAGTGATACTTGGTTACTCTTATGTCCACGTTTTATGAATCAGATGCATAAACAATAAAAGTTATGATGATAATTCAACACATACCTCCAATTCGGCCAAAGTTCATTGTCCTTTGACCTTGGTCATGAGACCTGAAATGTGCACAGGATGTTCAGTAATACTAGATAACACTTATCTCCAAGTTTCATGAATCAGATGCATAAACAATAAAAGTTATGATGGTAATTCAACAGATACCTCCAGTTCGGCCAATGTTCATTGTCCTTTGACCTTGGTCATGAGACCTGAAATGTGCACAGGATGTTCAGTAATACTAGATAACTCTTATCTCCAAGTTTCATGAATTAGATGCAAAAACAATAAAAGATATGATGGTAATTCAACAGATACCTCGAATTCGGCCAAAGTTCATTGTCCTTTGACCTTGGTCATGAGACCTGAAATGTGCACAGGATGTTCAGTGATACTAGATTACTCTTATGTCCAAGTTGTATGAACTAGACCAATATACTTTCAAAGTTATGATGGTAATTCAACAAATACCCCAAATTTGACCAAAGATCATTGACCCTAAATGACCTTTGACTTAAATAATGTGACGTGAAACTCATGCAGGATGTTCAGTGACGCTTGATTAATCTTTTGTCCAAGTTTCATGAACTAGGTCCATATATTTTCTAAGTTACGATGACATTTCACAAACTTAACCTTAGATTAAGATTTTGATGTTGATTTCCTCAACACACTGCTATGCAGTTGAGACAAAAACGGCGCATGAATATTCCTTTGCGCAAGATAACATATAGAGATAAAAGGTATTCTGAAAATTCTGAAACGCTAATCCTAGTTTTCTCCATAGGCACTGCAGTTAAGCCATAAAGGTAAATGCCAGTTGTGGTAACGATATCAAAATGAGTTCGTACAGAATCCAATGAAATGACCACCAAAGTGTCTGTTTGTATAGATAATACATATGTGCCTAAGGATTCTGGAAGAAATTGTGTAATTGCTGAGAAATCGGCAGATCAGCACAGGATTTGGGTCAAGCGTCGGGCCCGACATTCAAAGCAATACTTATAAATTGTCCCACGTGCGCTTATCTATGTTAGTGATCTTCAGAGTGAACATTTTTTCAGAGTTGTATTCACAAAGTTAAGTTTATGTAACTGTACCAGATCTAGATCCTCGATGATATACTGACAATTAAGCCTTGTTTTACAGACTTTCTCATAAAATCAGTGTTTACTGCAACTACTGGCATATTTCTTTAATTTGAAGCAGGTGTGGATTTCCAGTTGCCCATCAGCCCAATCGACGATCCAGTCGGAATACCATGGCGGCATGGCCGTCATCGGTCTATTGAGGTGATGCTGCGGAGCAAAGCCACACGAACCCAGTCAGCAAAGTATCTGGGTCAATATGGGCCCCATATGGGGCCCATATGTCCCATACATGTATAATCCCCATATGGGCTGGCGCACTTGAAACCCATATGGCTAAAAACATCTGGGCCCCATATGGGTTATATATGGGCCACGTGGCACCATTATCGATCGATCTGGACTGCACTCATGAATATTCAATACAACAGTAACTGACCAAAATTTTAGCTAATACAGCTACAACAATTAATATTTTTATGCCAGGATTCCACCATAAAAAGTTTCAGAAAAGTATGTAATTTATTACCATAAAAAATAAAAAAAACGTTGAAACATTTACTTTCGGGAGAAAATTTTCAATGTTAAGATATTGAAAATTGTTATTAACCATTGCCTGTCAAGTATAGCAAACTCGCTCTATATATAGAAGTCAATAACACGATTCAGTGGTTAGGTGTGGGATAGGATTAGGATTTAGGGTTTGAATATAAGATCATAGGACATGATAAATTGATAAGGATTGGAGTATTGGGTTGTAAAGTCACCTTAATGACACAAATTAAAAAAAGTATATATATATTTTTTTTGTTTTGTAATAACATTTATTAATCATTCAGTTCAAAATCAAAGTGATGGTACGGTACATTATAAAATATTACCATTCAATATGAATAAAACATTGTTCAGAAAAGACATATAATTATTCATAATACAAATAATCGTACAAAATGTCATGGTATCAACATATTCAAATACAGTGGATAAATTCAGTACCAAAAATTAACCACTTATAACCAATATAATCATACAAAAGTTTTGTAGAAAATTGATTAAACTGAATGAAATTTACAATAAAAGAAAGGAAAAGGGTTCGAGTGCTCACTGTCCCCACAGACACGGACACACAGACAAGACAGAAAAAATTATACTGTACAAAAGAAGAAACAAAACAAAAATTTATAAGAAAAGCAGAAGGAAGGAAAGAAAGAAAGAGAGAGAAAAAGGAAGAAAAAAGAAAGAAAGAAAGAAAGGAAGAAATAAAAGAAGTGACAAGCAAAGTAAAGAAAAGAGGACAGTTTATAGTGACATACAGACCAGCCAACCCCGCACGTGTGTAAACCGGGCAAAGCCGACCCTTTGATGATTCTAGATTGTAAAAACTGACAGGAGTGTCGGCAATATTGTTCATAAACGATCTATACAGCTGTTTTGAACAAACTAACTCAAACTGGAAAGCATTTTTAAAGAAAATAGATTAAATCTTCAAACCATCAACTGAGGTATTATTTCTTAATTCGTCTTTCCATTCCACAGGAACATGTGCAAATATTTCATTAATTGTTACTATTTCGTCGCCATTTAGACCCATAGATCTAAAGTAAGTATTTGATTTAAGTTTACCATGTTCATTTACAGTATGGTGCAATTTGTATGTGTTTTTTTAAGAAAATATTTTCATGAAAATACGCTTTTCCTGCGTTTTTAATATACCTCTTATTGAAAAAAATCACTTCTTTTATTACTTATGTCCTTTTTGATGAATACAGTTATATTAAACCAAATACTTAACATTTCCTAGTAGTACTTTGGAATTTTTATATTTATCATATCAGGTGTAAAATTACAGTAAAAAAAATAATTACCACCTAATGGTCTTAGCAGAAATTTAAAATATATATTTTTTTTTCCATTTCACTTTCTGATCACCATTTACCAGTCTTTTGACCCATATCACTCTCTGTACTATTACAAAAAGTTTAAAATTGACCATTCTTATTCCCCCTTGTTTATATCCCAGATACATTGTGTTACCTTTTCCTCGCCATAAAAAGTCAAAACAAATTTCTTCTATTTCTTTTTAAAAGCCCATTCAGGCATATGCGTTAAAGAACTTACATATATCAATTTAGAAAATAAATATGTTTTAAGCAGATTAATCTTTCCAAACAAAGTTAGATCTCTTTGTTTCCACCAATCTAATAACCTTTTCATTTTGCTGAAAGTGATTGGTTAACATTGGCTTGACTTTTAAAAAATCTGAGGTAGAAGGTCACACTTGTCACCTGTGTCTGTGATATGTTCCAAAAAAAAAGCTCAGAAAAAAATTGCGTTCGAAAATGATTATTTAGTGCTTCAAAAATTGAAATATAAAGTGACCGGAAACACCATCTTAATTTCATCCCATACACTTATGTGTACTATTTAGGTGTCTATAAGACGCCTATTTGCAAAATCGGGGTTTGCCTTGTAGTTTTAGCTTTTTATTCTCAATAATGGTTGTTTTCAGGGTTTATTAGTTCTAATACATGAACTCGTACACATGTTTCATCTTGGTTTGAGAATTCTTTAAATCGGCTGCTCGCAAAGTTAAAGAATACCTTGAATATTTCTTTATAATTAATTTCTTCAGCAACATCAGGATTTAATGAAAAGACAATACCTAGAACTTTAACCACAGCAACTTGTTTCCAAAAAGGGAAAGGGTGAGTAAGGCTAACAGAGGGTCCTTGAGGCAAAATAAACGTTTTATTTTTGTTCATTCTAAGTCCAGATGTCTTCCTAAAATTTTCAAGAATTCTAATCTATATACTAAATCTAAGTCTTCTACGAATATAGTCATATCATCAGCATAAAGTATTTTTTTAATTTTCATTTCACCAAATCGAATACCCTTTACTAGATTATCATTACGAATACAATGCGTTAAACATTCTATACAAAGTATAAAAAGGTAAGGAGGGAGGGGATCCCCTTGTCTTAGCGCTCTCTTGATTGCAAAATAACCGGTCGATTCCCCCCCCCCCCATTAAGGACGCAACTCAGCGAGTTGGTGTAAAGAACATTAGCCCAGTTACTAAAAATCGGCCCAAAACCAAACGATTTAAGTACCCTTGGAAGGAAGGAATGTGAAATTGAGTCGAACGCCTTTTCAAAATCGATTGCAACTAAGTATCCTGGTTTATTAAAATGTGATGTATGAAAAATCACATCGTTTATTATTCTTACAGCATCGACAGTATTCCTTTAATTTAAGTAACCTACTTGGTCACCTGACACAATACTATCCAAAATGGTCTCAATTCTTTTCGAAAGTATTTTGATTAGGATTTTATAATCTACATTAAGCAAGGATATCGGTCTATAAATGCTAATAAACATCGGATCTTTACCTTGGCCGTTTTTTTTTTCAAAGATAACCGAATACCTTCTTTTGATATGAAATTACCTTGAAGATTTGTAATATAAAAACACTTTCTTTGTTTCTGTAATCAGAATACGCATAAACAAACAAATACGCAAATGTTTCATGAATCCGCAAAGTGATTTCTTGTTACTCATTACACACTCATGTTCACTGCGCACTGATAGCAATCTTTTGTGAGTGTTACTTAACGACTATTTTTTTTTTCAAATCTTTCATCGATGACATTTCGTTAATTTAGATCACTTTGTTCACTGCACACTAATAGCAATCTTTTGTGAGTTTTACTTAACGACCATTTTTTCAAAGCTTTCATCGATGATATTTCGTTAATTTAGATCTTTGCAAGATATCAAATTCTTTAATGGTCCACAGAAGTTTATCCAAACAGATCAAAATACTGCCAGGTTCTCCGACCGAATCAAATCTTTTATTTTTCAAAACCAGTAAAAACAAACATTATTGTATATTTGATAGGCCTGTATTATCTATTTCTGTTTAGCGAATTAATATCAACAATCTTTAAAACATCATGTACTTCTTTCCTAGGCTTCAAAAATATCAACTCTACTATCATTCTCTTCAGTGAGATTTTACAATATAATTTCTGCTCATTTCCTAATCTCATCATCGCTTGAAATAACATTTTTTTTCTTAAAGTTGTTAAACACCTATCGCCTTACAAACAGATCAAAATACTGTCAGATACCCCGACAGAATCCATTCTTCTAATCCTTTTTTCTTTCAAGACCTGTACAAAGAAGCGTTCATTTCATTTTGTATATTCTCGATAGGCCTGTGATAACTGAAAAGGAAAAAATAAGCATAGCTTATTGCAATCTGATTTCTCCTGGTGTTCCTCTTAATTTTTTTGTTTTGTTAATTAATTTTAACAATATCTAAAACACCACTTCTTTCTTTTTTTCCTTTTCAAAGTTATCAACTCTACTATCATTCTCTTCAGTGAGATTTTGCAAAATAATTTCCGCTCATTTCCTTAACTCATCATGGCTTGAAATAGCAATTTTGTTTTTTGTTAAAGTTGTTTAACACTAATCACCTTCCAAACAGATCAAAATATTGTCATATACCCCGACAGAATCCGTTATTCTCATCCTTTTATTCTTTCAAGCCCTGTACAAAGAAGCATTCACTTTCTTTATTCTCGATAGGCCTGTGATAACTGAAAAGATAAAATAACATAGATTATTACAATCTGATTTCTCCTGGTGTTCTTCTTTATTTTTTTGTTTTGTAAATTAATTTTAACTATCTCTAAAACACCACTTCTCTCTTTTTTCCTTTTCAAAGTTATCAACTCTACTATCATTATCTTCAGAAAGATTTTTCAAAATAACTTCTGCTCAACGGCAGCAGAAATTCAACATAGTTATTACCTAATTTCATCATCGCTGAGGACGGAAGATGGCGCTGTGAAGCACATAACGTAATTTGCAACTGGTGAAAAAGACCGAGGAATTTTACCGAAATGAAAATAAAACTGAAAACGTACATACAATAAACCTCATACTGCGCAATCACGTACAAGCAGACTCAACTGGCGCTTGCAACTATTTTACTACCATTGATATTAGGCATGTCCCCGGTCTTCGTTTTTCAAACCTGTTGATGGGTGTCTGGAAAACGAAGACAGAAGACCGGGGATCCCGTCTAGCTAAGATGGACCTATAACATTCAGCTCCAGTTGAAGAATATATATCTTCAATACGTCATCAGGTATGATTGGCTTCATAAGTCATGGTTATTTGTGTGAATATCGTAATTACCTCCCAGGTAACAATACAGCGTTGGACAAACGTTGGATCAACGTTGGGATTTTTTTACCAACGTTGCCTCAACGTTGGCAGGCCAACGTTAAATCATCGATAGAAGTGCACGCGCATACATCGTCAGACCAACAACATTTCCAACGTCAGTTCAACGTTGTCCAGCAAAAATGTTCCAATGTTGTCTGGCAATGTTGATCCAATGTCGGCTAAATAGTCAAATACAACATTGCTACAACGTTGGTAAGCAACGTTGCATCATCGATAGAAGTGCACGTCCATACATCGTCAGACCAACAACATTTCCAATGTCATTCCAACGTTGTCCACCATCAATGCTCCAACGTTGGTATGATGTCAGTTGAGTCATCAAAAACAGCGTTGCTGCCACGTTGATGGGCAACGTTGAAGTAGCGACTATGTTTACAACGTTGGTTCAACGCTGTCCAGCAACAATGCTCCAACGTTGTCTGGCAACATTGCTCCAACATTGTTACAGCGTTGTCACAACGTTGCTCCAACATTGCTCCAACGTTATTCCAACGTATGGCAGTAATTAACAAAACATTAATTGGTTTCAAGGTGAAGTCCACCATTACAACTCTACAATATAATCTTTATCATGTCTTATCCTATCCTAAAATCCTACATCCTAATCCTACATCCTATTCCTATCATCCTACACCTATCCACTGAATTCTGTCACTGACTCCTATATATAGAGCAACTTTGCTATACTTGACAGAATACAGTTAATATCATTTTCCACACTTAACCTTGAAAATTTCACTTAGAATAATATGTTTTGATTATAAATGATATGGTAATGGAGCCACATACTTTTCTGAAACTTTTCATGGTGGAAATATTGAATAAACATAAATACTCTAATTATTATAGCAAAATTACCTAAAATTTGTCATTTGCTGATGTAATGAATATTCATGAATGCATAATGATTATGTCCAGATGAGGCAGGTATGGCAGCGTTGGTCCAACGTTGGTCTAATGTTGGTCCAATGTTGATGGAAAGCTGATTCAACTGTAGTCCAAAGTTAGTCCAACGTTGGCGTAAACGTTGATTCAATGTTTGTCTAATATCGGTTAAATGTTGTAACGTTGATTCTTTGTTGGTCTAATTTTAAACAAATTCAACGATGTGCCATCTCCATTAAACAGTTTTCAACACTGTGCCATCATCATCTGTAACCTGTTCATGATTCTGTCAAAATTCATTACAATTATTATTACAGCCATTCATTTCTTTTCATTCTTTATGTTACAAGTCTCTTCACATAAGTAAGAGGAATGAAGAGAAATACGTGTACTATTTATTGAGGGATTATTATTTGTAGCATTCAAACTTTTTTGACATCCTCTTTTTTTCAAACAAGACTAATACCCAAAAATATGTGCATATGTAATTATACATTTTCTTGCAAGTTGCAATCTCTGTTTCTGTCTACAATTGTTTGATGACTCGGTATGCAATGCCCATTGCAACGTCAGTAATCATCACAAAAAGTCACATGTGTAATTGCAGTCTCTCAGTATTAACAAAATCTAAAAGGAGGTCGCGTTACTTGGCCTTACTCAGAGTAACGTAGCTACGTACTGCCTACTGTAACTAAAGGGCGACTCTTTCTGATTAAGAAGTCAACTGATATCTCAATATACATGGCCATGGCCTAGTCTCGCTCGTGCCATAACTCTTAAATGATATTTCATCGTCAAGTGTAAGCTTGCCTCACGTAGCAACTACAGGTTTGACTGCAGTTGGAAAACACTCGGTCCAGGCTGCGGATATATTTTTTCCGTACATGGGAACGCTATGGCGTATGAATTATTCATAAGTTGAGCTAAAAAACTGAACTGCGCAGGTGCATGGACTTAAAGATAGTTCTATAGCTTTATCAATTTGTACATGAATGAATGGACGAGCACACTCTCGTACAGAAATGAATGGACTCTATCCCAATCGCCCCGCTTTCTCAAGTTTCATAAAATTTCTCTCTTTCCCTCTCTCTGTCTTAGCACACCACTCTCTGTTTCTTTATGAATCATGAATGAATTGACTCGCATGGCTAGGCCAGGCAGGACCGACCAGGTCAATTCAAGCCAGCGTATAATAAGGCAGGAATGCCAGGTAGCAAGTCATTGGGTGATTTCAAGTACGGTGTACAGTGTTGAGAGCGCAAAAGGGCTGCCGAACTGAGCTCCAACACCAAGTGTAATATCATTTTTCATTGAAATGTATTAAAACTCTAATGATTTGCTCTCATCTTAAATGTAAAATAGATGGTTTGTCGTGTTTGCCCCCTAGCTGTTCTCGAGCTACGGTTCATCAACAGTAACACCAACACCGAACTTTAAATCAAGATTCTCCCAATTCCTGGGGATCGGTGTTACTGAATGGGGAAATTGCATGTAGATCATCAACACCATGCAGCTGCAGTGCAGTGTTGGGTTCAGCAGATGACAATCAACACCAGCCTTCAACACAAACTGCCGGAAATACACCATATTTTCCGAGGTCAACATGGTAAATCTCAACCATGTCAACACCAGCCTGATATCAAGTACGGTGTTGTCACAACACCAACACCAGATTTCAACACTGTACTTGACATTATTGAATCACCCAATGACTGTTGCCTTGCTCTTGGTATCGCATACTCGTTCCCACTCACACGTATTGCAAGGCTAGTATTAGTCACTCACACAAGTAAGAGGTTAGTTCGTACGTTATACTGCAGTGACTGGTGTTAAGTACTTACACGAAAATACTAGCGTTGGACTGTACGCGCACAAAAGCTGACTCTGGGATCTTTCGGAGCTAGGGGATCAACGGTTGCAGTTACCGATTATCTGCAAGTGCAAATAAAATTCCACTGTAGATTGTAGGTCCTAAATATGCAGCTTATAAGTACTGTTCCAGATCACTAGATATTCAGGAATTTAATTGTCTATATTCAGATCAAATTCTGCCAGATTCTTCAAGTTCAAAGTTGAAGGAAGCAGACTACACAGAAAGAGTCCGACGTCACGACTAATTCAGCATCAGAATAGTATGGTATTTTTAAATAGGCACATTTGATGCTTGCATTTCCTTTTTCAATTTCTTCTAGTTATGTGGCGGTAGGCCTATATCTCGTACTTACTGTGAGAGGCCTATCCAGCTGCAAAGGACGAGGGCGTTTCTGGAAATTCTGGTCTTGAACAACATTTGTTTTCTTGTTTTTCTCCTTTATTTTCTATATTAATCGACACATTTGCATCCCCCGGTGCATGTAGCCTCTCTATTCTACCCCATCTTTATTTTTCCCCTTAGTTTTAGTTCCTCTTTCCCTTCCCATTATTTTTCTTCTCTCTCGATTTCTTTTCCCCTTATTGCTGGGGGATGCCAAGGGTGACATGGATAGAAAAGCAAACTTACTTGCTCGACCCCCCCCCCTCGGATATTGTGTTGATTGTAAAACAAATATCCAACAAACTATAGTTTCCAAAATTGTGTCAGTGTTAGCTGTCAACTCTACAATAAACTATTCTAATTACGCTTTCCACGTTGTGCCGTTGTCCGTTGTTCAAAAACTTTCCATCAAACTAGTTTCCAACTTTGTCAACGTTCTGCCATTGTCGACTGTCCAACAAATCTCCAAGAAAATAGTTTCCAACGTTGTTCCATTGTCTGTTGTTCAGCAACTCTCCTTCGAACTAGTTTCCGACGTAGCAACGCTGTGCCTTTGTTGGCTGTTCAACAACTATCCAATCAAACATGTTTCCAACGTTGTGACGTTGTTGGCTGTCCAACAAATCTCCAACACACTAGTTTACAATTTTGTGCCATTGTCTGTTGTTCAACAACTTTCCAACGTTGCCAACGTTGTGTCTGCATGGTCGACTATCCTACTGTTCTCCAACCTACCAGTTTCCAACGTTGTGCCTGTGTCAGTTGTTCAACAACTTTCCATCTAACTAGTTTCCAGCTCTATCAACGTCGTGTCATTGTCTACTATCTAACTAATCTCCAATCTACCAGTTTCCAACGTTGTGTCATCGTCGACTATCCAACAAATCTCCATCGAACTAGTTTCTAGCTTTGACAGCGTTGTGCCATAGTGGGTTGTTCAACAACTTTCCATCGAAATAGTTTCCAACGTTGCCAACCTTGTGCCATCGTCGACTATCCAACTGATCTCCAACCTACCAGTTTCCAACGTTGTGCCAGTGTCAGTTGTTCAACAAATATCCAACAAACTAGTTACCAACTTTGTCAACGTTGTCTCATTGTCGGTTGATCAACAACTTTCCATCGAACTGGTTTCCAACGTTGCCAACGATGTATAATTGTTGGCTGTTCAACAACTATCCAATTAAACATGTTTCCATCGTTGTGCCATTGTCGACTGTCCAACAACTCTCCAACTAACAAGTTTCCAACGTTGCCAACGTCGTGTCATTGTTGATTGTTCAACAACTTTCCCGCGAAGTAGTTTCCAACGTTGTGCCTTTGCTGGCTGTTCAACAACTATCCAACCAAACGTGTCTCCAACATTGTGACATTGTCGAATGTCCAATAACTCACCAACTTACTAGTTTCCAACGTTGTGCCATTGTCGACCGTCCAACAAATCTCCAACAAACTAGTTTCCATCTTTGTCAATGTTGTGCCATTGTCAGTTGTTCAACAACTTTCCAGCAAACTAGTTTCCAACGTTGCCAACGTTGTGCCTTTGCTGGCTGTACAACAACTATCCAATCCAATCGTGTTTCCAGTGTTGTGACATTGTCGACTGTCCAACAACTCTATAACTAACAAGATTCCAACGTTTCCAACGTCGTGTCATTGTTGATTGTCCATCATCTTTCCATCAAAGTAGTTTCCAACGTTGATTCAACGTTAATCCATCAAGTTTTTCCAACGTCCAACGACTTTCAAGTATCCAACGTTGTGCCAACGTTGGCTTGTTACCTGGGCTAGGGTATAGGATATATAACAATTATAACGTATATTATGCCCACAGAATTCAGCCATTGCAGTTCTGAATACTGTCATAAAACTGAAAACTTACATACAATACATCCTATACTGCGCAATCACGTACGTACAAACAGACTCAACTCAACTGACGTTTGCAACTACTACCATTGACATTACGCGTGTCCCCGGTCTTCTGTCTTCGTTTTCCAGACACCCAAGAACAGGTTTGGAAAACGAAGACCGGGGACATCCGTAATGTCAATGGTAGTAAATAGTTGCAAATGCCAGTTGAGTTGGGTCTGCTTGTACGTGATTGCGTAGTATATATCGTCGGCCTTATGCCAAAAGGGCCTTAACTGCTTTTGGCCATTCCGAGATGATGGCGTTTATAAAGGTTTTGGCCTCTCTAATAATCAAAAGTTTGTGGTCGTTTTTTTGCTTTTGAAGCCAATTTCGATAAACGTGTTAAGTTATTAAGTTTTACATGAAATGTGTTAAATTTATTATAAAATATTCAGAACCCCTAAAATCGGGTTAAGGCCCTTTTGGCATAGGGCCGACGATATGAGGTGTATTGTATGCAAGTTTTCAGAATTGGAATGGTTGGATTCCGTGGGTGAAATATGTGCATTATAATTGCTATCTATCCTTATTAATCATGCCCTACGGCTGATAACGATATTCACACATATAACCATAGCTTATCCGCAGCCAATCATAGCTGATGACGTACCCTTATAAAAATCGCCAATGGTATTTGAATGGTGCCGAATGGTAGTTGAATGGTGATCTGAATGGTAAATGGTACGCGAATGGTATTTAAGTGGTGTTTCAATGGTAAGTTCTTAATGGTAATTGGTAGTTTATTTAATGGTAAATGGTATACCATATACCCAATGGTGTCTCAGTGGTATGTGTCTAATGGTATGATTGGTATGATGAATGGTATACCATACACCCAATGGTGTCTCAGTGGTATACAATGATGTCTCAGAGGTATGTGCTTGTAATGGTATGATTGGTATGATGAATGGTATACCATTTACCCAATGGTGTCTCAGTGGTATTCAATGGTATGTGCTTGTAATGGTATGATTGGTATGATGAATAGTGTACCATACACCCAATGGTGTCTCAGTGGTATACAATGGTGCTCAGTGGTATTCAATAGTGTCTCAGTAGTATGTGCCGCTATAATGGTATGACTGGTATGGTGAATGGTATACCATATACTCAATGGTGTCTCAGTGATATCCAATAGTCTCAGTGGCATATGCCTAATGGTATCAATGGTATATCATATGCCTAATATTGTGTCTTAGTAGTATGTGCCTAGTGGTATAATCATTGGATAGTTGTTGGGTAATTGTAACGCCATAGTGGCTTAGTGGTGTGTGCCTAATGAATGCCATTTGTGTTAATGGTGAATGGTATGCCCAATTGCATTACCCAATAACATAATTCCGAAGATTTAAAGAAAATATATCAAAGATTGAAAAGTATTTAGAGTTAATAAAATATTTGAGTCATGACTTTTATGCAAGCAGCTTCCCCAAATCACGTGTAATCGCTCATGATGGTAAACATTAGGCCTGGGGTAAACATCGATTGATCGAATGGTTCGATTGGCATGCCGCCAATCACCAATCGATTAGCAAAATTAACACTAATCGAATGTTCGGCAGATCCCGATTACGACATTGGGAGAACTCGAATACCAAAGTAATAATAACAAAATGACAAGAAAACAATGATGACACTTCATACAGGTTTAAAAATTATGTTACCGACATAATTTTTCAAAAATTATCATGATTGTATCACATTCACAGTTACACACCAACATGAAAGCGCTCCGATTTTTTTTAATCCCACCCAACCTTGCCCTCGATACACAAAATAAGTTCATTGTCTGCGTGCACAAAACAATCAGAAAACACACAACCAAGCTCACTTGAGCTGATTGGACCTTCGGATAGCCAATGAAACTTTTGGGAAAACAAAGAAGAAGGCACATGGTTCCCTTATCAGGAGAGGTCATGACTTCAGAAATAAATTGACCCCTCCCCCATCTGTGTGTGTGTGTAAGGGAGAGAGAGAGGGAGAAAGATAAGGGTGGGAGCCGGAGAATTCCTTTCATGTTTCAAAACAATAATGCAACTTTTTTCTATCCCCTCACACAATGAAAACTACATTCCATCATGCGCCCGTCTTCACCGGTACTTTCTCGACTAGTCTCCAAAAATAATCCCAGTTATACATGTAGGTTCAAATGATTAAAAAATCGTAATTTTAAAAGGTATTTCAAATTAAATATTTTGAAAAATATTTTTTTGAAATACATGTGTAGAATCGTGGGCAGTGCCACAAGTGGGGGCGGGGACATGGTGTGGGCAAGGGATGAAATTGTTCAAGAAATGCTCCACCTGGGGTCAGTCTCAAAGAATAGTTAATGAATGAGTTGTTTACATCTTTGGGCTTTGGACTTTGGACTCGGCTGAACTGGGCTGATTCATTCATATGCAGGGGTGTGGCACTTATAGGGATGCATGCATAATACCAGAGTACCAGCATGGATTTAGGAATGATTTTCATTGGAACAATAAACTAAAAGTTTTAATCTCATTTCATGTAGTTTATTTTGATATAAATATCATGGAGAAGGGGAAGAAGGTGGGTGTCTGGAAAACGAAGACCGAAGACCGAAGACCGGGGACACGTATCACACTCGTGTGAAAGCGTTTGTAGTTCACGCACGAAGCGTGTACAAAGCAGTGCAAAGTGTGTACAAAACACGTGCGCGGGTTAGAATGGACTTTGGACCTTGCCCCCTACACATGTTCTCCCATTGACATAACGCATGTCCCCGGTCTTCGATCTTCGTTTTCCAGACCTGTTGTTGGGTGTCTGGAAAACGAAGACAGAAGACCGGGGCCATCGCATCCGTCTAGCTAAAATAAACCATTATTATATTCAGATCAAATTCAGGAATATTCTGATATTGGATATGTAATGAATTATGATTGGTTAATGATTAATTGTATGGATATCGTAATGTGAATGATAATTGATTGAGCAATATATTGCGCTCAGCTCAGCTGGCATTAAAATTTTATACCATTGACATAACGCATGTCCCCGGTCTTCGATCTTCGTTTTCCAGACCTGTTGTTGGGTGTCTGGAAAACGAAGACAGAAGACCGGGGCCATCGCATCCGTCTAGCTAAAATAAACCATTATTATATTCAGATCAAATTCAGGAATATTCTGATATTGGATATGTAATGAATTATGATTGGTTGATAAGTAAATGATTAATTGTATGGATATCGTAATATGAGTGATAATTGATTGAGCAATATATCGCGCTCAGCTCAGCTGGCATTAAAATTTTATACCATTGACATAACGCATGTCCCCGGTCTTCGATCTTCGTTTTCCAGACCTGTTGTTGGGTGTCTGGAAAACGAAGACAGAAGACCGGGGCCATCGCATCCGTCTAGCTAAAATAAACCATTATTATATTCAGATCAAATTCAGGAATATTCTGATATTGGATATGTAATGAATTATGATTGGTTAATGATTAATTGTATGGATATCGTAATGTGAATGATAATTGATTGAGCAATATATTGCGCTCAGCTCAGCTGGCATTAAAATTTTATACCATTGACATAACGCATGTCCCCGGTCTTCGATCTTCGTTTTCCAGACCTGTTGTTGGGTGTCTGGAAAACGAAGACAGAAGACCGGGGCCATCGCATCCGTCTAGCTAAAATAAACCATTATTATATTCAGATCAAATTCAGGAATATTCTGATATTGGATATGTAATGAATTATGATTGGTTGATAAGTAAATGATTAATTGTATGGATATCGTAATATGAGTGATAATTGATTGAGCAATATATCGCGCTCAGCTCAGCTGGCATTAAAATTTTATACCATTGACATAACGCATGTCCCCGGTCTTCGATCTTCGTTTTCCAGACCTGTTGTTGGGTGTCTGGAAAACGAAGACAGAAGACCGGGGCCATCGCATCCGTCTAGCTAAAATAAACCATTATTATATTCAGATCAAATTCAGGAATATTCTGATATTGGATATGTAATCAGTTATAATTGGCTGATAAGTTAATGATTAATTGTATGGATATCGTAATGTGAATGATAATTGATTGAGCAATATATTGCGCTCAGCTCAGCTGGCATTAAAATTTTATACCATTGACATAACGCATGTCCCCGGTCTTCGATCTTCGTTTTCCAGACCTGTTGTTGGGTGTCTGGAAAACGAAGACAGAAGACCGGGGCCATCGCATCCGTCTAGCTAAAATAAACCATTATTATATTCAGATCAAATTCAGGAATATTCTGATATTGGATATGTAATGAATTATGATTGGTTGATAAGTAAATGATTAATTGTATGGATATCGTAATATGAGTGATAATTGATTGAGCAATATATCGCGCTCAGCTCAGCTGGCATTAAAATTTTATACCATTGACATAACGCATGTCCCCGGTCTTCGATCTTCGTTTTCCAGACCTGTTGTTGGGTGTCTGGAAAACGAAGACAGAAGACCGGGGCCATCGCATCCGTCTAGCTAAAATAAACCATTATTATATTCAGATCAAATTCAGGAATATTCTGATATTGGATATGTAATCAGTTATAATTGGCTGATAAGTTAATGATTAATTGTATGGATATCGTAATGTGAATGATAATTGATTGAGCAATATATTGCGCTCAGCTCAGCTGGCATTAAAATTTTATACCATTGACATAACGCATGTCCCCGGTCTTCGATCTTCGTTTTCCAGACCTGTTGTTGGGTGTCTGGAAAACGAAGACAGAAGACCGGGGCCATCGCATCCGTCTAGCTAAAATAAACCATTATTATATTCAGATCAAATTCAGGAATATTCTGATATTGGATATGTAATGAATTATGATTGGTTGATAAGTAAATGATTAATTGTATGGATATCGTAATATGAGTGATAATTGATTGAGCAATATATCGCGCTCAGCTCAGCTGGCATTAAAATTTTATACCATTGACATAACGCATGTCCCCGGTCTTCGATCTTCGTTTTCCAGACCTGTTGTTGGGTGTCTGGAAAACGAAGACAGAAGACCGGGGCCATCGCATCCGTCTAGCTAAAATAAACCATTATTATATTCAGATCAAATTCAGGAATATTCTGATATTGGATATGTAATCAGTTATAATTGGCTGATAAGTTAATGATTAATTGTATGGATATCGTAATGTGAATGATAATTGATTGAGCAATATATTGCGCTCAGCTCAGCTGGCATTAAAATTTTATACCATTGACATAACGCATGTCCCCGGTCTTCGATCTTCGTTTTCCAGACCTGTTGTTGGGTGTCTGGAAAACGAAGACAGAAGACCGGGGCCATCGCATCCGTCTAGCTAAAATAAACCATTATTATATTCAGATCAAATTCAGGAATATTCTGATATTGGATATGTAATGAATTATGATTGGTTGATAAGTAAATGATTAATTGTATGGATATCGTAATATGAGTGATAATTGATTGAGCAATATATCGCGCTCAGCTCAGCTGGCATTAAAATTTTATACCATTGACATAACGCATGTCCCCGGTCTTCGATCTTCGTTTTCCAGACCTGTTGTTGGGTGTCTGGAAAACGAAGACAGAAGACCGGGGCCATCGCATCCGTCTAGCTAAAATAAACCATTATTATATTCAGATCAAATTCAGGAATATTCTGATATTGGATATGTAATCAGTTATAATTGGCTGATAAGTTAATGATTAATTGTATGGATATCGTAATGTGAATGATAATTGATTGAGCAATATATTGCGCTCAGCTCAGCTGGCATTAAAATTTTATACCATTGACATAACGCATGTCCCCGGTCTTCGATCTTCGTTTTCCAGACCTGTTGTTGGGTGTCTGGAAAACGAAGACAGAAGACCGGGGCCATCGCATCCGTCTAGCTAAAATAAACCATTATTATATTCAGATCAAATTCAGGAATATTCTGATATTGGATATGTAATGAATTATGATTGGTTGATAAGTAAATGATTAATTGTATGGATATCGTAATATGAGTGATAATTGATTGAGCAATATATCGCGCTCAGCTCAGCTGGCATTAAAATTTTATACCATTGACATAACGCATGTCCCCGGTCTTCGATCTTCGTTTTCCAGACCTGTTGTTGGGTGTCTGGAAAACGAAGACAGAAGACCGGGGCCATCGCATCCGTCTAGCTAAAATAAACCATTATTATATTCAGATCAAATTCAGGAATATTCTGATATTGGATATGTAATCAGTTATAATTGGCTGATAAGTTAATGATTAATTGTATGGATATCGTAATGTGAATGATAATTGATTGAGCAATATATTGCGCTCAGCTCAGCTGGCATTAAAATTTTATACCATTGACATAACGCATGTCCCCGGTCTTCGATCTTCGTTTTCCAGACCTGTTGTTGGGTGTCTGGAAAACGAAGACAGAAGACCGGGGCCATCGCATCCGTCTAGCTAAAATAAACCATTATTATATTCAGATCAAATTCAGGAATATTCTGATATTGGATATGTAATGAATTATGATTGGTTGATAAGTAAATGATTAATTGTATGGATATCGTAATATGAGTGATAATTGATTGAGCAATATATCGCGCTCAGCTCAGCTGGCATTAAAATTTTATACCATTGACATAACGCATGTCCCCGGTCTTCGATCTTCGTTTTCCAGACCTGTTGTTGGGTGTCTGGAAAACGAAGACAGAAGACCGGGGCCATCGCATCCGTCTAGCTAAAATAAACCATTATTATATTCAGATCAAATTCAGGAATATTCTGATATTGGATATGTAATCAGTTATAATTGGCTGATAAGTTAATGATTAATTGTATGGATATCGTAATGTGAATGATAATTGATTGAGCAATATATCGCGCTCAGCTCAGCTGGAATTCAAATTTTATACCATTGACATAACGCATGTCCCCGGTCTTCGATCTTCGTTTTCCAGACCTGTTGTTGGGTGTCTGGAAAACGAAGACAGAAGACCGGGGCCATCGCATCCGTCTAGCTAAAATAAACCATTATTATATTCAGATCAAATTCAGGAATATTCTGATATTGGATATGTAATGAATTATGATTGGTTAATGATTAATTGTATGGATATCGTAATGTGAGTGATAATTGATTGAGCAATATATCGCGCTCAGCTCAGCTGGCATTAAAATTTTATACCATTGACATAACGCATGTCCCCGGTCTTCGATCTTCGTTTTCCAGACCTGTTGTTGGGTGTCTGGAAAACGAAGACAGAAGACCGGGGCCATCGCATCCGTCTAGCTAAAATAAACCATTATTATATTCAGATCAAATTCAGGAATATTCTGATATTGGATATGTAATGAATTATGATTGGTTAATGATTAATTGTATGGATATCGTAATGTGAATGATAATTGATTGAGCAATATATCGCGCTCAGCTCAGCTGGCATTAAAATTTTATATTGACATAACGCATGTCCCCGGTCTTCGATCTTCGTTTTCCAGACCTGTTGTTGGGTGTCTGGAAAACGAAGACAGAAGACCGGGGCCATCGCATCCGTCTAGCTAAAATAAACCATTATTTTATTCAGATCAAATTCAGGAATATTCTGATATTGGATATGTAATGAATTATTATTGGTATAATGATTAATTGTATGGATATCGTAATCTGAATGATAATTGATTGAGCAATATATCGCGCTCAGCTCAGCTGGCATGAAAATTTTATACCATTGACATAACGCATGTCCCCGGTCTTCGATCTTCGTTTTCCAGACCTGTTGTTGGGTGTCTGGAAAACGAAGACAGAAGACCGGGGCCATCGCATCCGTCTAGCTAAAATAAACCATTATTATATTCAGATCAAATTCAGGAATATTCTGATATTGGATATGTAATGAATTATGATTGGTTAATGATTAATTGTATGGATATCGTAATGTGAATGATAATTGATTGAGCAATATATCGCGCTCAGCTCAGCTGGCATTAAAATTTTATATTGACATAACGCATGTCCCCGGTCTTCGATCTTCGTTTTCCAGACCTGTTGTTGGGTGTCTGGAAAACGAAGACAGAAGACCGGGGCCATCGCATCCGTCTAGCTAAAATAAACCATTATTTTATTCAGATCAAATTCAGGAATATTCTGATATTGGATATGTAATGAATTATTATTGGTATAATGATTAATTGTATGGATATCGTAATCTGAATGATAATTGATTGAGCAATATATCGCGCTCAGCTCAGCTGGCATGAAAATTTTATACCATTGACATAACGCATGTCCCCGGTCTTCGATCTTCGTTTTCCAGACCTGTTGTTGGGTATCTGGAAAACGAAGACAGAAGACCGGGGCCATCGCATCCGTCTAGCTAAAATAAACCATTATTATATTCAGATCAAATTCAGGAATATTCTGATATTGGATATGTAATGAATTATGATTGGTTAATGATTAATTGTATGGATATCGTAATGTGAGTGATAATTGATTGAGCAATATATCGCGCTCAGCTCAGCTGGCATTAAAATTTTATACCATTGACATAACGCATGTCCCCGGTCTTCGATCTTCGTTTTCCAGACCTGTTGTTGGGTGTCTGGAAAACGAAGACAGAAGACCGGGGCCATCGCATCCGTGTAGCTAAAATAAACCATTATTATATTCAGATCAAATTCAGGAATATTCTGATATTGGATCAGTTATAATTGGCTGATAAGTTAATGATTAATTGTATGGATATCGTGATCATGGTGATGTGAATGATAATTGATTGAGCAATATATCGCGCTCAGCTGGCATTTGCAATTTTACTACCATTGACATAACACATGTCCCCGGTCTTCGATCTTCGTTTTCCAGACCTGTTGTTGGGTGTCTGGAAAACGAAGACAGAAGACCGGGGATCGCGTATAATTTTGTCTATAGCTAAGATAGGCCTATAATATTCAGCACCAGTTCAAGAATATTTTGATCTTGGATACGTCATCTGCTATGATTGGCTGCGGATAAGTTATGGTTATTTGTGTGAATGGTTCTAGGAAAATTACCCCCCGGACAATTACCCCCGGACAACTACCCTGCGGACAATTACCCCCGAGGACAATTACCCCCGGACAACTACCCCCTGGACAATCACCCTCGGACAATTCCCCCCGGACAACTACCCCCCGAACAACTACCCCCGGACAATAAGCCCCCCGAGGACACTTACCCCCCTGACAATTATCCTCGAGGACAATTAGCCCCCGGACAAAAACCATCGAGGACAATTATCCCCCGGACAATTTCCCCCCATAAAGTCATCCCTTCTCTCCAGCATCAATGTTAGAAGCGGGACCCTTTTTAAGTTTTGGTCGGTGGCACAGGTTTTTCGAAATATTTTCTACATTATCTTACCTTGATAATTTTTATTTCTCTTTGATATTGCTCTTTTTCCTTTTCTCTCACTTTCTTCTTTCTTCGGTTTTTTTTTGTTTGTTTGGCGGCGCCTTCTGCATCATGAAAAATGGGGGGGGGGGTCTTGCACCCGAAATCTCCCGTTTGGCTATGCGTATATTCATCAGAAAATGTGTAAACTGGCCCTCATACTAAGTTTTCATAGATCAATTGAACACGATTAGTCATAATAATCACAAATGTTGAATATCTCCGATTCCAACTGATCTGATTTTTTTAATATTTATTTTGGGTTCAATTTCAGGAAAGAAATCAGGCAAATAGATAAAACGTAAAAAGACACCTTTATAGGTAAAAATATATTGAAAGTCGATAACGCATCTATCAACACTAACACTGTCAAGTAGGACTTATAATCCTGTTATTTTAAAACAATTCAACTAATAAGAAGCTAGAAATTATGAAACGATTGGTGCACATTCCAGCAAGCTCAAAAACTTTATGCAAAGATAATACAAACAAGAACACCTTGTAATTTTACCATTTAGGCCCTAAATGGTAAAATTACAAGGTGTTTTTTGTGTTTTACTCTTGGATGAAAGCAACATTAAAGAAGGAAATTAAGTACCAAAATTACTAAATTGTAAACAATTGTAAAGAATATGACATAATCAAAAACAGTGTTTTTTTCTAAACAAATTGGCAATCATGATAGTAAACCATTCGTTTAAGATGCATTTTAAGGACGGTACGTAAGAATATATATAGAAGTAGACCTATGCAAATCAAATAATGCGACTGAGCAGCGTGAGCTGAAAATATTAATATTTAGACCTACATAGCACTTTCAAGAAAAAATCAATTTGTAAATTGAAAAAATAATGAAAGCTCGATATCCGAGATAAAATATGTTTTGTATATTAACTTCAAATCTTGATATTTTAAGCTCCATATATGTGAGCGCGAAGCGCGAGCTGAAAATTTTTAGAATTGCATGTATATATTTTAACCTGAAAATTGACTATTCTGGGCAATGTTTGTGAACCTGAACAAGATGCGTATGTAACTAGATAATTACTGCAAGCGCAAAGCGCGAGCAGAAATTGTTATTAACTGTCCTAGCATTATCGAAAAGGGACCTGTTAAGGACTGTTTATAGGTACCCACGAAGACGGTATATATTTCAATAAAGCATTTTTTTAACATTCCGACCTAAAAGAATGGTAATTACTTTTTTGTATCAATAAAAGGGATAGGTATGTAACGAAACAATGGATGCGAGCGCGAAGCGCGAGAGGAAAAAAAAGAGATTTCAGACCTAAAAGCGGGACACTATTCATATTTTGTAAATAATAAATAAGATATAGTTAATTGGGTATCATTACTAATGCGATCGTGAGGCGCGAGCAGACAATTATTGATATTATGATGTGAAACTGGATAATTCAAATAGATTTTAAATAAAGAACATGCAGGCTATCGCGCATGTTTTAGATTTAGACCTAGAATCTGGGCTTTCTGAATACATTCTTTAATGAAACATTATAGACAATAGGAACTTGGCAAATCAAACAATGTGACCACGCAGCGTGAGCTTTAGAAAAAATGCTGATATGTAGACAATAAAACGGGACATTTTACAGAGCACTTATGATTTGTGAATGAAAAAAATATTGAAAGCTCGATGTCCGAGCTAATTATGTTTTGTATAATAAATTCAAAACTTGCTCCATATCAGCCTACATGTATTGAGCAAGATACGAATCTCATCGAAAAGGCAATTCTGGCGCGAAGCAAAAGCAAAAAATTTTTTATAGTAACATGGAAGATTTTTTGGGGGGAAGTCTTCCCCTCACATTATTTCATTCACTCGTCTTCCTCCTCTTATTTTCCACTTATCTTTTCTTCTTCTTTTCCTTTTATCTTTTCTTCTTTCTCTCTTTTTTTTGCTCTGCCAATTTTTTTTCACAGCAAACCTCAGGGGGGGGGGGCCCCCCGCCCTGACACAGCCACTAGCTGTTGTGTTCTTAATTTCTTTCTTTTCCCCTTGTTTTTCTGTTTTCTATTCAGATTTCATGTTAGCATTTTCACATCCCGTTTATTTTGACCTCTTTTCCATCCCTTTCCCGCCTAAAATTTCCATTTCACTTTGCCATCTCTTTATTTCTAACCCCTTTCTCACTTGTTTAATAGTAGGCCCTATTTCAGGATGATTAGATTTGTTCACTCTACGTCCTTTTCCTTTCTCCTCTTGTTTCTTTATTCTCTTTCTCTCATTGTTTGTCTCGCCCACAAGAGGTGAAGGCGAGACTAAGAGATCCAAATGTCGTCTGCCCGTCGATTCCCAGAGAGGGTAAGCCGATTCTGCGGTGCAAGATAGACCAAAAGCCAATTCTGCATCGGCTTTTGGTTCTGAACCAAAAGCCGATGCACGTGTAAACAGGGTAATTTTCTTCCAAACGCGTACTGAATGTTGCTGTCTCGAAATGTACGCGTGGGAACGTCTCGGGTTTAACCGCAAAGTAGTAAGCAAGCCACACACTAGTGTTTCATGTTCGCCGACCGTATGGAAAACATTCTCCAAGGGCGCGCTTGCCACCTGTCTTAGGTCGATGACATTGCTTTCTATTACAATTATTAGGTTTATTTTATACGGAGTTTTTAATGGGATGGTCCGGGCTGAAAGTATGTTTAGCTTAATGAATAGAGTAGAATTCACTGAGTACAATACCGAAAATTTCATCAAAATCGGATATAAACAAAGTTATTGAATTTTAAAATTTAGCAATATTTTGTGGAAACAGTCGTCATTAATATTCATTAGGTTGGCTGATGATGTCACATCTCCACTTGTTCTTTTGTATTTTAGTATGTGAAATTAGGTTTATTCAATTTTTTTCATCCAAGAACTAGAAAAATTGGATTGGCAACTGATTTAGGGGATTTAGTGCATCAAATATTCGTTGCTGCAACTTATTTCATTATAAGGGAGACATATTATTTGCACAAGTATGAAATAATGTAAAAATTATGATCATATTTAATAACATAGGAAAACGGAAAGTGGAGATGTGACAATATCAGCCCGCCTAATGAATATTCAAGACGACTGTTTTCACAATATATTGCTAAACTTTAAATTTCAATGACTTAATATTACTTGCTATCCGATTTTGATAAAATTTTCGGCACATTGCTCAGTGAATTCTACTGTATGTATTAAAATATAAATATTTTCAGCCCGGACCATCCCTTTTACACGTTTAAGTGCCATCGACTTGGCGAGAAACTTAATCATGCCATGTCCACATAGGCTATATGACCTTTTATAAGATATCATATCTCGTCATGGCGACATATAACTTTTTATAAGTCGACTTGAAGAAAACGAAGTACAATTGCACGAAAACGTGTCCCTAGCACGCTATAAGTGGTAATTACCTAGACAAAATCACTGGTCTTCGTTTTCCAGACCCCCAACAACACGTCTGGAAAACGAAGATCAAAGACCGGGGACATGCGTTATGTCAATGGTATAAAATTTTTAATGCCAGCTGAGCTGAGCGCGATATATTGCTCAATCAATTATCATTCACATCACAATATCCATACAATTAATCATTAACTTATCAGCCAATTATAACTGATTACATATCCAATATCAGAATATTCCTGAATTTGATCTGAATATAATAATGGTTTATTTTAGCTAGACGGATGCGATGGCCCCGGTCTTCTGTCTTCGTTTTCCAGACACCCAACAACAGGTCTGGAAAACGAAGATCGAAGACCGGGGACATGCGTTATGTCAATGGTATAAAATTTTAATGCCAGCTGAGCTGAGCGCGATATATTGCTCAATCAATTATCATTCACATTACGATATCCATACAATTAATCATTAACCAATCATAATTCATTACATATCCAATATCAGAATATTCCTGAATTTGATCTGAATATAATAATGGTTTATTTTAGCTAGACGGATGCGATGGCCCCGGTCTTCTGTCTTCGTTTTCCAGACACCCAACAACAGGTCTGGAAAACGAAGATCGAAGACCGGGGACATGCGTTATGTCAATGGTATAAAATTTTAATGCCAGCTGAGCTGAGCGCGATATATTGCTCAATCAATTATCATTCACATTACGATATCCATACAATTAATCATTAACCAATCATAATTCATTACATATCCAATATCAGAATATTCCTGAATTTGATCTGAATATAATAATGGTTTATTTTAGCTAGACGGATGCGATGGCCCCGGTCTTCTGTCTTCGTTTTCCAGACACCCAACAACAGGTCTGGAAAACGAAGATCGAAGACCGGGACATGCGTTATGTCAATGGTATAAAATTTTAATGCCAGCTGAGCTGAGTGCGATATATTGCTCAATCAATTATCATTCACATTACGATATCCATACAATTAATCATTAACCAATCATAATTCATTACATATCCAATATCAGAATATTCCTGAATTTGATCTGAATATAATAATGGTTTATTTTAGCTAGACGGATGCGATGGCCCCGGTCTTCTGTCTTCGTTTTCCAGACACCCAACAACAGGTCTGGAAAACGAAGATCGAAGACCGGGGACATGCGTTATGTCAATGGTATAAAATTTTAATGCCAGCTGAGCTGAGCGCGATATATTGCTCAATCAATTATCATTCACATTACGATATCCATACAATTAATCATTAACCAATCACAATTCATTACATATCCAATATCAGAATATTCCTGAATTTGATCTGAATATAATAATGGTTTATTTTAGCTAGACGGATGCGATGGCCCCTGTCTTCTGTCTTCGTTTTCCAGACACCCAACAACAGGTCTGGAAAACGAAGATCGAAGACCGGGGACATGCGTTATGTCAATGGTATAAAATTTCAATGCCAGCTGAGCTGAGCGCGATATATTGCTCAATCAATTATCATTCACATTACGATATCCATACAATTAATCATTAACCAATCATAATTCATTACATATCCAATATCAGAATATTCCTGAATTTGATCTGAATATAATAATGGTTTATTTTAGCTAGACGGATGCGATGGCCCCGGTCTTCTGTCTTCGTTTTCCAGACACCCAACAACAGGTCTGGAAAACGAAGATCGAAGACCGGGGACATGCGTTATGTCAATGGTATAAAATTTTAATGCCAGCTGAGCTGAGCGCGATATATTGCTCAATCAATTATCATTCACATTACGATATCCATACAATTAATCATTAACCAATCATAATTCATTACATATCCAATATCAGAATATTCCTGAATTTGATCTGAATATAATAATGGTTTATTTTAGCTAGACGGATGCGATGGCCCCGGTCTTCTGTCTTCGTTTTCCAGACACCCAACAACAGGTCTGGAAAACGAAGATCGAAGACCGGGGACATGCGTTATGTCAATGGTATAAAATTTTAATGCCAGCTGAGCTGAGCGCGATATATTGCTCAATCAATTATCATTCACATTACGATATCCATACAATTAATCATTAACCAATCATAATTCATTACATATCCAATATCAGAATATTCCTGAATTTGATCTGAATATAATAATGGTTTATTTTAGCTAGACGGATGCGATGGCCCCGGTCTTCTGTCTTCGTTTTCCAGACACCCAACAACAGGTCTGGAAAACGAAGATCGAAGACCGGGGACATGCGTTATGTCAATGGTATAAAATTTTAATGCCAGCTGAGCTGAGTGCGATATATTGCTCAATCAATTATCATTCACATTACGATATCCATACAATTAATCATTAACCAATCATAATTCATTACATATCCAATATCAGAATATTCCTGAATTTGATCTGAATATAATAATGGTTTATTTTAGCTAGACGGATGCGATGGCCCCGGTCTTCTGTCTTCGTTTTCCAGACACCCAACAACAGGTCTGGAAAACGAAGATCGAAGACCGGGGACATGCGTTATGTCAATGGTATAAAATTTTAATGCCAGCTGAGCTGAGCGCGATATATTGCTCAATCAATTATCATTCACATTACGATATCCATACAATTAATCATTAACCAATCACAATTCATTACATATCCAATATCAGAATATTCCTGAATTTGATCTGAATATAATAATGGTTTATTTTAGCTAGACGGATGCGATGGCCCCTGTCTTCTGTCTTCGTTTTCCAGACACCCAACAACAGGTCTGGAAAACGAAGATCGAAGACCGGGGACATGCGTTATGTCAATGGTATAAAATTTCAATGCCAGCTGAGCTGAGCGCGATATATTGCTCAATCAATTATCATTCACATTACGATATCCATACAATTAATCATTAACCAATCATAATTCATTACATATCCAATATCAGAATATTCCTGAATTTGATCTGAATATAATAATGGTTTATTTTAGCTAGACGGATGCGATGGCCCGGTCTTCTGTCTTCGTTTTCCAGACACCCAACAACAGGTCTGGAAAACGAAGATCGAAGACCGGGGACATGCGTTATGTCAATGGTATAAAATTTTAATGCCAGCTGAGCTGAGCGCGATATATTGCTCAATCAATTATCATTCACATTACGATATCCATACAATTAATCATTAACCAATCATAATTCATTACATATCCAATATCAGAATATTCCTGAATTTGATCTGAATATAATAATGGTTTATTTTAGCTAGACGGATGCGATGGCCCCGGTCTTCTGTCTTCGTTTTCCAGACACCCAACAACAGGTCTGGAAAACGAAGATCGAAGACCGGGGACATGCGTTATGTCAATGGGAGAACATGTGTAGGGGGCAAGGTCCAAAGTCCATTCTAACCCGCGCACGTGTTTTGTACACACTTTGCACTGCTTTGTACACGCTTCGTGCGTGAACTACAAACGCTTTCACACGAGTGTGATACGTGTCCCCGGTCTTCGGTCTTCGGTCTTCGCTTTCCAGACACCCGGAAGAAGGTCCTACTTTCATTTATTCTAAACATGTGACTTTGATGGAGATTTCACCATAAAGAAGGTCAACTATTGTGACTTAAAAGACCTGATTCCCGACAAACAATCGAATCATTCGATTATTTTTTCAGGAAATAATTGAATGTTAAAATGACAATCGTCCCAGGCCTAGTAAACATGGTATCTTGCATTCTTTTAAATTGTCTTTGTCCTTATTAAATAAAAGGTCTATATGTGTTTAAATATTATTGATCCAGTGGTTATAATACAATACTATAAATTTGTATATTTTACAATTGTACATATTACCTTCTAAATTTAAATCTGATGCAATGGGTGCAAAAATAAAATCAATCGGTCAATGAAATCTTATTTGATAAAAAGGGTTTTAATTGTACCTCAATACCAACGGACAAATTATTTCACAGCCGTTCCCTGTAATCATTTAATATTAAAATCTTGAAATTTAAACATGCACGTTTGTAATAGGGAGCATGAACAAGATGCGTATCGTACTGAATAGAAAATTGTACATTGATCACCATCCTCTCTTTCCCCCTTTGTTTCCTTTTCGCTTTTTGTTTCTTGGTAGTGAAAATTGAACGGCAAAAATGTAGCTCCTCTATCGTACGGTATACTGTTCGTTTTTATTTTAAACTACGTTCTTCATATTTTTATTTTCAAAGTTTTATTCTATTTAATTTATAATCATTTTGCTTATTTATGGCCGCTTTTTATGAAGAGAACTATATCTGGAGTGTTCAAAGAAGATATTTGCAATTAATCCCAAGATGAAAATTTACAGGTTATATACATTTATTTTATCTAAAACATATCAATTTGGATTTTTTGATGGAAGAAACAATAAATCAGTTGCAAGTTTGCAATGAAAGGTTTGACTTTCAATTGATTTTGAAGTGTGAAATTGATTTTCGTTCGATTGCAAGTTTCTTGCAATGCCCCATATTTTGCTCAAAATGAATTCACTGTTGGTCGTCTTGGTCCCCCAACCTCTATCAAATTCCCATCCGCAAACCCTGATATGGTCAGTCTGCAACATCCAAAGCCCCCTCCGAACCCATTTGTACGCTACTATAGCTGCTTCCAGTTATTCCTCTCTTTTTTTTTTACAAATGATATTTTCAAAATTCTAATTCTATTTTTAGGCCCTAATTATTCTTTCTCACGGACGGCGTTCATAAAGAGGAGAGCTATTCTATAGGCCGGTCATTACTTGATTGAAATGATTTATCCATATTGTCTTGCAAATTGTGTGCAAATTGATATCAGAACTGGACATATTGTATATATATTGGTTATATATTAGTGTCATTTAACCCTCTTGAATGGGATTCATTACACAGGCAATGCGAGCGCGAAGCGCGAGCGAAAATTTTTATATAATGTCTATTTTCCAATTCTTCCTCTCACCTTTTTTGGGGTATCCTTTCGGGGTCGGGCAGGTCGTTACGAGGCTGTAAATTACACATCATGGGTAAAATACCTCTTTCTAACCTTTCTTTCTGTTTTTCGTAGTTTCTATCAAGGTAAAGAGTCCACTTTTTTCTGCAGGTTCTCCAAAAATAGGTGGGGCGGGGCCGGCTCGCCCCCCTCCTGGATCCGCGCCTGAAGGGAAAAAAATGAAGGGATCGAAAACTTTTTTTCATAGGTTCCAAGATCCAAGGAAAACAGTGGCAAAAATCAATCTCACGCCATCATGGTTTCCAACCCAGAACCAATCGAGAGGAAAAAGAAGACACCCCTGATTTGGTTTTAATTCACCCCCCCCCCACCCATGCATGTCGGGATGTGTATTTATCTTGGCGAAGAAGTCCCCTCTCCCAGATTTGGTTATAATTTACCCCCCCCCCCCCATATGCGTTGGCGAGCGGGGCCGCTTGGCTGCTTGCCAGGTAGCTCTATTATACGTGTTGTTCTCGCACGCACGTACGCGCACGTCTAACCGCCAAGTGCAATATTTGAAAAAGAAAACTCGATCTACCAGTACTACCGTTTTGTTGTTGATAAAATCCGTCGATAATTCATCAAAAACTAAAGGAATACGGGTCAGATTCGGACAGCGACTTCAAAGTAATTTGTAGAAGGCTAAACAGTAAGTTCTATAACAATTTTCTTCGATTTATTTCTCAAATTGTCTCAAAATGTTAGATGTCGTTGTACTGCCACGGCCACTGCACTGCCACCGTCACTGCTCCGTTGGCGCTGGCCGCTGCTCTACGGGACGGGACGTGGCTTTGACGATAGGGAGTGCTTATGGTTTATGCTTTGTATTGGCTGAGTTTAGCTCGACGGGCATTGAATAGTAATTCGCTCATATTGCCTGATGTTTATCGTCAATGTTTTACAAAAAAACATCTCTGAATACATTGAATTCATGAATGAATGATTGTTTAATGCTAATGTCAAGACTGTCAAAGTTTTAATTGTGAAATAGACCGTTACTGCACAACGTTAATTCACTGAAATTAAAAACTTGCCGACAAATATTACTATGAAATTAGGCCTATAATTTGTTGTTGTTGTTGATAGATGTTGGTAAATGAGATAAAATGGAGGTGAAACATGGTAAGGGTCCTAAAGTTTAAAAAATGATAAAGGCTACGCCGGCCTATAACTTAGCTACACTGTAGACACCACTCATTGCACATACTATTTCAATGGTAAAATGTGCACTTTGTTAGTGGAACTGTGACTGGGCAGAGTGACAAACGATTCCTATTCAATTTTTCTACAGAGGCTGCAATAATTTTGCAGAGAAAACTGGCGCTAATGCAGTTTTGCACCGGCCGATTACCAGCATACCTCATCACCAAAACTTGTTCCCAAATGTCATGACAGGTCTCTCAGTCACATTTCGATGTAAATATACCCACCGCTTTTCAAAATATTGGGAACGGCTGTATTTAGTCTTCGATCTCTACGTCGTTGATCTAATCCGTAGACATCACTTCGCGGATCGCTCGGATTTGCCGTAATATTTATATGGACTGAAGTTAGCAACCAAATCATGCTAACACGTGGCGAACAAACTGCCAGCATGCCGCATGCGAATCTTTTGATCGCATAACTTCGGTCCATATCAACATGACGGCGAATCCAAGCGATCCGCAATATTTTGAAAAGTGGTGGGCATATCTGCCCCCCCCCCCCCCCATGGAAAAACGCAGTATCTGACATTTTTTTCAATTTTCACTTTTTTTCATAAAAACAGTCAGTAAACATCCCTTTTTCATGTGACACATCCATTTTTCTGAATTTCTTTTGGGAAACCCACTTTTCAGTAACTGCAAAACGCAGTATCTACACTGAACTTACGGTTTCCCCACCGAAAAACGCAGTATCTACATGATGAGGCTTTTCCCCCATGGAAAAACGCAGTATCTACAAAACTAGTCTTTTACTAGACTTTGATTTTTGTTTGGATTTTATTTTGCTTTTATTTCTCAGTAAAGCATGTTGTCTTTAAAAAAACCTCTTTATAGGTAAAATATGAATTATAAAACTCGAATTGTCTAAGAGAGTCAGAAATTTGAAGTAAATGCTGATAAGATTAAAAATGAAATTTTGAAGCAAGTATGGGTTAAGGCTAACCCATCAGACCTGACTAGCATAATTCTGCATGCATTGCAGCTTGCAGTGCGAATGAATGCCGCACTGCGCTGCAGCAACTCACGACTATAGATTTAATCAGTGTCAGTGTAGGAGCTAGCAGCTGTCTGCTGCAGATATGTTTTCGAAGGGCAAATTTATGGTCTCTCTGGCCTTTTAAATAAAACACCCGGAGATTCATTAAATCAATAAATTAAGATATTTTCTCCTTAGATTTGTTGTAAAGATGAAAAATTTATCAAGATGAATTAGGCCTAACGTTAATTAAGACAAGATGAGCATCATGTCGAGAATGGGTTGCTTGACTCGATGTGCGAGTGCCAGAATGGCACCGGTAACATAGGCCTAGGCTAGATCTAGATCTAGGCCTTAGATTCTATCTAACGTTAGATTAGGTCTATCGTTAGATCTAGATCTAGGTCTTCTAGGTAGAGATTTGCTTTGGCCTTTGCCTTTGCTAAGCCGCCATTGTAAGTGGCGGTGGTGCTTCCTGGGTGATAATCTAAGTTCTAACTTAAAATCTAAAAAGAGTCTAGATCTAGGCCTAGAATCTAGCCTTAGACATGTTAGCCTAGGCCTACATCTAGATTTAACTTCTAAGGCTATGAATTAGACTTCACAAGATCTAGATCTAGATAGAAGTCTAACGTTAGACGACTACTAGGAGACTAGGCCAAGATTATATCTACTAGGCCTAGGCCTACTACATGTAGAATCTAGATCTAGGCCTACATGTAGATCTAGATTCTAGATCTAGAATTCTACATCGTTAAAGTAGATCTAGGCCTAAATGTAAAATCTACGTAATTTTTATTGGAATCGCGCAGAAACGCGACCGTGTGTGCAGACAAGCCAGAGGCAGAGCCAGGGGGACCGCATATACTTGGGGACCTTACCATATACATGAAGGTCTAGATTCTAGACTCTAACTGTTAGATCGCACAAGTTAGAATCTAGGTCTAGATCCGAGAAACCTACATATATTAGGCCTAGATCTAGGCCTAAAAAGTTAGAAACTATATTTAGAGTCTATATCTAAACTCTAGTATAGGCCTAAGTTAGAAAGGTCTAACTTCGTAGACCTAGTTCTAGACCTCTAGATTCTACATCGAGAGATCTAAGGTCTACAATCTAGTTAGATCTAGATCTAGATCTAGACCTTGGGTCTGACTTAATGTGTACATTCTTAGTTAGACTGTAGACTGAAGTGATATTGATTAGGCCTATACATTTTGGGAGAGATAATGCTGAAGTTATTTTCTTTTCTCGCATTGGTAAACCGGCCAAGATTATAATTTTTGTTTTTTTAAGCAATCATTTCTTTAGTAAAGATTAAAGAACATAATATATATATATCAAAATAAAATCTTACATGTAAGCACAAAGACAAAACAGATATTAAACAAAGCAATGCAGGAGGCATTGTTTATTACAACTTTATAATAAAGTTTTGTGTAATTTTCGGCCATTTTCATGAAGTTTGGGACTCTACCACAGAGGGCGCCCTTGTTTGTAGAGGGCGCCCTCCATGTTTCTAGGCTATTATTGAATTAAATCAAAGCACAAACACAAAACAGTTGAACACAGCTAAATTACATTGTGATAATTACAACTTTACAAGAATATACGTTTCGTGTCATTTTGACCATTTTCATGAAGTTTGGGACTTTAACACAGAGGGCGCTCTTGATTGTAGAGGGCGCCCTTCATGTTTCTAAGTTATTATTTCCCTTCTGAATTACACATTGATATATTGTTTATTGGAATTGAACCAATATCGACTGAGTAAGTGATGATAAAAAAGAATGGAATTAATCTTCTTTATCATATGTAGATACTGCGTTTTCCATGGGGAACCGGGCATTTGCTTCAAGTTTCCCCAAAGTATGTACATTTTTATCAATAACTAAAAAACAACAACAACAAATTTGTTTGGGGGGCCTGGTATAGGCATATTTATACTTCACAATTTGATAACAAAGGGATGATAAGAAATCAAATAGTTTCGAGCGGCTTTAAAAAAAAACAAAATGCTTAATATCTCAACTTGTGCAAAATGTAGATACTGCGTTTTTCCATGGTGGGGCAGATATTGTGTATTGACCTGAAAATGTGTGTAGACAATTCTGGTGGGGAGTTTTGCTCGAAGTTGCATGGACAACGAACAATTGTCCATAGACTGTGTACAACGGATGGATCGTCTCCGCACAGCAATTCGAAGACTGCTGATTGGTCAATCGCGCAGATCACGTCATGACCACGTGGTCCCAAAAATAATTATTTCGGACTGCGTGCGGAAGTATCGATAGCGATAACGATATCCAGTCACGTTGTGTGGTAACCCGACACAAGCTCCGGCGACGATTGCTCCGGTGACAAATGCTCCCCAAAATGCGACATTTGCTCCGCCGACATTTGCTCCGCCGACATTTGTTCCGCCGATATTTGCTCCGCCGACTGTTGCTCCGCCGAAATTTGCTCCGCCGACAGTTGCTCCGCCGACAATTGCTCCGCCGACAGTTACTCCGCCGACAGTTGCTCCACCGACAATTGCTCCACATTAAGCGACAAATGCTCCGGCGACAAATGCTACCCGGACGACACATGCTCCTGCGACAATTGCTCCGCCAATATTTGCTCCGCATGTACGGACAAATGCTCCGCTGATAATAGCTCCGCCGAAAATGCCATCTACCGAAAAATTATTGTTTTTTTGTGTGTAAAACTAACAACGCTTCTTCTCCAAAGCTGTATGGTCATTATCATTATTCTATATATTTTTAACATTCCTAATTGAATTGTTCAGCGGAAAGAAATAGTTTGGCTCAAATTAAATTTCCCATCAGCGCTTTTATCTCGATTATTTCTCCCTTTCTTTCCTTGAAAAGCACCTTCTCCCCCGTCCCTCTCTCCTATTTTTTTTCTCTCTCTCTGCATTCCTAGTAACTTCTGTTCCTATTTCTTTTACAACCTCTCCCTTCTTCTCCTTTCTCGCTCTAATGCTATTTTGGCCTGTTTTCACCGTTTATTCTTTTCACTTTTTCATACCCCCATCTAATTGAATTGAAAACTAATAAGAGTTTTACTATAGAGAAGGTTAACTGATAAGTTAACATTTGCAAGCGTGTAGCACGAGCAGAAAATATTAATGTTCAGATCGTAAAACTAACATTTTTAAAAATCACTTTAAAACAATCAATTTGTAAATCAAACGATATAATGAAAGTTCGATTTCCGCGGCGAAATATCTTTTGCATATTGACTTCCAAACTTGATATTAAAGCTCCATATTAAACAAGTTATGTAAATCAACTAAATGGCAATGCGAGCATGAATTGCGAACGAAAATTTTATATAGTCAAAAATGAGATTTTTTTTTTTATTTTCCAAGTCTTTCACTTGTCTTCCGCTTCTTTTTTCTCTCTTTTCCATGTTCCCCCCTTGTTTTAATCTTTTTTTTGCTCCGCCAATAAGGGGGGACCCGGCCCCCTCGTCCCCTGGATTCGCCTATAATATAAAGTGGCACAACAACTTGAATGGTATTACAAAACAATACAAAAAGTATTAACGCATAAGCATATAACAAATATTTTCATCAGAGCAAGTGTCTTGTTTTCTTTTAGGCCTAGTAACTGTAAGTAGAGCAATCGTGAGCAGAGCAATTGTTATTCGAGGAGCATTTGTCGCAGGTATTTTATTTAGGTCTTATATTTATATTTTAAAGCAACATGCCGAGAAACTGTCGATGGACAGTCAGACCGCAGGTCCCTATGCTAATGAGCAAAAAGTCCCGATTCATCCAAATCATCTCGTGGCTGAATCCTCCTCCTTGCAAAATCTCGTGATTCGTGAGATTTTCTTTCTGTAATAATTTACCTGTTTTAACCTCAAGTTAAATGAAATATTATTGCACCATCAGATAGATTAAGAGTTACTCTTTCATATTGGTCATTTATTTTGTATACAATACTTTGTTAAATAAGTAAATTTCTGGCCTGAAAATGTGCCTCAAAACTGAATTTTCTTTCTCTGTTTTCTTTTGCAAATTGTGCAAAACTTTTTATTTTGAGCCTCAATGATATCTATATCACCATAAAGCTGAACTTCTGTACTTTCTCACAATGCCACTCTTGATATGCGGCACCTTTTAATCGGATCAAGATCACGCTTTTCCCACCAAGGTACAAGACAGGATTTCTGAAATTGTGTACTTGCATGAGATCCAGAATTCTGATTGGCTGGATAAGATTCACAGAACAACAGGCGCGGGGTATTTGAGGAGATTACCACATGGGAAGTGTGACCTTCCCACGAACCCAGGCACTGGGACCGTTGGAATTTGCCATTGTGTGGTCTCTTTGACCAATCAGAGTGCAGTATTCTTGTTTTCAAACTGCTTTATGTACTTGGCAAATGAAAAGTGTGATCTTGACCCGATTAAATCAATTCATATTTTGAAACCTATATCATTTCAAAGCATACATATTAACTCTTCATGCGTTACGTTCGCATTATTGCATATCCGTAGGCGTGTTTCGTTTGCATTTTTGCACAACCACACATTTCCAATAGACGTCCCTTGTCCCATTGTTTTTGGAACAATTGCATGCCCCGGAGCGTGACTAGCTACAATGTATAGCCTGGCGTTTGTGTATACCGTACATGTGTAGCGATCGATTAATCGCGCGTGCGACATTAGTTTATCGTTCGACGGATTATTGCAGTTTACAAATTACAGAATCGTTGAGTTTTCCAAAAAATCAATACATCCTGATCACAGCCAGGAAGTTCATTGAAAAAGGAGAGGAGAAAATCAATAAAAACCCTTCTCACAAACAATACCATGGCCAGATTTATTGTTAGGAGTCTGTGACTCTTGGCACAAATTCTGTTGGAAGTATAACGAGAAAGCATTTAGAAAATGTAAATTACTACACATTTATCCATAATTTATCCAATAAATTTATATACGATAAGAAAGCCCAGGAAACACTCTACAAGTTTGCTACACAACATTTTCTTTCAAAATGATCAGATAAAAAGTTACGGCACTCTAAATAAAAGAGTGTATTATACTGCGTAGAGGGGATCACGCTAAAATAATGCAACACACAGGGAGTTTACAAGTGAACGCATGAAGAGTTAAGCTTTATCATGATATAAAAATCATTTGGGCTCAAACAAACAAAAAGTGTCAGGAGAAAATATTTATTTTGTAGCATATTTTAGATCAAAATTTTAACCTATATTACAAAATTTTTGAATAAATCCAAACACATGACCTAAAAGCATGATTCTTCTTCTTTACAATGGTACCAAATTCATGAAATTCGATGGACAATTAGAGCAGCAATGACCGAATGAAAAGAGGTGTTTTAGTCCGCATCAAGCTCATTAAATATGCAAAACATCTCAAGTCATGAATATCACTTGGATGAAAGAAGCCACTTTCTTGGGACCTGCAGTCTGACTGATGGAGCTGTGGACGGAACAACTATTGGCGGAGCATTTGTCCCTACATGCGGAGCAAATGTCGGTGGAGCAACTGTCCTACATGCGGAGCAAATATTGGCAGAGCAATTGTCGCCAGAGCATGTGTCGTTCGGGTAGCATTTGTCGCCGGAGCATTTGTCGCTAAATGTGGAGCAATTGTCGGTGGGGCAACTGTCGGCGGAGTAACTGTCGGCGGAGCAACTATCGGCGGAGCAACTGTCTGCGGAGCAAATTTCGGCGGAGCAACAGTGGGCGGGGCAAATTTCGGCGGAGCAATAGTCGGCGGAGCAAATATCGGCACAGCAAATGTCGGCGGAGCAAATGTCGCGGAGCAAATGTCGCATTTTGGGGGAGCATTTGTCACCGGAGCAATCGTTGCCGGAGCATGTGTCATAGATTCCGTTGTGTACGCGTTATATGTTTTTTTTTTTTTTTTTTTTTTTTTTTTTTTTTTTTAAACAAGTGCACACCTAGTTACCAGTAATGCATATAGCATTTCCATTTATTTGAAATGGTCTTGGTTCGTGATCGGATCGCTCCGGTATCGATCGAAAATATCGAAACATGCATATTCACGCGACGCTCCGAAAACCGGAAGCCAATTGACTTTGTGCACGTTCCGATAGACTCTACAAACTCCAAGGAACACGATGACATATAGACGCCAATTCGTAAGATTTTGACGAAAAAGCAAGAAGTATTTGAAATTCGCTTACCTGTGCGGTATCGGTGAGAAAATAGATCCTCCGAGAATACCTTTCATAATTCATATAAAATATAGAAAAAGTGAAAATCTAGGTCGATTTTGGTACGAGTTGATAGGGAATTGCACACTTGTTTTGGTGGAATTCTGTGTGGGGAAACAAAAGGCTTGCACTGCGCATGCTTACTATATTTTCATTCATAAATTGGTTCTCAGCAGTGGCTGGAAGACGTCATGTAATAAGCAAAAATGTACACGACCGCTACGTTCACGCTCCGCTATCCGTTGTACACAATTGTTCACTGTGAGTTGGCTGGTATGAAACTGCATTAGTGCGAGAGGGTATTCTTAGATCCTTTCATGGGGCTAGGCATATCAATTTTTTAAAGTAAATTTTATCCTTTTTTAAAGTTAAGTTTGTCCTGTGATCACATTTTATCTGTTTTTATCTATTTACTGATCAAAACTTGCCTAAAACAATGTCTGGAGTTCATCCACTGGCATATGATTGTCCATGAACGGATCCATGACTTCTCAAAGGGGGTAGTGGGGCACATTTTCCCCAGGAAACTTTAAATAACAAGCAAACCAATAAGATATCCTCACTCCTGTATGAGACAATATTTTCAATATAAATATTTGCTGTAACTTTCGAAGGGAACACTTGTGTAAGAAAGCCACATTTTTATCAAACACATCGACTATTGCTCTCAAGGTGGGGGCACAGGTCAAATGTGCCCACTTGGATCTGCTTCTGCGATTGTCAATACCAGAAAAATTGAATTTGTGTCATCGATTACCCTCCTTTTGAAAATTGCTGCTCTGGAAATTTGATTTCAGATGACATAGCTATTACTAGTATAAAGCATGCACAGTTATAATACAGCCTTGTCTGAACTACGCTGAATACTATCACATTTCCTCTTTTTATCCTGAATTCTGGGCTGGTAATCATAGATCCATGAAAAATATCTTTAACATTAAAGTTCTAAGATCATTCTTTTTCTATTACTATATAAGTATTCTATTTTTGTTTGTATCTGCACATACATGCAGATTTTACAACACTCAAATTGATTTCATTTCATTTTCAAAGTTTGGACGACGGATACACTCGATGATAAGGTAGATGGTCCAGCCTTATCTGGGAATGACACGACGGGTGTTGAACACAGAAAACATGCCGTGTACAAGAAACAATTTATGAAAGGTAGGTGTGTAAGAATTTTCTTCAGTAGAAAAAATTGCAAAGCTTCATGAGATAAAACAGATAGTATTCCTGCAGTGGCATAGCTGAAAAAAAACGTTGTCAGGAATGGTAAAAAATCCTGAGAAAGGACAAATGTCATCCCTATTTAGAGGAGCACACGTCTTTTCTGACACCCCCCCCCCCCCCCCCCTCTGTTACACCCACAAATGTAATAATCGCCCACAAATGTAATAACGCCCACAAATGTAATAACACTTTACCCACAAATGTAATAACGCCCACAAATGTAATAACACTTTACCCACAAATGTAATAATTTCACCCACAAATGTAATAATGCACTTTACCCACAAATGTAATAATTTTTGATCGCCCACAAATGTAATAATGACTTTACCCACAAATGTAATAAATTTGAAGGGATTTTTGGCAAATCCGTTCTAAGCTAAAATCGTATAGTAATGCGTTCATTTAGCACAAACGTGCAAAGTCTCATTTCCTGACCCGGTTAATTAACAAATTATAATAAAAGTCCAAAGTCTTTACTCCAAACCCGGTTGTTTCAAAAATTATAATATAAATCCAAAGTCTTTTTCCAGACCCTGTTGTTTCAAAAATTATAATATAAATCAAAAGTCTTTATTCCAGACCCGGTTGCTTAGAAAATAATAATATAAGTCCAAAGTCTTTATTCCAGACCCGGTTGTTTAAAAAATAATCATATGATAAAAAAGTCTTTATTCTAGACCCGATTGTTTTAAAAATGATAATATAAGTCCAAAGTCTTTATTCCAGACCCGGTTGTTTAAAAAATAATCATATGATCCAAAAGTCTTTATTCTAGACCCGATTGTTTAAAAAATAATAATATAAGTCCAAAGTCTTTATTCCAGACCCGGTTGTTTAAAAAAATAATCATATGAG